>NW_012102166.1:1393156-1395911 GCF_000951045.1 Mandrillus leucophaeus
CCCAGCATTGTCTTCCTGGGGTCTTGGTTACGTACGTTCTGACTCCTCTCCCAGCCCTGTCTGTGATTTTTAGCAGGGTCCAGGTCTGGTTCTAATCTTTCTCTGTACTCCAACTTGAAGCACAGTGTCAGGCACATGGATGGGTGGGTGAGGTAAGTCACTGCTGGCTGAGTGAAGAGTCGAGTGACAAACTGTTTGTATTCATTTGTTTATTCAACCAATATTTATTGATTGCCAATTAAGTGGCATACTAGTTTCAATGCTGTAGATATAGGTGGCTGGCTGTGGTGGTTCACACCTGTAACCCCAGCACTTTGGGAGGCTGAGGGAGGCAGGTCACCTGAGGTCAGGAGTTCAAGACCAGCCTGGGCAACACGGCAAAACCCTGTCTCTACTAAAAATACAAAAAATTAGCTGAGCATGGTGGTGCATGCCTGTGGTCTCAACTACTGGGGAGGCTGAGGCAGGAGAATCGCTTGAACCCAGGAGGTAGAGGTTGCAGTGAGCCGAGATTGCGCCACTGCACTCCAGCCTGGGCGACAGAGCGAGACTGCATCTCTAAATAAATAAATAAATAAATGCCATAGATGTAGCAGTGAATAAAACAGATGAAAATGTCTTTGTCCCGAGGGAACTTACATTCTAGTTGGGGAAGAAAGATAGGAAACGAGATATATAAGTATTGTGAATTTTATTGTAAAATTCGGAGTATTTCAGATAATAATAAAGGCTTAGGAGAGAAGTATTGTTGGGAAGGAAATAGAGAGAGTGTGAGTATTGGGAGGAGAGGGTAGCAATTTTTTTGTAGGGTGGCCAGAGAGGCCTCACTGAGAAGGCAGTTGTGGAATAAAGACCTGTAGGGGGTGAAGTAGTGAATTATGTGGATATTCGGGGGAACAGTGTTCCAGGCAGAGGGAACAGCAACTGTGAAGGCGCTGAGTCAGGAGTATACCCAATGGGTTTGAATAACAACAAGGCGGCTACTGTGATTAGTGCAGAGAGAGAAGTGGGAGAGGGAGGTGGGGACAGAGAGATGATGGGTTCCAGATCATGTAGGATGTTGTGGGCATCGGGTGAGATGGAGTTTTGTTCTAAGAAGTGGGACATGTGGCTTTTGTCTTCCACATCGATTAAAATGGTCATGTAGTTTTATCCTTTATTCAATTTCTACAGTTTATTACATTGACTGATATTTATATTTATATTCATATGTTTATATTTATATGTTTAACCAACCTTGCATTCCTGGGATATATTCTCCATGGTCATGGTGGGTAACCATTTTTATGTATTGCTGGATTTGAGTTGGTAGTATTTTGTTGAGGATTTTTGCATGTGCATTCGTAAGAGATATCGGTCTGCAGTTTTCTTGCGGTATCTTTGTCTGGTTTTGGTATCAGGGTAGTGGCCTTGTAATGAGTTGGCAAGTGTTCCTTCCTCTTCTGTTTTTTGGAAGACTTCATGAAGAATTTGTTAATTCATCTTTAAACATTTGGAAGAAGTCACCAGCAAAGCCATCTGGTTCTGGGCTTCTGTTTGTGGAAAGTTTTTTGATTGCTAACTCAATATTTACTCGTTATAGGTCATTTCAAATTTTCTATTTCTTCTTGAGTTGTTTCAGTAGTTTATATCTTTTTAGAAATTTGTACATTTATTCTAGGTTAATCTAATTTGTTGGCACACAATAGTTGATATAACAGTTCCTTCTAATTCTTTTTATTTCTGTAAGGTGAGTAGTAATGTCCCCCCTTTCATTCCTAATTTTAGTAATTTGAGTCTTTTTTTTCCTCAGTCAGTTTATCTAAAGGTTTGTCTATCTTGATAATCTTTTCAAAGAACCAACTTTTGGTTTCATCAATTTTTCTCAATTTTTTTTCTATTATTTGCTTTTTTTTTTTTTCTTTTTCCTTTTTCTTTTTTGAGACAGAGTCTTGCTTTGTTTCCCAGGCTTGAGCTCCTGGCTTCAAGCAATCCTTCTGCCTCAGCCTCCCCCAGTGTTGGGATTATAGGAGTGAGCCACCCCATCTGGCTGGCTTATGTTGAGTAGAATCACTTTGGGTACTCTGTTGAGAACAGACCTGGGGGCAAGGGCAGAAGCAGAGAGGAGTGAGGAGGCTGTTGCTAGAATGCAGGTGAGATGATGGGGTTTGAACCAGAGTGCCAACAATGGAGATTGTGAGAGGCAGTTGGATTACATATGTATTTTGAAGGTAGAGCTATTAGAATTTCCTGATGAATTCCAGGAGGGGTATGAAAGAAGAGTCAGAGGTGAGTTCCAGGTATTGGCATGAGCAGCTGGAAGCGGGGAGGGCCCATTAACTGAGGCAGGAAAGTGAGCAGGAGCAGCAGGTGTTTTGGGGAAGGTCAACAGCTTGGTTTTGTACATTCTGGGTTTGTTGGCGGAGGCTGACATCCAAGTGGAGGTGTTACTAGACAGGTGGATAGAGGAGTCTGAAGTCCAGGGGATATGGAATCATCCCTAAAACTTCAAAGGGTGAGAACATTTTTGGGGAGAAAAAGGAGTCAGCATTAGAATGGGTGTCCAGAGGGTGCTGAGGAATTGACTTCTGTTGGTCTTCAAAATATGATGTCGCTTTACCTTCTTCATCCATCCATCCATCCATCCATCCATCCATCCATCCACCCACCCATCCAACCATCCATCCATCCATCCATCCATCCATCCACGCATCCACCAATCCATCCACCCGTCCATCCACCCACCAATCCATCCATCCATCCATCCATCCATCCA
>NW_012102166.1:1396346-1403608 GCF_000951045.1 Mandrillus leucophaeus
ATTCACCCACTCAGCAGTCCATCCATCCATCCATCCATCCCTTCACTTCTCAGATTGCAGGAACCAAAGTCCTTCCTGCATGATTTCTGCTGTTGAAGGAGTAAGTCCTGGGGAGATAGGCTCCAAACTCTTCTTGGAAAGGGCCCATGGGAAGGTGGGCATGTGTGCTAGTGTGTGTAGGCATCTAATATGAGTGTGTATATGTTCATTCTTGTGTGTATACATTAAAAGGAATATACTGGCCGAGCGTAGTGGCTTATGCCTGTAATCCCAACACTGTGGGAGGTCGAGGAGGGTGGATCACTTGAGGTCAGAAGTTCAAGACCAGCCTGGCCAACATGGTGAAACCCCGTCTCTACTTGAAATACAGAAATTAGCCGGGCATTGTGGTGGCACCTGTAATCCCAGCTACTCAGGAGGCTGAGGCAGGAGAACCACTTGAGCTCAGGAGGCGGAGTTTGCAGTGAGCCGAGATTGCGCCACTGTACTTTAGCCTGGGCAACAAAGCAAGACTCTGTCTTAAAACAAACAAACAGACAAACAAAAAGAAACCCTGACTATACTAGCCAGGCATGATGGCTCATGCCTGTAATCCCAGCACTTTGGGAGATCAAGGTGGGCGAATCACTTGAGGCTATGAGTTCGAGACCAGCCTGGCCAATATGCCCTCTCCCATGCCCCTGTCCCCACTAAAAATTTATTTAAAAATTTAGCTGGGCATGGCGGCGTGCACCTTTAATCCCAGCTACTTTGGAGGCCGAGGTAGGAGAATCACTTGAACCTGGGCAGTGGAGGTTGCAGTGAGCTGAAATCATGCCACTGCACTCTAGCCGGGGTGACAGAGTGAGCTCCATCTCAATTAAAAAAAAAAAAAAAGAATATACTTGTACATACAATGTACATTTAGCACGATTGAATATACATGCTAAATGTACATTGTATGTACAAATAGATCTATTTTAATTTGTGTGTGTGTGTGTGTGCATGGTGTGTATGAGTCTGTTGACGTGTGCTGTTTTGTACACTTGTCTGTGCATGAGCGTGCACACCCACCTCAGGACATGCAGAGAACCGCGTGGGATGTGCCTGTGTGCACATGTGCGTCTGTGGCTAAGTATAGCTTTTCTCCTGCTACTTTTGTGCCTGTAACTGCATTGTGTGGGCAGGATGATTTTTGGTCGCACCGTGTGTCTGTTCCCAGATTTCCTGAAGTAGGGGCCAAATCATGCTGCTTGTTTCATGGAAATGAGCTTTTCTGAGAATATAAAGTCTGGTCTGGGGCCTTCCCTGGGGGAGCCCATGCCCTGTGGCCACCTACAGAAACAGAGGGTTCCATCTCTTCCATCTTTCCAGTCCTCTTGGCAAGGGAAGTGGACTTCTCGGCTGTTAATTAGGGTCCAGACACGCACACAGCAGGTCTTGGCTTATGCCACCTTCCTTGGCCTTCTTCCCAGAGCTGCTGCCCTTCAGAGGAGAAGGGGTTTGTGCTCAGAGGAGGGACTGCACCCAAAGCAGGGCCTCCACTGTCACTGACCTGGTGGCTGGAGGATGTGGCTGAACGTCGGCTCTCCCCCCTTTGTGGGCTTTGTGGTCAAGGTGGAGGGACAGGAGTGGGGCGTGGGAGGGAGCATGCCATGATGTGTCTGAAAGACCTGGACATCATTCCTTCTTCTTTCCTTATCAGTTGTGTGACTTGTGTGACCTAGGGCAAGATCTTGACCTCGGAGCCTCAGTTTTCTTAGCAAGAAAATGGGAGTGCTACTCCTTACCTCTCGGCTTCCTTAAAGAGATAAGCAAAGTTTTGAGCCTGTTTTTTTTTTTTTTTTTCTGGAGACAGAGTTTTGCTCTCGTTGACCAGGCTGGAGTGCAGTGGTGCAATCTTGGCTCACTGCAACCTCCGCCTCCCAGGTTCAAGCAATTCTCCTGTCTCAGCCTCCTGAGTAGCTGGGATTACAGGTGCACACCACTACACCCGGCTGATTTTTGGTATTTTTAGTAGAGATGGGGTTTCACCATGTTGGCCAGGCTGGTCTCCAACTCCTGACCTCAGGTGATCTGCCTTGGCCTCCCAAAGTGCTGGGTTTACAGGCGTGAGCCACCACGCCCGGCCGAGCCTGTTCTAATTACTATGCATGTGTAACAAAACTTAATGGCTTAAAACAACAAAAACATTTATTTTGCTCACATAAGTGCAGTTTAGGCCAGGTTTGAGAGCAAGAGGGGATGACATCTCTTTTCCACTTGGTATTAGCTAGGCTGGACAAGGGTGAGGGGCTGGATCATCAAAGTGGTGGGGCCTGCCTGGCAGTCGATTTAGCTATTGACTGAGACCTTAGCAGAAGCCATTGGCTGGTACACCTGTCTGTGGCCTCTCCGTGTGGTCTGTGCTTCCTCACAGCATGGTGGCCGGGTTAAACAAGGACTGATGTTCTGATATAGGGGCCAGGTAGAAAGAATTGTTTGCCTTTTATGACCTACCCTTGAAAGTTACCATAAATGTAACTTGCATTCTCTGCATGCTATTTTTTTTTTTTTCACCTGAGCACAACTTTCTGCTCAAATTAGTGGGGCAAAGAAATGGACTCTAGGCCATGCGTAGTGGCTCACGCCTGTGATTCCAGCACTTTGGGAGGCCAAGGCGGGAAAATTACCTGAGATGAGGAGTTCAAGACCAGCTTAGCCAACATGGCGAAACCCCATCTCTACAAAAATACAAAAATTAGCCTGGCATGATGGCAGGTGCCTGTAATCCCAGCTACTCGGAAGGCTGAGGCAGCAGAATCACTTGAACCCAGGAGGTGGAGGTTGCAGTGAGGCAGGATCGCCACCAATGCACTCCAGTCTGGGTGAAGGAGTGAGACTCCATTTCAAAAAAAATAAAAAAGTAGAAATGGACTCTATCTTTTGATGAGAGTATCAGTGATCTGCAAGAACTTGTGGAATGGGAAATATTGCAGTGGCTATCTTTGGAAAATGCAATCTCCCATCATGCCCCAGGGGTTCCTTCTCTACTGTCCTCTGGGCCCTGCTGACATCTGACATCTGACATCTGACATAGGAAAGTGTGTGTGTGCACAGTGGCGAAGCCCACCAGGGTGGGTCCCTGGTTCCATGCTGCTCTTTTGGTCTCACAGGTGAGAAACCTGGACTCCCTCACACCCCTGCTTGGCCCCACGGGCTGAAGGAGCAGATGTGCTTGAGGCCTCCAATGGCCAAGCCTATGGCCATGGCCAGGTGGCTGAGAGGCAGGTCTCCACCAGGAAGAGCAGCAATGTCCACTCACGTATGAAATATTTCCCCAGCACCTCCTCTTTGCCATATGCTGTTCCAGGCACTGGGGTACAGTATGAACAAAGCAGGCAAAAGTATGTGTGTGTAATACAATTAACATGGAAAATCAACACCATAGGCCGGGCACAGTAGCTCATGTCCATAAATCCCAGCACTTCGGGAGGCCAAGGTGGGCAGATCACGAGGTCAGGGGTTTGAGACCAGCCTGGCCAATATGGTGAAACCCCGCCTCTACTAAAAATACAAAAATTAGCCGGGCGTGGTGGTGTGTGCCTGTAATCCCAGCTATTCAGGAGGCTGAGGCAGGAGAATCGCTTGAGCCCAGGAACCAGAGGTTGCAGTGAGCTGAGATTGCACCTTTGCACTCTATCCTGGGTGACAGAACGAGACTCTGTCTCAAAAAAAAAAAAAAAAAAAAAAAGGCCAGGCACAGTGGCTCACACCTGTAATCCCAGCACTTTGGGAGACCAAGGCAGGCAGATGTCATGAGATCAGGAGTTCGAAACCAGCCTGGCCAACATAGTGAAACCCTGCCTCTACTAAAAATACAAAAATAAGCAGGGCATAGTGGTGGGCACCTGTAATCCCAGCTACTAGGGAGGCTGATGCAGGAGAATCGCTGGAACCTGGGAGGCAGAGGTTGCAGTGAGCCGAGATTGCGCCACTGCACTCCAGCCTGGGTGACAGAGCAAAACTGCCTCTCAACAAACAAACAAACAAACAAACAGATACCATAGTATGTTCGATGGGGATGAGTTCTGTGGAGAGCAACAGCAGGGAAAGGAGATAAAGAGAACGACAGGAGCAATGCCAGGGGCCAGGGGAGGCCTTGTTGAGACAGTGACATTCCAGGAGTAAGTGTGGGAAGAAGCCATGCGGGTATGGGGTGGAGCAGGGAAGCACAGTCCATGCGGAGGACAGCCTGTGCAGAGGGCCTGAGGGAGAATGCATGACTGGCGTGTTGGGGAAATGTGGCTGGAATGGGGTCAGCCAGGGAGCAGTAGAGGCGATGAAGTCAGAGGTCACGGTGATGGGGGAGTGAGGGTGTGGATCATAGAGAGCCTTGTACGTAGATTCACTCTGGCTTCCCATATCACTGACACTGGAAGCCACCAGAGTGTCCAGCGCAGAGGTGAGAGGATCCGACTTCGGGGTTGTATCTGGTATCTACTACTGCATAAAAAATCACCCCAAAATTTCGTGGCTTAAAACAATGCCCAATTATTTCTGATTCTGTGGCCTGACTGGATGGTTCCTCTGCTGGTTTGCCTGTGGCCACTCACGTAGCTGCTTTCCTCTGGACGATTACTGCACTGGAATGTCCACGCTGACCTTACTCACCTCTGGCTGCCCCATGGGTCCCCTTCGTTCTTCTCCGTGTGGCCGCTCATCCTCCCCTAGGCGAGACCAGCTTCCTTACATGACCATCTCAGGGCATCTAAGACAGCAAAAGTGGAAGTTGCAAAGTCTGTTAAGCCTCAGGCCAGGAACTTGAAAAGCATCACTTCCACCTGATTTATTTGTTTTATTTATTTGTTTGTTTATGACAGAATCTTGCTCTGTCGCCCAGGCTGGAGTGCAGTGGTATGATCTCGGCTCACGGCAACCTCTGCCTCCTGAATTCAATCGATTCTCCTGCCTCAGCCTCTAGAGTAGCTGGGATTACAGGCACCTGCCACCACACCCGGCTAATTTTTGTATTTTTAGTAGACAGGGGGGTTTCACCATGTTGGACAGGGTGGTCTCGAACTCCTGACCTCAAGTGCTCTGCTCGCCTCGGCCTCCCAGAGTGCTGGGATTACAGGCGTGGGCCACTGTGCCCGGCCTCAACTGGACATATTAAGAGGAAATTCGGCTGGGCGCCCAATGCAAACATGGTGAAACCCTATCTCTACTAAAAATATAGAAATTAGCTGGGCATGGTGGTGGGTGCCTGTGGTCCCAGCTACTTAGGAGGCTGAGGCATGAGAATCACTTGAACCTGGGAGGTGGAGGTTGCAGTGAGCCAGGATCACACCACTGCACACCAGCCTGGGTGACAGAGCAAGACTCCATCTCAAAAAAAAAAAAAAAGCAATTGGGTGTGTATGAGTCTGGAGTTTGGGAGAGAGGTCTAGGCTGGTTATTTCAAGCCATGAGACCAAATGGGGTCACCAAGGGCATGAGCGGGGACCTGAAGCTCGAGCTTGGAGACATTCCACACGTCAGTCACGGCTGTGAATGCACAGTGCTGCCGTGGTGAGGTCAAGGGTGGGACCAACAGTTCACTCTATCATGCTGTATCAAATGACTTTGGCATTTTTATTTGGGGGACACTAAAAAAAAAAAAACAAAACAAAAGCAGAAAAGTGCAGAGAAGACAATAACAGTTATTCATGTTTTCATCTACAAGAGTGAATAATTCTTCACATTTTGGCCTTTTTGCTTCCATATTTAATTAGGTAACCGTCATTCCATATATGTATCTGTCTATCCATTCACAGGCTTATGGGTAGGTAGAAATAGTTTTATTAAACTGGGGTCATATGGTAGCGCAATTTTTAAAAACAGATTTATAGAGATACAATTCATATATCAGGCTGGGCGCAGTGGCTCACGCCTGTAAACCCAGCACTTTGGGAGGCCGAGGCAGGTGGATCACTTGAGGTCAGGAGTTTGAGACCAGCCTGGCCAACATGGTGAAACCCTGTCTCTACTAAAAATACTAAAATTATGGGCTGGGCATGGTGGCTCACGCCTGTAAACCCAGCACATTGGGAGGCAAAGGCGGGCGGATCACGAGGTCGGGAGATCGAGACCATCCTGGCCAACATGGTGAAACCCTGTCTCTACTAAAAATACAAAAAATTAGCCAGGCGAGGTGGCGGGCGCCTGTAATCCCAGCTACTCGGGAGGCTGAGGCAGAAGAATGGCATGAACCCGGGAGGTGGAGCTTGCAGTGAGCTGAGATCCGGCCACTGCACTCCAGTCAGGGCAACAGAGCAAGACTCCATCTCAAAATAAATAAATAAATAATTTTTTAAAAAGTACAAAAATTAGCCAGGTGTGGTGTTAGGTGCTTGTAATTTCAGCTACTTGGGAGGCTGAGGATAAGAATCGCTCGAACCCAGGAGGCAGAGGCTGCAGTGAGCCGAGATCACACCACTGCCCTCCAGCCTGGGCGACAGAGCAAGACCCTGTCTCAAAATAATATTAGTAATAATTCATATATCAGACAGGTCACCCAATAAAGTGTATAGTTCACTGGTTTTTAGTACATCCACAGAGTTGAACAACCATCACCACATCAATTTGAGAACATTTTGCTCACCCCAAAAAGAAATTTCATGCCTATTAGCAGTCACCCCCATCCCTCCAATCTCTCTGCTCCCCAGCCCTGGCCCTAGGCAGCTGCTAAATCTATTTTCTGTCTTTATAGATCTGTCTGTTCTGGATAATTCATATAAATAGAATCATATAACATGTTTCATTTATATGCATCCACTTGCAGAAACTGAAGTGAAATCGAAGGAATTAAGTTTGAATTAGTTGTAAAACCGTGGACTTATTGATAAATACGAGCTACAAAAGAGGACACCAGCCTTCTTCTACCTCCTCTCTCCCTTCTCTCCCCAACCTCTGATTTTTTGTTAGTTATATTATTAGTTTTACTTTTTCTAGATGTAGAGCATTCACAGTCTGTTGTTGTTTTGTTTGGGGTTTTTTTTCTGTTCGTTTATTTTTTGCTTTCTTTTTTTGTTGTTGGTTTTTTTTTGCTTTTATTTTGAGAACGAGTTTCGCTCTTGTTGCCCAGGCTGGAGTGGAATGGCACAATCTCATCTCACCGCAACCTCCACCTCCTGGGTTCAAGCGATTTTCCTGCCTCAGCCTCCTGACTAGCTGGGATTACAGACATGCGACACCACGCCCAGCTAATTTTGTATTTTTTGCAGAGATAGGGTTTCTCTATGTTGGTCAGGCTGGTCGCGAAC
>NW_012102166.1:1404828-1408420 GCF_000951045.1 Mandrillus leucophaeus
AAAAAAAAAAAAAGCAATTGGGTGTGTATGAGTCTGGAGTTTGGGAGAGAGGTCTAGGCTGGTTATTTCAAGCCATGAGACCAAATGGGGTCACCAAGGGCATGAGCGGGGACCTGAAGCTCGAGCTTGGAGACATTCCACACGTCAGTCACGGCTGTGAATGCACAGTGCTGCCGTGGTGAGGTCAAGGGTGGGACCAACAGTTCACTCTATCATGCTGTATCAAATGACTTTGGTATTTTTATTTGGGGGACACTAAAAAAAAAAAAACAAAACAAAAGCAGAAAAGTGCAGAGAAGACAATAACAGTTATTCATGTTTTCATCTACAAGAGTGAATAATTCTTCACATTTTGGCCTTTTTGCTTCCATATTTAATTAGGTAACCGTCATTCCATATATGTATCTGTCTATCCATTCACAGGCTTATGGGTAGGTAGAAATAGTTTTATTAAACTGGGGTCATATGGTAGCGCAATTTTTAAAAACAGATTTATAGAGATACAATTCATATATCAGGCTGGGCGCAGTGGCTCACGCCTGTAAACCCAGCACTTTGGGAGGCCGAGGCAGGTGGATCACTTGAGGTCAGGAGTTTGAGACCAGCCTGGCCAACATGGTGAAACCCTGTCTCTACTAAAAATACTAAAATTATGGGCTGGGCATGGTGGCTCACGCCTGTAAACCCAGCACATTGGGAGGCAAAGGCGGGCGGATCACGAGGTCGGGAGATCGAGACCATCCTGGCCAACATGGTGAAACCCTGTCTCTACTAAAAATACAAAAAATTAGCCAGGCGAGGTGGCGGGCGCCTGTAATCCCAGCTACTCGGGAGGCTGAGGCAGAAGAATGGCATGAACCCGGGAGGTGGAGCTTGCAGTGAGCTGAGATCCGGCCACTGCACTCCAGTCAGGGCAACAGAGCAAGACTCCATCTCAAAATAAATAAATAAATAATTTTTTAAAAAGTACAAAAATTAGCCAGGTGTGGTGTTAGGTGCTTGTAATTTCAGCTACTTGGGAGGCTGAGGATAAGAATCGCTCGAACCCAGGAGGCAGAGGCTGCAGTGAGCCGAGATCACACCACTGCCCTCCAGCCTGGGCGACAGAGCAAGACCCTGTCTCAAAATAATATTAGTAATAATTCATATATCAGACAGGTCACCCAATAAAGTGTATAGTTCACTGGTTTTTAGTACATCCACAGAGTTGAACAACCATCACCACATCAATTTGAGAACATTTTGCTCACCCCAAAAAGAAATTTCATGCCTATTAGCAGTCACCCCCATCCCTCCAATCTCTCTGCTCCCCAGCCCTGGCCCTAGGCAGCTGCTAAATCTATTTTCTGTCTTTATAGATCTGTCTGTTCTGGATAATTCATATAAATAGAATCATATAACATGTTTCATTTATATGCATCCACTTGCAGAAACTGAAGTGAAATCGAAGGAATTAAGTTTGAATTAGTTGTAAAACCGTGGACTTATTGATAAATACGAGCTACAAAAGAGGACACCAGCCTTCTTCTACCTCCTCTCTCCCTTCTCTCCCCAACCTCTGATTTTTTGTTAGTTATATTATTAGTTTTACTTTTTCTAGATGTAGAGCATTCACAGTCTGTTGTTGTTTTGTTTGGGGTTTTTTTTCTGTTCGTTTATTTTTTGCTTTCTTTTTTTGTTGTTGGTTTTTTTTTGCTTTTATTTTGAGAACGAGTTTCGCTCTTGTTGCCCAGGCTGGAGTGGAATGGCACAATCTCATCTCACCGCAACCTCCACCTCCTGGGTTCAAGCGATTTTCCTGCCTCAGCCTCCTGACTAGCTGGGATTACAGACATGCGACACCACGCCCAGCTAATTTTGTATTTTTTGCAGAGATAGGGTTTCTCTATGTTGGTCAGGCTGGTCGCGAACCCCCAACCTCAGGTGATCCGCCTGCCTCGGCCTCCCAAAGTGCTGGGATTACAGGCGTGAGCCACCGCACCTGGCCACAGTCTGTTCTTTAAGCATCATCCTGGTAGTGGCTTGACAATAGTTTCCTATTTAAGGAGATTCAAGGTTTGTTATCAGTCTGTTTACACAGATTCTTTATTCCTGAGTTCTTTATTTTGCTTCAACTCCTAACTGGGTAGATTTTGTGATTAAGGAGTTTTTATCCACCCCCGTCCCCCAAAAGGCTAGAGAGTTTATTTTCTTTTGGTTCATTTATGCATGAGATTGTCTTTTCTTTGATATTTATTTATTTATTTATTTTGAGACAGGGTCTTACTCTGTCACCCAGGCTGGAGTTCAGTGATGCAGTCATGGCTCTCTGCAGCCTCAACCTCCTAGGCTCAAACGATCCTCCCACCTCAGCCTCCCGAGTAGCTTGGGACCACAGGCACGCACTACCACGCCCAGCTAATTTTTCTATTTTTCGTAGAGACAGGGTTTTGCCATGTTGCCTAGGCTGGTGTCAAACTCCTCAGATCAAGTGATCCACCCTCCTCGGCCTCCCACAGTGCTGGGATTACAGGCATGTGCCACTGTGCCTGGTCTGAATTAATATTCTCATTCCATTGTTTTATAACTTGAAGCCAATATAAAGAATTTCCTTCTGCTCCTTCTCTTATCACCTATCTTTTAGGTTGGATTTTTTTGTTTGTTTGTTTTGTTTTTTGAGACAGAGTCTCACTCTGTTGCCCAGGCTGGAGTGCAGTGGCACAATCTCAGCTCACTGCAACCTCTGCCTCCTGGGTTCAAGCGATTCTCCTGCCTCAGTCTCCCCAGTAACTAGAACTACAGGCGTGCTCCACGACACCAGCCAATTTTTGTACTTTTTAGTAGAGATGGGGTTTCACCATGTTGGCCAGGCTGGTCTCGAGCTCCTGACCTCAAGTGATCCACCCGCCTCGGCCTCCCAAAGTGTTGGGATTACAGACGTGAGCCACTGTGCCCGGCCAGGTTGGATTTTTTTCTCCTTGTCTCCCTCCTTTCCTTCCTTCTTTGCTTTCTACAATATGTATCCAGAGTTTACACACTGAGTGACTTTCCTCTGAGCTGGGTGTGGGCAGCTCTGCGCAGAAACTGGATTTGCTTTGATAGTAGTGTCATTGTGTGGTAGCATGAGTGACTTCGTGTCTTTGACTCTCCCTGCCTTCTCTGTGACCATTCCGTTGTCCAAAGGCAATGCAGTTTGAGTTGAGCTTAGGCTCTGCAGACTTTTCTGTTGCCGGAGGGAAATGCAGGGCTGAGGCAAATGAAGCATCTGTAAAAACACCTGGGTTCTCTGCTCTGTCTTCTGGGATTCAGGTAAACGCTCTATAACACGGTTCATTCTGCTTAATTACTGGGTGCATTCCCTTCTGAGACGGGGGTTACCCTCGGGCCTTGAGTGGAGTCAGTGATTGGAGTCATTGTTGGCTTTCTCTGGTTTTACTCATCTCTCCCCAGCAGCTTTCCCTGTTGGCTCTCAGGGACACCACTCAGTTTATTTCCCTCCAGATACGGGGGTTTTAGTGAATGACTGTGGGGAGGGAAAACCTAGAAGGGTAATACCCTCTTCTACAGAATCGTCTGCTCTTTTGCTTGGCTGCCAATTTTTTTTTTTTTTTTT
>NW_012102166.1:1409096-1431679 GCF_000951045.1 Mandrillus leucophaeus
TTTTTTTTTTTTTTTTTTTTAAGAGAGAGTCTCACTCTTTTGCCCAGGCCGGAGTGCAGCGTCAGCCTCCCCCTCCCAGGCACAACCAATTCTCCTGCCTCAGCCTCCTGAGTAGCTGGGATTACAGGTGCCCGTCACCACACCTGGCTAATTTTTGTATTTTTAGTAGAGAAGGGGTTTTACCATGTTGGCCAGGATGGTCTCGAACTCCTGGCCTCAAGTGATTCGCCTGCCTCGGCCTCCCAAATTGCTGGGATTACAAGTGGGAGCCACCGTGCCCGGCCCCTTCCCAGTCCTGAAGACTCCTGCGTGAGGACCTGGGATGGAGGCCTGATAACTGCCCATCTGGCGCCCACAGGGAAGCTTGCAGGGTGGCTGGCAGAGATCAGCCAGGATGTAGTCCACCATAGCTGTCCTCAAGAGGCAGCCCAGGATGCAGGGGGTGGCTGTGGGATCTGCTCTCTGGTCCCTGGAGTGGTGTGGAAAGCTGGGCTATGTGAGCTCCCCAACTCTGGGGAACGTTCCTAGCGCTTCCCAGACTTGGCCCTTGGGGGAGCCTCTCGGATAAGCCCTTTCTACCTGGCTTTCTGGGCTGGAGTAACCAGGCCCCACCAGGCGCTGTCTGAGAGGGGCTGAGACAGGCCCACTCATCCTTCCTCTGAGGGCCCCACAGCCCTGCCAAGATGTAACAGGTGTCTGTTGGCTGGCAGCATGGCACACCAGGAGAGCACACAGTCTCAGCCGAATTCTCTGGGAGGACACAAAGCTTTTGCTCCCTTCACTGCCTCACTCCCCACCTGCCTGCCCACTGGCTTGTTGGGCTGCTACCAGCCCCTGGAAACCAGGTGGTGCCCTTGTGCCCCAATGCCAGTCCTTGCAATTACAGGTTGGCAAGCCCAGGGACAAAGCGTGCCAGACGGTGCAGCAGCTTGCTGGCGGCTGGTCTGTGTCCTGGGGCCTGTGTCCTGACTGGCTCAGGCAAAGAGCTGGTCCGTGAGAGAGGAGGCTTGGGTCTCAGCTCTGCCCCGGGCACAGCGAGCCCCCAGGGGATATTGGCCTTTTCCCTTCTTGGTGGGCCCAGAATCCATTCTTTGCAGTTCAGAGTCAGTTACCGCCCAGTTGGAAGACTGAGCTGAACCAAGATTGAAGGCACTGCCCCTGCCACCCCACAGGGGCTGACCCTTTCCGCCTGCTTCCTCCTCCTGCCAACCTGCGTGTGCAGGTGGACAAGAGGAGAGGAATATGTGTGTGAAGATCTAAGCATGCGCACATCCACTCTTGTGCATGGATGTGCACAGGAGTGAAGACACAAGCATGTTTGTGTACGTGTGTGTGTGTGTGTGAGCATAATTACTATACTTATTATGAGACCACAGGTATGCATGGGTACGTGCCAGGTTGTTATTCGGCAAGTCCACCCCAACGAGCCTGTGCCAGGGTTTGTAGCCATCATCTTTCTGGTGCCCTTGCCACACATGTTTTGATAGTTTGAATGGCTCCCCATTACCTACATCTGTACGTAGTTGTGGCATGTGAGTTCTTCGTGTGTGTCTCAGGTTGTGGGTGTCCGTGTGTGGGTGCTTGTGTGTGAGTGTGCTTGTGTGTTGATCTCGTGTGCACGTGTGGGAGGCCTTGGCTGTGCGTGCGTCTGGGCATGTGCACGCGGCCGCGTGCGTGACAGTGTGAGCATGGATACCTATGCGTGTGGGTCTCTGTGGCCGGGGATGACTAAAGCCAGGGACATTTATCATCACTTTCCTAGCTCGAGGGGGAAATTATCTTGGTCTGGAATGGCAGAGGCCAGGGACTGAGGGGCTCCATGTTTCTCAGGCTCCAGGCAGTGTTCCCAGGCCCTATCTCCCAGAGGGATCTAAGTCAGGGTGCAGGGAGGCCACACAGACTCGGAGGAGACAGGGGCAGAGTCAGATTTCTCTTTCGGAAGTCCCCTCCGGGGCTGGTGTCTGGAGGGATGGTGGGGCCTGGGAAACTGGGGAGGAGACGGCCGGGGAGGCCTGGAGTGCACTGGCCAGAGGCCATGGACAGGAGAAAGAGGCAGATTCAAGGAATGTGCAGGATGCAAAATGGACAGAAATCAGTGATGAGGGGTGTGAGGGTGAGCAAGGCACGTAGGGAGCCCCCAACCCCAGCGTCTGGCCTGGGTGATGGTGACCGGGCGCCATTCCTGAGCCAGAGGAGATCAGCTCCAGCAGCTTGCTGACCAGTCTGCGCCTGGGGCCTACGTCCTGGCTGGCTCAGCCACACTGGGCAGGAACAGAGATGTTTGGAGACAGGGGAGAAAATGAGTTTAGGCAGCTGTTCAGTGTCAGGTGCCTGTGGCCGTCCAGGAGGGACCTGGGACTGCAGGGCTGAGATGCCCATGTAGGAGCAGCTTCGAACAGTCAACTGAATTCTACAAACCAGAGCCCTTTTATTATTTATTTATTTATTTTTTTTTTGAGACGGAGTCTCGCTCTGTGGCCCAGGCTGGAGTGCAGGGGCGCAATCTCGGCTCACTGCAAGCTCCGCCTCCCGGGTTCACACCATTCTCCTGCCTCAACCTCCTGAGTAGCTGGGACTACAGGTGCCCGCCACCACGCCTGGCTAATTTGTTTTTTTGTATTTTTAGTAGAAACGGGGTTTCACTGGGTTAGCCAGGATGGTCTCGATCTCCTGACCTCATGATCTGCCCGCCTCGGCCTCCCAAAGTGCTGGGATTACAGGTGTGAGCCCCCGTGGCCGGCGCCAGAGCACTTTTTGTGTGTTTGCTTTGCTTTTGAGTTGTGGAGCCCAGGTTTGAACTGCTCGTGGAAGCCACTGAGCTCTAGGACCCAGTGTGCACTGGCCTGTGAGGAACCCCAGTGCAAAGCAGGGTTACCAGCTTAACAAGCAGGGGCTGCTGGTGCTGGAGGGTCCTGGTGGAGCATCTGGGGCACCCTGGCGTTGTATCGTTGGGGAAGCCAAGGTCCAGAGGTGGTGGCCTCCCCAGGCCCGCTCAGCAAGGCAGGGTGGGGCTGGGCCCATCCACCCCAGGAGGTCACACCCCTTGGCTGTGGAACCCCTCCTGGAGCTGAGTCAGCCCTGGTGGCCGCCGCCCCAGGAGACTCTGTAATTACAGGATTAGAAGGTGGTCTCTCCGCAGCCGAGCCCTTTGCCCCTCAAAGCTGCCAAGCGGAGACGAGGATTTGGTGGCGCGGTGCCGGCCTCCAGGTGTGTCTGAGGAGACCTGGCATCCTCGGGCGGCTTCTTTAGTCTGAAAGGCCCCGTTGTAGCTGCAGCCTCCCTCTGATGGGCTCTGTTTTGGGGCTGGGATCCACCCTGCCCCAGCTGGAGGAAGGAAAAGGTGTATTTCAGCATGTCCTATGGGTGTGGAGTGGCTGGGGAGAGCAAAACGGGGGGCTGATTGGGGGACGGGGTGCCTGGGCTGCACGGAGAGGGAGGTGGTAGAGGCAGACGCTGGCGACGTAAAGCGGGGAGAGGCCTGGAGGGCCAGGTGCAGGTGCCCGGAAAACGTCAAAGGGAGGAGGGTGTGAGTCAGGCCAGGCTTTCATGTGGCCCCAGGAGGCAGCTGGCAGACCCTGCTAGGCTGGAATGTGGATCTGCAGCTGCCCAGGCCCCACCTGAGACCTGTCTGCCAACGACTTTTTGATTTCTGCCCCTGTGGGTGCCCGGCCCCATGTCCCAGGCCTGAGGGAGACCCACCTGCCCTCGGGCCTCTCAGTTTGGGTACCAGGGACCAGGCACTGCAGCCCCATGGGCTGAGTTAGACCAGGAGAACGCATGGCTGCTTGGGCTCCTTGGCTGGTTCTGCTCTCCCTCCACCAGAGCTGGGCCACGTTCCTGCCCCACCCAGCATGGTGGGCACATCCCAGCCCCTTGCCTCCACTCCCGTGGGTCCCCGGCTGGCGTGGTCTTGTGGCTGTCCCGGGCCCGTCCTGATCCTGACTGTCCTTCAGGGTTCTCCCCCGTGCCACCTCCGCCCAGGGACTCCCTGCCCATCTCGGGCTGTCCTCTGATTCCCCGGTGCTAGCCTCACCAGGGACTGTGGATGCTGGGAACCCCCCTCCCCGCAGTGGCCTCTTCACCCTCACCATGCACAGGGCATCACGGGGCGGGGGGTGGGGGGCGCCCATCAGGACGTGGCTTGATGCGTGCCCTCTGGCCTGAGTTTATCTGTGAAATGGGTATAATGATATCTGCCTTACAGGGCACCTAACCTGAGGGGTTAGACAGGGTCACAAGAGAGGACAGGGCTGGTGCGTGGTGGGTGCTCGGGCGGTGGTCCTTCAGGTCCTCTGTCCCGGGTGCTCCCCCGCCACTGATCATCAGGTCTTCAGGTGCCTGAGCCTGGGCTACCCTGGGGACAGCCCCGTGATCCAGGAATGACTAATTCCACCCTTGCAATAAGCTCTTGGAAGCTTTGAGAAATGAGACTTTTTTTTTTCTTTCTTCTTGCTGCTTCATTAAACTCTTCTTGAGTGAGGGGAATGAGGATTGTCCTAATCCCTTGGCACGAGGTGAAGGGGGGCAGGTTCCGGGCTTGTGGTAACCAGAGGACACTGGGAGCAGAGCTGGGGGTGGGCACTGGGCAGGGGCCGTAAGCCTCATGCCCCAGGCAGGCTTTACTCAGGGTCAGCTGGTGACCCCAGACAAGCCCCGTCCTTGACCAGGCTCAGTTTGACTGTCTGCACGATGGGTGTCCCGGGCCTTGCCCACCTCCCTGTGCTGCTCCATGGGGAGGGGGATGGCCTGGAGGGGCCTTTGGTGGGGTGCCTGGGGCTGGGCATGCTGGCTGGCACACAATAGGTGCCTTCTCAGTGTATACGAACTTTTGGGGAAAACAGAGGAGGGGTGGGCAATCTCCGAGCAGTCTTTTAGTCTTTGTCCTCTAAACTCTGTTTTTCTTTTCCTCTTTTTTTTTTTTTTTTTTTTTTTTTGAGGTGGAGTCTCACTCTATCACCCAGGCTGGAGTGCAGTGGCGTGATCTCGGCTCCCTGCAACCTCTGCCTCTTGAGTTCAAGCGATTCTCATGCCTCAGTCTCCCGAGTAGCTGGGACTACAGATGTGAGCCACCACACCCTGCTAATTTTTGTATTTTTAGTAGAGATGGGGTTTTACCATGTTGGCCAGGCTGGTCTTGAACTCCTGACCTCAAGTGATCCGCCTACCTCAGCCTCCCAAAGTGCTGGAATTACAGGCTTGAGTCACTGTGCCTGGTTTAAAGTCTGTTTTCTTACCTTTAAAAGTGGCCTGGGAGGAGGCCTAGCTGCTTCCTCCTGGGCCCCAGCGAGGGGCTACAGGGGCTGGACACTCGCCTATGGGTCCTGGCTCTGTCTACCCACCGTCAAGGCTGCTGGAACTGGAAAAATAGTTCCAGGCCTTCCTTGCTAAATCCAGTAAGTTTCAACAATGCCTTTCTCTGTGGCGTCCCGGTCTCTCCTCTCCACAGGTGGGGAGCAACAGGTTGGATTAGTGACTGGGGTCTGGGAATCCTCACCGAGGCCACCCTCTGTCCACAGGTGTTCCTGGGCCTTGGGGAGCTGCTTCTGTCCTGCAACTGGGCAGTGGTTGCCGACATCCTGCTGGTAGGTGCGGGAGTCGGGGTAGGGGGCTGAGCAGGGGGAGCTAGGCAGAATCCAGCTCAGGACTGGACCTCTGCTGGTGAGCAGCTGCCTGGCAATGGCGTCAGAGACCATGCATTAGGGGACCAAAGTCATTCACGGTTACCTTGGACCAGAGGCCTCTGACACTCTCAGACGTCTCTGACCATCATCCCCATTTTGCAGATGAACAAATGGAGGTTCAGAGAAGGCAGGTGCCTGTTCCAAAGTCACACAGCCCCACCGCAGGGAGCCAGGGCTGGAACCTACGCATTTTGACTCCCTGGGCTCCCTCCCTCTTTTTTTTTTTTTTTTTTTTGGATTTTTAGCAGAGACGGGGTTTCACCGTGTTAGCCAGGATAGTCTCGATCTCCTGACCTCGTGATCCGCCCGTCTCGGCCTCCCAAAGTGCTGGGATTACAGGCTTGAGCCACCGCGCCCGGCCTTTTTTTTTTTTTCTTTTTTTGGAGACTGAGTTTCACTCTTGTTGCCCAGGCTGGAGTGCAATAGCCTGATCTCGGCTCACTGCAACCTCCGCCTCCTGAGTTCAACTGATTCTCCTGCCTCAGCCTCCCAAGTAGCAGAGACTACAGGCACCCGCCACCATACCCGTCTAATTTTGTATTTTTAGTAGAGATGGGGCTTCACCATATTGGCCAGGCTGGTCTTGAACTCCTGACCTCAGGTGATCCGCCCGCCTCAGCCTCCCAAAGTGCTGGGATTACAGGCGTAAGCCACGGTGCCCGGCCCCTCCCTCCTTCTTTCTGTAGCTTCTCAGCAAGCAGGCTCCTTGCCCTCCACTCTGGGGCGTGCAGACAGGATGCTATCCTTCGGGGCAGTAGACACTGAGGCCCGCTGCGCCAGCCCACACCAACTTGTGTGTCACAGGCTGCCATGCAAGGATCAGCCCTGCCTGTAAGAGGCTTGATACTGTCTTGACCACATGACTGCTGCGTCCAGAGTCCCACACGGCCCCTCCCTGAGCCCCACACCCTTTGTCCAGCCTCCTTGCCTCTTTCTGGGAGGCATACAGGGAAGGACTTTGGACGCCATGAAGGGTGGTGCCTTTGTAGATAACGCAGGGCCCTGGGCCTGTGAGCGCCCCGAGAGCCTTCCTTCCACCTCCTGGCAGCCTGGCACAGTCTGGTGCTGGCCACAAGGGAACTGGACCAGCCTGGCTGTCGGCTGAGAGCTGTCCTGAGGGCAGTCCAATGTCGCGGTACCAGCCTGGATTCAGAAAACAGACCTGGCTGTCAGCCCTGGTCCTGCCACTTATGAGCTGTGTGGCCTTAGGCCAGTCACTGTGTGTCTCTGAGCCTCGGTATCCCCATGTGGAAAGTGGGGATGATAATGGCACCTGCCTTATGGATTGATGTGAGGGTGAAATGAGAAGATCCATGTGCCTGGCACAGAGAATGCTGGCTAGGATTCTTACAGCAATCCAGAATTTTCCATTTTCTCATTTTCTATCCCCCAAAGAAATCATGGTACCCTAGAATCTGAGTTTGAAAGGGTTATGGGCATGTATAGTCGTTTACTCCATCAACAACCCTGCTTGAATACTACTGTGGACGGGATGCTCACTCCCTGCCAAGATGTCTGCCCTCCCCAGCAGATCCCCGACCCCTCCCCACGGCCCAGGCCCAGCGAGCGTGGAGAGGCCTGCCCTGCCTTTGGCTCCTGGGTGAGTGCATCAGCTGCAGGCCTGGCAGGTCCTCCCTGCCCCTCCCTCCAGACAGGAGACTTGGGCTCCAGCCCAGAGTCAGCCACAGACCTGCCGCATGGCCCTGGGCCTCAGTTTCCTTGTCTATAAAAGGGATAATCAGCACCTGCCCAGTAGGGTGAGCGAGGCGGCCTCCAGGAATGCTCAGGAAAGGGGAAGGCATTTGCAGATGTTTTATTCATGGGATTGTCCGCTTTTAGGCTCAGGGAAACATCCCCCCAGCATAGCTGGTTCTCTCTGAGGTGGTCCAGACGGAGCTGCACCTGCCCCCCACGGCGCAGCTCCCTCTTCCACATGACAGCCCCGCAGATATGTGAAGGCTGCACCCGTGTCCCCCAGCGTCTGCCTTCGTAAGAATGATTAACCTGGCAGAGCCAGGCTCTTTGTGGGGTTAAAGAGGAGAGTGTGTGCTGGGGAGGGCGGGTGGGGGAAGGGGTGAAGGAGAGTTAGGGACTGGCCAGCCGCACAGTTTTACCCATCTGGGGAGCTGCCCAGGAAGCCGGCTGGACAGGAGCCAGCCCACCTCAGGGCTCCCCATGGTCCTTCCTTGGCTTAGAGGCCTCCAGCCCCAACGCTTTGCAAGGTCCACCGCCCCAGAGCCTCCCGCCCCCTTCCCTGCCTTCCCACCTTCCTGGAGCCCTGTGGCCAAAGATGCCTTTCGGCCTTTGGGGGTCAGAGCTGAGCAATCCTTGTAGCCCCTGTAGTTCAGCTCCTCCATGTTGCTGCTTCCTCCCTGTAAAGGCCGGTGGAGGGGGAGCCCTTCTGTGCAGTGGAGGGGCAGATGCCAGCTCGGAGCAGGGTGAGGAGGGCGAGGAAGGGGAAGCAGGACACCGAGGGTAGACAATTCCCTTGGGGAACTGAGTTGGCAGGAGCAAAGGGCATGGTAGCTGGAGTTGGCAGAAGATCCCGGGAAACTGGCATTGCTTTTCTGCTTTTCAAGACGGGAGGCCAGAACAGCCTCCAGGGAGCAGGGAGGGGCAAGCAGGAGGAAAGAGGGGGCCCTGTTCGAGGGTGAGCTGAGGGTGGGATCCAGCGCTGGGGGAGGAGGTAGCCTCCCAGCAGAGCAGGGGCAGGAAGTGTGTGGGGACAGGGCCTGTGGCAGGAAGTAGAGGAAGGTCCCCTTTGCCGGCCGGCACTTGCTCCTGAGACAGGAGATCGGCTTCTCTTTCGGCAGGGGCCCAGGGAAGGAGGAAGCCTTAGGGTGTATGTGAACAGGGGCCACAGAACAAGGGAGCAGGGAGCGAAGGGCAGGGCACAGTCATGTGAACAGCTTTCAGTAGCCAAGAAAGCCACAGAGGGCTGATAGGAAAATGAGTGGAAACTGCAGGTGTCTGGGAGGTTGGAGCCTGTGGGGGGGTCAGAGGGCAGAGGGCAGCAGAGCCCAGGCTCTGCAGCAGCCCATCTGCTTCCGCTTCTAGCCCAGCTCCTCACTAGCTGTGTGGCCCTGGCCAAGTGACTGAACCTCTCTGGGTCTTGGTTTGCTCACCTGTCCAATAGGTAGAGCGGTGGCAACCACCAATGACACCCCAGGCTATAAGGATAGAATGAATTCACACCTGCGTCCTATAGATTCCTGAGTGGGTGTGTGGGCCCCGCTGACTTCCAGATCATCCATTCCTCGGGACACTCCTCTCTTTTTTTTTGCTTTTGAGACAGAGTCTCTCACTGTCGCCAGGCTGGAGTGCAGTGGCGTGATCTCGGCTCACTGCAACCTCTGCTTGCTGGGTTCAAGCTATTCTCCTGCCTCAGCCTCCCAAGTAGTTGGCACTGCAGGTGTGCACCACCATGCCCAGCTAATTTTTGTATTTTAGTAGAGACAGGGTTCACCATGTTGGCCAGGATGGTCTTGATCTCTTGACCTCGTGATCCGCCCCCCTCAGGCTCCCGACGTGCTGGAATTACAGGCGTGAGCCGCTGCGCCTGGCAGGGCTACTGCTCTCTTCGATGCAGTCTCCACAATGGGGAGAATCCAGGTTCTGTCTGGAGAAGGGACCTCAGGGGCTCTCTGGTCCAGTGACTTGAAGACATCACTGTGCATGAGAGTCAGGTTTGAGGGAGCTTGTTACAAACCCCGATTCCAGGCCCTGTGTCCTCCAAGTCCATGCTGGGGTCCAGGGACCAGTGTTTCTGATGAACTTCCCAAGTGATCCTGCCATCGCATTCCGTAGAGCACATTTTGAGGACACTGGTCTCGCATCGCGAGCTCGCCAGTCCATAAATGCTTTGCCAAATTCCAGCCATCCCCTTGTTCACATACACCTCCCGGGAGCTCATCCCGCACGCCTCGGGCAGCGCCTGCCTCTCGGGGGCTTTCTTTTTTTTTTTTTTTTGAGACGGAGTCTCGCTCTGTCGCCCAGGCTGGAGTGCAGTGGCGCGATCTCAGCTCACTGCAAGCTCCGCCTCCCGGGTTCACGCCATTCTCCTGCCTCAGCTGCCTGAGTAGCTGGGACTACAGGCGCCCGCCACCACGCCCGGCTAATTTTTTGTATTTTTAGTAGAGACGGGGTTTCACCGTGTTAGCCAGGATGGTCTCGATCTCCTGACCTCGTGATCCGCCCGTCTCGGCCTCCCAAAGTGCTGGGATTACAGGCTTGAGCCACCGCGCCCGGCCTCGGGGGGCTTTCTGTTGATGAAAATGATTCGGCTCAGTCACAGCCAAGACCTACCTCTGCCAGCCTCGCCTTGGCCCCACTGGGCCGCAGAGGGCCCTGCTCCCTGGAGACTGAGATTGTGTCCCCTGAACCTGCATCTCCTCAGGCAGAGCTCCCTGCCTCCCCACACCTAGTCATGGGGGCTCTTCCCAGCCCTGCTGTCTGTCACGGCCCCACTCAGGATGGCCCAGAGCCAGCTCACCCCAACCCCTCTCCAGGCAGGGGACGGTGTAAGCCAAGGTGTGGAGGGAGGATCCCGGGAGCACGATCTCTGGATCCCAACCAGTGTGGGGGCTAGAGAAGGAGGGGGCTCAGTTCCTCTTTCTCAGGCCTGTCCTCTGGGGTCCTGCAATCCAGCCACAGGCTCATCTCCCACCCCTCAGCAGACGTCCCCACATTTCCCCGGAGAGTTGTCACCTCTGGGTTCTCCCCCTGCCCCAGGTTTCAACGCTTCCCTGCTCAGCCTCTGCCCCCCAGGTAGCTGTCAGCTCACTGGCCTGTCTCACCCTCCCAGGGGTGTTTGGGGGCGAGGCCTGGGTGGGGGTGCAGGAGGCAGGCTGCCGGGGGAGTCTGCACCTGGTGGCTGCTGCTCTGACTTTCTACAAGCCCTTGGTTGGCCCCGGTTTAGCCCTGGGCTATAAAGGGAACAGCCCTTCTAAGAAGGGAGAGCCAGAAACAGAGGTGTTTTTGTCTCAGAATAGAGTGAGCCTGGATTTTTGGGAACCCAAAGCCTCTTATTTCTGAAATTACCCGCTGGGCTCTCCAGCTTCTGCGGGGCCCAGTCTCGGCTGCTGGCTGCATGGAGACAATGTGGACTTGGAACAGGCTGGGGGAGACCCACCTCCCTCGCCACTGGCAGCAGCGACAGAGCTGGGCCCAGCAGGTTGGGGTTCCTGGGAGAGGAGGAAGCGGCCACCCTACCTGGACCTTACTGTGGGGGTCCCAGCAGCCCCAGCCTCCATGTGGACCTTTTTGGACATTCAGGTTCCTCCCTCCGGGAAGCCTCAGCTGCCTTCCTGGAGTCACCAGTGAGTAATTACATAATTATAGGGTGAGAAGGAAGTCCTTGGGGAAGGTGCAAAGCTGTTGGTCAGTTCCTTCTCAGGCCTGTTGGCAGATCCTGGTGATGGCAAGAGGCCCGGTTTCTCTCGCCACCTGCACAGGGTGGCTCAGTGCCAGTGACCCTGGGACCAGACAGTCACCACAGTGACTCCCGCCCTCTGCCCTGCCCACCACAAAACCCCCTGCATCTGCCCCCTGGGGTTCTGGAATGCAGAGATCCTGTCCCTGGGATCCTCCCACCACACCTTTGCTTACACTGTCCCCTGCCTGGAATGCCTTTCCCCGTCTCTTTGCCAATTACTCTGCCATCCGTTTACAGGGCCAGCAATGAACTTGTCCTCCTCATCTTTCTCTTGGATTTCTGAATGCTCTATTACCAATGCACAAATATTGCTGGAAACACCGGCTCCTCCTTGCCCATCACAGCAGAGTGGTCAAGAGGCCAGGTCCTGGAGCTGAAGGCCTGGGATCCTATCTCAGTCCTGTTATTTCAGGCTGGGTGACCTTGGGCAAGTCACTTGCCCTCCCTGTGGAGGTTTTTCTCATCTGTACAATGCAGGTGGTCATTGTATCTCCCTCATGGGTTGTTCAAGTTGATGTATAAAATGCATACGGCAAGCATTCAATAAATGTTGGCAGTTATTATTTTATTATTATTTTTTTTGAGACAGGATCTTGCTCTGTCACTCAGTCTGGAATGCAGTGGTGCCACCTCGGCTCACTACAACCTCCACCTCCCAGGTTTGAGTGATTCTCCTGCCTCAGCCTCCCGAGTAGCTGGGATTACAGGTGCACACCACCACGCCCGGCTAATTTTTGTATTTTTAGTAGAGACGGGGTTTCACTATGTTGGCCAGGCTGGTCTCGAACTCCTGACCTCAATTGATCCACCTGCCTCGGCCTCCCAAAGTGCTGGGATTATAGGCTGGAGCCCCTGTGCCCAGCTAATATTGATGATTACTAACTCATGGCCTCAGATCATGGACACCTAGGTCTTGGGGATAAGGCTACAGGGTGGTAAGCTCCCCTGTGGCTGTCCAGCTGGGTTCATGTGACCATGGCCTCTGCTTGAATCCCCGCCCCTCCCTGCTTCCACCCCCTGCTGTAGGCCTGGGTTCTGGCAGAGTTTCTCCTGGGCATAGTCTCCCAGATGGATCTACTTGACTTATTTTGTTGGCAGACTTTCAGCTAGTCGCCTCTGTGCCTGGTACCTCGCTGCACCCAGGGACCCCAAGAGAAATCAAAGGTCTTTGTTGCCCACACACCATAGGGAATACGGGGAGGTGGACAGAGAAAGGGCCCCTCCCAGTTCTGGGTGACATGAGTTCAGTTAGGGGTGTGCACAGGAGTTGCGGGAGCTCAGGGCAGGTACCTGAACTCTGAGAGGGCTTCACAGAGGAGGTGACCCAAATGCAAGTCCTAAATGACAAATAGAGATGCTCCAGCTGGACCAGAGGGTGGAAGGTATGCCAGGAAGAAGGTGTAGCCGAGTTCAAGTGGCTGGAGCATTCCATCTCAGAGCATTATTTTGGTTTGATGTCCACACGAAGCCTCCAGGTAGCAGACGAATAATGAGTGACACTCTCAAGATCGGTACTATTATTATCCCCATTTGGGGATGGAGAGACAGAGGGAAGAAAGGTGAAGCAGCTTGCTCAAAGTCACACAGCTAGCGAGTGGGGATCGGATCGGAACCTGAGACTCTGACTCCAGAGTTCATCTTTTTTTTGAGACGGGGTTTTGCTCTCGTTGCCCAGATTGGATTGCAATGGTGCGATCTTGGCTCACTGCAACCTCTGCCTCCCGGCTTCCAGCAATTCTCCTGCCTCAGCCTCCTGAGTAGCTGGGATTACAGGCATGCGCCACCACGCCTGGCTAGTTTTTGTATTTTTAGTAGAGACGGGGTTTCGCCATGTTGCCCAGGCTGGTCTTGACCTCCTGATCTCAGGTGATCCACCCACCTCGGCCTCCCAAAGTGCTGGGATTACAGAAGTGAGCCACCGTGCCCGGCCCAGTGTTCATCTTCTTAACGTTCTCAGCCTCGTCCGTCGAGTTGTGTGGGCTCCTCCAGCAAGGCTGCCTTTGGTCTCTGCCCCAGGGGCCCTGCGGCTCCTGAGAGGACTGAGCCCTCCGTACCACTCCTGCCCAATTGCCCGCACATGCAGACACCTGGCATGTACCTGCTCTTCTCCCTGCCTGCCTGCACTGCTGTGTCCTGGGCCCCTGAGCTGGGACACCCCAGCCACCTTCACTGTAGTCACAGTCATGCCTGCTTCCTTCCCATTTCAAGAGCAAACTCTCAAGAGGGGTGGTCCTGATCGGGGGCCTTGGCACCCCCATCCTTGGGCACTGGAGAAGCTTCAGATAGGCCTGATGTTCTGGGGTGGGACTTTAGACCTTGGGGGTTGCTGACTCCCTCCCATCCCACTCACCTGAATGGCCTGTCACTCCTCCAGGCAGGTCCTTGGCAGGTGGGGAACAGGAGGCAAGGGTGCCCTCACTTGGGGTGCCCCCCTGCTATGCCTATGTTTTTCAGTCTGTGGTGGTGCCCAGGTGCCGGGGGACAGCAGAGGCACTTCAGATCACAGTGGGCCACATCCTGGGAGACGCTGGCAGCCCCTATCTCACAGGACTTGTAAGACGTGTCTGCGTGTGTGGGGTGGGGAGGGTCTGGGGGCCAGCCTGGTGGGCCTGGCAGACCCACCCCTTCTCCTCCACAGATCTCTAGTGTCCTGCGGGCCAGGCGCCCTGACTCCTACCTGCAGCGCTTCCTCAGCCTGCAGCAGAGCTTCCTGTGCTGCGCCTTCGTCATTGCCCTGGGGGGCGGCTGCTTCCTGCTGACTGCGCTGTACCTGGAAAGAGACGAGGCCCGGGCCTGGCAGCCTGGCACAGGTACCCTACCCCTTGCACCAGGCCCGGCTCAGGGCTGGACACGCTAGGGGCAGACAGCACGGGCCACTCCCAAACCCCTGGCCAGTTTGTTTGTTTACTTATTCAGAAATGCTTAGTACACCCCTGCTACGTACCAGGGAAGGTTGCAGAGGCTGGGGAGGGAAAGAGTGAGGCCCCTGTAGAAACTGACACTCTAGTTGGTGAAGACAGACCAGAAACAGAAAAAGTAAAGATATAGCATGTTCATGGTGACGAGTGCTATGGAGAGATATAAAGCAGGAAAGGAAGGAGACAGGGGCCGGGCACATTGGCTCACACCTGTAATCCCAGTACTTTGGGAGGCCGAGGTGGGCGGATCACAAGGTCAGGAGTTCAAGACCAGCCTTCACCAAGACCACATGGTGAAGCCCTGTCTCTACTAAAAGTACAAAAATTAGCCAGGTGTGGTGGCACACACCTGTAGTCCCAGCTACTCAGGAGGCTGAGGCAGGAGAATCGCTTGAACCTGGGAGGTGGAGGTTATAGTGAGCTGAGATCTCGCCATCTCGCCACTGCACTCCAGCCTGGGGAACAAAGTGAGACTGTCTCAAAAAAAAAAAAAAAAAAGGGGACAGGTGGATGCAGGTTACAGGGATCCCCACTGCGCAGGTGACATTAGAGCAAAGATCTGGAGGAAGCGAGGGAGTGAGCCGTCCAGTGACCCGGGGGAAGACGCTCCTGGCAGTGGGGACAGCCAGTGCAAAGGCCCTGCCATGGGAATGTATGCACCTGATGTGTTTGAGGATCAGCCAGGAGGCCAGTGTGGCTGCAGCAGGAGCTAGAGGGACAGTGGCAGGGGTGAGGGATACAGGGCCAGAGCAGGGGGTCCTTGTAAAGACTGTGGCTTTCGCTCGGAGTGAGGCGGGAGCTGCCGTGGGGCTTCCAGGAGAGGAGCACTGAGGTGGTCTGATTGATGTCAAAGCGTCGCCCTGGCTGCCGTGTTGAGAACAGACTGGTGAGCGATGAAGCTGAGAGGCATAGCCGACAGCCGACTCCCCTTCCAGGGGACAGTGGTGCTAAGACCACACCAGTGGCATCGAAGGTGATGATGAGGGGTTGGATCTGGAAGGTATTTTGCACTGGGGACAGAGAGGATTTCCTGACAGCCCATTCCCAGGCCTGGTCCCAAAGCACCTTATGCATCCTTTGGGCAGGCTGAGCATCTTTCCTCCTGCAGGGACCCCAGACAGCAAGGATGTGGACAGCAACGACCTGGAGAGACAAGGCCTGCTTTCGGGCGCCGCTGCCTCCACAGAGGAGCCCTGAGGTCCCTGCCTGCACTCGCCCTGCCTGCCAGCCTCCCGTTGGGCCCCACAGTAGCTGTGCCTCGATTCCTCTTTGGCTGTCCTCGGGGACTCCGGCTGAGGCGCGTCTGCCACTTTTGCATTCCCGGCTGGAGAGCTGGCAGGACCCTGTGGCTGGGCTGCGAATGGAGCTGTCAGCACTCTGCGTGGGAAGCCTGGGCCTGTGCCTGTGCCCCACTCAAGGCTGCCCCAGCCTGGGTTCCCCAGCCTGGCTGCTGCTGGGCGCTGAATAAAGCGAGGCCAGTACAAAGCCTGTGGCTTTCGGGCCTGTAGACAGCCCTGTTATTTATAGCCTCTTGTGCCTCTGCTGGAGGGGAAGGGGGAGAGGACGGGATGGGCAGTCCAGGCCAAGGATGCAGGGCTGCCCTAAAGTAGGGAAGCTGAGGGGGTGGCTCGGCATAGGTCTCTAGGGGTCCTCAGCCTGGACCTCCCACTCTGACCCAGCTTCTCCATTCTGCAAAGTCATGGGCACTGGGCACCCTCTGCGTGATTCCACTCTGTTTTGTTTTTTGTTTTGTTTTGTTTTTGAGATGGAGTTTCACTCTTGTCCAGGCTGGAGAGCAATGGCGCAATCTCGGATCATTGCAACCTCCGCCTCCTGGGTTCAAGCGATTCTTCTGCCTCAGCCTACCAAGTAGCTGGGATTACAGGCGTGCGCCACCATGCTCAGCTAATTTTTGTATTTTTAGTAGAGACGGGGTTTCACCATGTTGGCCAGGCTGGTCTTGACCTCCTGAGCTCAGGTGATCTGCCCACCTCGGCCTCCCAAAGTGCTGGGATTATAGGCATGAGCCACCGTGCCCGGCCCACTCCACCCTTTGAACAAAATGTGGGGGCTGAATCTTGCTCTTGGAGATGAGTTTCCACTTGGGCGCTGGTGTGGGGATGTGGCTCCAAGTTCCAGGGAACCACACAGAGGAGCACCCACGCCTACACAGACATGGGGGCGCAGCTGCTCCAGAACCCTGCTGAGGACTTGAGTGGCCGTGCAGGGATCCTCCTGGCCTGCCCGGTTCTGTACCCCCAGCCTTCCCGGGGCCCACGCTCTGACCCCAGCACAGCCTGTGGGGAGGGCTGGCTCTGCGGGGCCCACGCTTGCCACTGGGTTCAGAGCAGCTGGGCTCAGCGGGCCCTGTGGGAGATCGACAGCTTCCAGGCGGGCAGCAGTGGGGAGGCTTGTTCTCATGTTCTTTCCGCCTCCCCTGGTGCCCAGCCAGGCATCACTTGCTCACTCACTGATGGCCACCTTCGCTGTGCCAGGCTGTGCCTGTCTCCCAGCAACTGCGGGCAGAGCAGCGACTGAGACTCCTGCACAGCCCCTGATGCTTGCTTGCTCTGTCCCTGCCTTCTGTGGGGTGCCCCCCAGCCCTCCCTGTTGGCTGCAACAGGCCCCAGGAGCAGGGCTCTCCAGCTCAGCCCCCACCTACACCACAGCCAGCCCTCCCTGCAGGCTAGCCAGGCCCTTGACCATGACTCAATGCTTGGAGCTCATGCAACAGGCGGCCCTTGAAGTTACAAGGTAAAAGATCTGTGAGAATATTTTGTTTTCCTGAGAAGGAGGCAGCAACTGGGCAGGAGCCAGGATGCCACGGTCCCTCTCGACACTCACTGGCTGTGTGACCTAGGTGGCTCCCAGACTCCCTGAGGGCCGCTGACTCCCTGGCTGTGTCTGGGAGGTGTGCTGACGTGGCTTTCTAACCTGGGCATGTGATTCGCACAGGCTGGGTCTAGACCCACAGAGGCCCAGCTCCAGGGTCTGAACCTTCCTCCCAACAGCCCCAGGGAGGGCCCCTGTGAGGTGAGGCTCCCAGAAAATGAGTGACGGCTGCCCAAGGGTCAGAACACTCGGCTGGGCATGGCAACTCACACCTGTAATCCCAACACTTTGGGAGGCAGAGGCTGGTGTATTGCTTGAGGTCAGGAGTTCAAGACCAGCCTGCGCAACATGGTGAAACCCCATCTCTGCCAAAAAATACAAAAACTTAGCTGGGCGTGGTGGCCCGCATCTGTGGTCCCAGCTCTGGGAGGCTGAGGTGGGAGGATCGCTTGATCCCGGGGGTGGGGCATGGAGTTTGTCGTGAAGGGAGATGGCACCACTGCACTCCAGCCTGGGTGACACAGTGAGACTTTGTCTTAAAAAAAAAAAACAAAAACAAGCAAACAAAAGAACACCAGCCACCACCTCCCCACCCAGAGTCCAGTACAGGAAGAACAGGAACCTTGTTCGTGCCCACTCTACAAACATGCATTGGTATCAGTGGGTGCCCATTGGGGTGTCCAGCAATGAATCAGACTCCAACCCTGCCCTTGGACCTCACAGCCCACAGCAGGACAGGCAAGTGCGGCACACCTATGGGCAGAGTAAGGGCTTCCGTGCCCCAGAAGCCTTCAAGGATGTGGCTTTGCAGGTGGTAATGCGGTGTGGGGGAAGGGAATTCTAGGGGCAGGGGATGGACCCACAAAGAGGGGGAGGGCGGGGGCAGAAGATATGCAATGAGTTATGGAGGGGTGCGGTGTGGCCAGAGAGGAGGGTGCGTGTGTCATTGAGCGGGGAGAGGAAGCGAGAGGCTGTCTGGCATCAGAGGGGTTTTCAGATGCAGGTCGAGGAGCTGGGGCTTTAATCCTATAATCCAGGGTAGTTTCTTATGACTCAAGTGCATTCTGATATTTGGGTTGCTGGGCAGGGCAAGGCGGTGCTCTCCGAGGCTGAGCCACACGAGATGCCCAGCTGGGAGTTCATAGGAAGCTATTGTCTAAAGTGGCTTGGGGTAGAGTGGGAGCTCTGCGGCTGGTGGACGCAGCGAGTGACGGAGACCAGTATCTCCTCTGCAGCCAACCCAGATTCCCACCTCCTGCCTCTTTGGGGCCAGTCCTGGTGGGTCGAGGTTACAATAACAGCCTGGGGGAACCCAGTCACTCGGGCTAGAGTGGAGTCTGGTAAACGAACACATCTTCCTTGCCTAAAAGGGCCCTTGTTGGGTAATCTCAGCCACTAATACTCTGGACTTGTTTGTTGGGAATGTCAACAGGAGGAAAAATGCTGCTCAGCAGGATGAGTCCTTAAGCCTGACCTGGCTCTCTTTATGTGTTAATTGCTCTTTCCAGACATACCCTGCATTCCAGCTGCCAGGTAGTATCCATGCATGGAGGTGTGTCTGTGTGCGTGTGCCTATGCCTGTGTGAGCATCACCATGTTTGTGTGTGGCCACGTGGGGGTATGCTAGCTACCGGAACCAATACCAATAGGTATTAGTAAAGCTTTATTTTTTTTTTGAGATGGAGTTTTGCTCTTGTTGCCCAGGCTGGAGTGCAATGGTGTGATCTCAGCTCACTGAAACCTTGGCCTCACAGGTTCAAGAGATTCTCCTGCCTCAGCCTCCCGAGTAGCTGGGATTACAGGACCACTCCACCACACCCAGCTTTTTTTTTTTTGAGACAGAATTTCACTCTTGTTGCCCAGGCTGGAGTGCAATGGTGCAATCTCAGCTCACTGCCACCTCCGCCTCCCAGGTTCAAGCGATTCTCCTTCCTTGGCCTCCCAAGTAGCTGGGATTACAGGCATCCACCAGGCCCAGCTAATTTTGTATTTTTAATTGAGATGTGGTTTCTCCATTGGTCAGGCTGGTCTCGAACTCCCAACCTCAGGTAATCCACCTGCCTTGGCCTCCCAAAGTGCTGGGATTACAAGCATGAGCCACTGTGCCCAGCCTTAATTTTTCATATTTTTAGTAGAGACAGGGTTTTGCCATGTTGACCAGGATGGTCTCGAACTCTTGAGCTCAGGCAATCCACCTGCCTCAGCCTCCCAAAGTACTAGAATTACAGGTGTGAGCCACCATGCCTGGCCTAAAAGCTCTTTTTCCACGTCGTTCTGAAGGTTGGGGGGGTTGAACCTGTGTGTCTGGATTCCCATACCCTAACCCTGGCTTGTTCCTCTGCCACCCCAAATATCGGTCTGACTGTTTCATTCCCTGAAGTGTTTGACTTTCCTTTGTGCCTTGGTGGGCTTGGGAAGTTGTTTAATCTAATGCAGCCTCTACAGACAAAAGTGGCAGCAGGCAGCTGGAGTTTCCAGGAGTCATGTTTTATCTCAACACAGAGAGGTGTGTGACTGCGTGTACTCCTGTGGACCATATCAGTTTGGATTGTGGGGTTATATGCAACAGAAACAGACTGACTACCTTTACCAGGCAAAGGATGCATTGAAAGCACATCAGGAACTCAAAGACTTGATGAGAAGGTTGGAGATTCAGCAGCCAGGGTTCCTGGGCCATATTATTTTGGAGTCTGTGCCAGAACTTCAGATATTTTATCCCTATTCTTTTGCCACCCTCCTCAAGATTTAAAGCCTTGGGCAAGAGATTCCAGTTGGGTTAGCTTGGATTCTATGCCCATGCCTTGATTTATAACCCCATTAAGATCAGCAGACCAGGGTGCTGTCAGGAAGAGGAAGGAAGTCTCAGCACCAAAACAAAATGAAACAGGAATTAAAACAAGATGACTGGCTGGGCACGGTGGCTCACGCCTGTAATCCCAGCACTTTGGGAGGCCGAGGCGGGCGGATCACCTGAGGTCAGGAGTTTGAGACCAGCCTAGCCAACATGGAGAAACCCTGTCTCTACTAAAAATACAAAAATTAGCCGGGCTTGGTGGCGTGTGCCTATAACCCCAGCTACTTGGGAGGCTGAAGCAGGAGAATCGCTTGAACCCGGGGGGCAGACGTTGCAGTGAGCCAAGATCGTGCCATTGTGCTCCAGCCTGGGCAACAAGAGTGAAACTCTGTCTTAAAAAGAAAAAAAAAAAAAAGAAGAAAGAAAACAAGACGACCGAAAACGAAAACAAAGGTAGCATCCACTACAATATCTTGGGCAGGCCAGTGGCATCTCTGAGACGCAGCGTCTCCATGGGACGGGGAAGAGGCTGGACTCAATGCCCTTCAGTGGAGTCTTTATTTCTGATAGTCTGAATCCATGATGAAAGGAGACTGAAGCTTCTATAATGTAGAAAATGTTAAAAATGTTCAAATGGCAGAACAGGAACTTCTGTGTTAGTGGGGACTCAGAACCATCTGTTCTGAGCAGGAGAGAGAGAGACGAAGTGTTCTGAGCAAAGGCAGGCTCGGGCTGGGGGAGGGAACAGGGGCCCCAACCAGTCCCCAGCTTGGCAACAGCAAGAGCAGAGAGGAGGTGCCTTCTCCCCACCGTGGGTGGTGACCTGCTGGGAAGGCTAATCAAAGGGTGGAGGCAAATAGCAGGTGGAAGCTAATGGAGGGTGGAGTCAATCAGGAAGAAAATGCCTTTTCCAGAGGGACCAGGAGAGGAATCTCGTTTCTGCGTCATTCAGAGCAACAGACAGATGATGCAAAGCAATGTACATTTCCTGGGCACCTGCTAAACATCATTTACTCAATCAACAAACATTCTTTGAGCACCTCCTCTGTACTGGCTCGTGGAGATGAATCAGAAAGGGTATGGGCCCTCGAGGCTTACGGCCTGTTGGTGAAGGACAGGGAACAGATTCTTTCTCAGACAAAAATCAGCACAGTGTTGGTGTGATGGAAGGATATACAGGTTGCTCAATAGCCCAGAGGAGAAAATGATTATTCAGGTGGGCCAGGGAAGGCTTCCTGGAGGAAGCTGTTTCTGTGCTGGGTTCCTGAAGGACAAGTGGGGAGAGAGAGTGAATAGGCGGCACAGGCAGAGCCTGCCTCAGTCAGGGTCGGGGGTCAGGGGTGGCACGTGGATGCTCTCCGTGGTCCTGAATCATCATTGTGCTAGTGGGACAAGGGCTTTTTTGTTGACGGGAGGACAGGGGCTATAGAAAAGTGCCCCAGTGCTTGCCCCTCCCCCAGGCTCCCAGAAGTATGAGTTCAGGAAGCTCCATGTTCAGTGTAATTCTGAGAGATGGGTTGTAGGATCTGAGGCTGGAGATGGTCATGGGTTGTGAAACGTTGTGAAGGCTCTTAGAGATCATTAAGAAACGCAGACATTTCTTTTTTCTTTTTTTTTTTTTTTGAGATGGACAGAGTCTCACTCTGTCACCCAGGCTGGAGTGCAGTGGCGTGATCTCGGCTCACTACAAGCTCCGCCTCCTGGGTTCACGCCATTCTCCCACCTCAGCCTCCTGAGTAGATGGGACTACAGGGGCCCGCCACCACGCCCAGCTAATTTTGTTTTTGTATTTTTAGTAGAGACGGGGTTTCATCGTGTTAGCGGGGTGAAACTCCTGACCTCGTGATCCGCCCACCTGGACCTCCCAAAGTGCTGGGATGACAGGCGTGAGCCACCGACTCTGGCCAGGAACGCAGACATTTTTAACCCTATAGCCAGTGAAGAGCCTTAGAAAGGTTTCACTCAAGGTAGTGATGAGGTCCTTTGTGGGATTCAGAAAGTGACCAGCAAGCAATATGGAGAAACAACTGGAAGGCCGGCCGGGCGCAGTGGCTCAAGCCTGTAATCCCAGCACTTTGGGAGGCCGAGGTGCATGGATCACTTGAGGCCAGGAGTTCAAGACCAAGCTGGCCAACATGATGAAGCCCCGTCTCTACCAAAAAAAAAGAAAAAAATTAGCCAGGCATGGTGGTACGCACCTGTAATCCCAGCTACTCAGGAGGCTGAGGCAGGAGAATTGCTTGAACCTAGGAGGTGGAGGTTGCAGTAAGCCGAGACTGTGCCATTGCACTCCAGCCTGGGGGACAGAGCAAGACTCTGTCTCAAAAAACAAACAAACAAAACAAAACAAACAAACAAAAAACTGGAGGGGGATGTGGGAACAGGTGATGTTGAGCTTTACAAGGGTCCAGGTGAGACACAGAGATGCCTGAGCTAAGCCAGTAGGCAATGTGGACATGGGGAGAGGTTCAAGAGAGGAAATTGAAAGCCCTTAGATGTGGGTGTTGAGGAGAAGGAGACCCACGTGGCCCCCAGGCTTCCTGCTTGGCGACAGCATGGATGATGGTGCTTTTTGACAAATGATAAATGATACCAGAGTGGGAGCAGGTTGGGGGAAGGATGACAAGTTCATTTCCAAATGTGCTGAGTCTAAGGTACGTGTGGGATATCTGGTGGGAGGTGTGTGTAGGAGACCACATATGGATCTCGTGTTTGGAGATGAGGCCCTGTCTAGAGACGGAGGTTGGGGTGTCATAGTCACATGGATGATCACTGAAAGTTGAGGCCATGGCTGCTCACGGTGGCTCATGCCTCTAACCCCAGCATTTTGGTAGGCTGAGGTGGGAGGATCACTTGAGCCCGAGTTTGAGACCAGCCTGGTCAACATAGTGAGACACTTTCCCTAAAAAAAAAAAAAAATGCTG
>NW_012102166.1:1432574-1435685 GCF_000951045.1 Mandrillus leucophaeus
CCCGGCCCAGACCCTGCCTCTTAAAAATTTTTTCAAAAAAAGTAAAGTTCAGGCCTAGGTGAGAGGCTGCCAAGGCAGAAGCTGCCAAGGGGGAAGGGAAGCAACAGAGGCCTGAGCCCTGGAGACACTCCCATGTGGGAGGATGGGCAGAGGGCATATGGGCTGAGCTCCCAATTACCAGCCAGGGAGGAGCAAGTGCTTTCTAGGCCAGTATTTCTCGAGTGTCCTGCAGAGCTCTCGTCTTGCAAGACATTCTGTGGTCACATACACCTGGGAACGTGGCATCCTACATCTCCCTCTGGGAGATTCAGAGTGTCCATTCTCATAGTAAAGGCTCTGAAAAGCCTCTGAGTAAGGAAACCTACTTTTCTGTGTTTATCCCACTACTTCCCAAATATACATGCTCTTCGAATAATGGCCATTAATGTCCTGTGCCCCACTTTTTTCTTTGTGTGTGTGTGTGTGTTTTCTTTTTCTTTCCTTCCCCCGCCCCCCACCCCACTTCTTTTTTTTTTTGAGACGGAGTCTCACTCTGTCACCCAGGCTGGAATGCAGCGGTGTGATCTCGGCTCACTGCAACCTCCACCTCCCAAGTTCAAGCAATTCTCCTGCCTCAGCTTCCTAAGTAGCTGGGATTACAGGCACGCACCACCACGCCCGGCTAATTTTTGTATTTTTAGTAGAGACAGGGTTTCACCATGTTGGTCAGGCTGGTTTCGGACTCCTGACCTCAGGTGATCCACCCACCTCGGCCTCCCAAAGTGCTGGATTATAGGCATGAGCCACCACACCCGGCCCCCATTTGTTTTTGAGGCTGTGATCTAGACCTAATGAATGAATATCAGAAGGTCCTTTAGCCACGGAGTTCAGCCTCCTGTTATACTGACGAGGAAGCAGAATCCCGCCCAGGCTGAAGGCAGCGTGCGGGGCAGTGGAGGAAGTGCTGGATTAGACGGCAGACACACCTGGGTTTAGTCCAGGCGCTGTCATTTACCAGGTGTTCAACCTTGGGCAAATGACTTCTTTTCCCTGGGCCTCAGTTTCTTCATTGGCGAGACGGAGGAAAGAACCCTACCAGTCCTGTCTGACGGCCCAGGATAGTGCCAGAGCGTCTCAGAAGGCTGCAGGGATTTGTCCTGGGCTGCACGACCAGAAAGGGCTTCTTGTCCTCCCTGTCCCTCTGCCCTTGGTGGCCCCTTATCCCACACAAGGACCTATTCTAGAGACTGCCTTTCAGTTGGATCCCCAGCGAAACACAGTGGGAATGGCTGGCTGGCTTGGTGGCAGCCCAGAGGTCCCCCAGGTTTGAAAGGCTCATGCCACCCTCTTCCCCTGTTCTGGGACCATCCCAGTGGTGAAAAGGGAAGGCAGTCGAAAGAGAATGCTCCCCTTTCTGTCAAGACCGAAAGTGTGCCCCTGTACAGGACTGTGGCCAAAACGATGAGGAGTTTTGAGGCATGGGAAGGGGACCCTGGGGTTGGGTCTAGAGCCGTGGTTGTGCCTCCTTCACCACTAGACACAGTTCCACAGCTGGGCAGCCTCCCACAGCTGGACTCTGTCCACCTGCTAGCACCATCACACACTTAGGAGGATCATTGCTGGGACTGGGTTGTAGCCCCATGGAGCTCCTAGCTGTATCCTTGCTTGTTAATCACCTGTCATGCCAGGCCACCATGGGGAACTCCCCCCATCCGCCTTTGCAGGCCTGAGCTCAGCAAGCTGGAAAGAGGCAGCAGGCAACTTTCAGAATGAAATCTGTTTTCCTAACCCTCCCGTCACAGTCATTCATACCCAGCATGCTGAAGCATATTTTTAGTCACTTTGCAGAATTTAAAATACACCTCGAAGGCGCCAAGAAACACCAGCTTGGGGATTAACTCTGCTCACAAGAGACAGTGGAGGGGGGCGGGGGGTGCCTCGTGCTGCGTCACCCGTTGGCTATGCCATGACTCACTGTGGCCGACAGCTTCATCAGATGCACCTGCCTGCGGACGTGGGGTCCAGAAAAGCCTGTAGTAAGGACTGAGCTCCAGCCCTTGGGGATAATGCCAGAGCCCAGGGCAGCTCCAGCCCTGCCACAGACTCACTGCCTGTTCATAATGGGTCACATCCGTGCCCTGGGACTTGTCTGTGAAACACAGGGAATAATTAACTGGTTTCCGAGGGTCTGTCCAGTTCTAACATTCTGTCCTCTGCACTTTGTACAGGATTTTAATTTCAATTAAAGCCCCAGACAGGTGAATGGGGGAGGGAAAGGGGAGATCATCACAGAGCCACAGTACCTGAGGAGGGGAGAAACCGTGATGAGATGTCAGGAACGCAGGAGCTCCCCAACCACTCTCCGTAGGAGGCAGACCCCTGCCCCGTCCCACCAAGGGGAAGTGACCACCCATGGATTTCCAGACTGAATCCCATCCTGCCATCTGCCCCCAGATACAGAAACGGAGACCCAGAGAGTGGGTGTCATGTTCAGGGTCATGCCACACACCAGGGCACAGCTGAGCTGGGACCCGCCTCCTGTCTGCCACTGCGGGCTTTGTACCCTTGCTAGCATGTACCTGGAAGTCTGAAGCTTGGAGATTGGTCCCTCAGGAGAGAAGGCCCTTCTGAATAGCCTGTTTCTGTTGGGCGCCAATCAGAGCCCTGGTTCTCCCTGCCAGGGGCTGCCGGCCACTCTGTGGGGCAAGGGTAGGGTCCTGGTGCCTACACAGGAATGGGTCGGGAGTAGATTGGGGGCTGGATCTGGGTTGCCCCGGGGAGATGGGCGACACAGCCCACCATGACTGGTGGAGGTCTAGGTTCTGGGCCCTCCCTGAACTGTTTAAATCGGGACGTGTGAGCATCGGAGGAGCCACCGGCTCTCCAACCGGCGCCCCTGACTTTAGTTATCTGAGACTCCTCCCTCCAGTTCGCCCAAATACGCTAGGCTCAAGCCCTCGGCCCGGCTCCCAGAGCCTCCCCCGGCAGTCCATGCCCGAGGCAGGGGTTGGGTGAAGGGTACTGAGTAGGTGCTGGGAGCCCCGTCACTGGCACCCTGCTCCCAGCTCCGTAGCCGGAGCAAACCTTCTTCCGCTCCCCGCGGGCGTTCACGGCCGGGCGGCCCCAGCGTGA
>NW_012102166.1:1436305-1438911 GCF_000951045.1 Mandrillus leucophaeus
CGGGCGGGGGGCAGCCGCCGCTATCCTCAGCTTGGGCAACGTGCTCAACTACCTGGACAGGTACACCGTGGCAGGTGAGCGAGGGCCCCACCCAGCCCGAGGACCAGGACCCCACCCCATCCCACCACCCGCCTCGAGGGAGGTACCCCAGAGAGCTTTTGGTCCCAGGCCTACTATCTCCAGGACCTACGTGAGGTCCCTACGGACCCTCTGCTCAGGCACAACTGGGCAAGGGATGCCTCTGTGCTCCACGGGTACAATCCAGCTCCCCGCTCATACACACCCGGGGCCAAGGGTTAGGTGAGTCCCCACCCCTGGAGCAGCCCGCGCGTCCTCGCCAGCCCTTGACGGCTCATCCGTTGTCCTCTTCTCCAAGAGTCTCCTCTGCGTCTCTCTGCCTCCTTGTCTGTGCGCCCCCTCCGACCCCAGCTGCAGGTTCCCGGGCCTCCTTCCCTTCCCCCAGCCCAGGCCGTCTGTCCGTCCATGGCCCGTCAGTTCCTTCCTTTCTCCGCCGCCTCCACCCCCCTGCGTGCGTGCGGCGAGTGCGCGCGCCCCTTGCGGGTGTGGGCTAGGGAGACCGGGTGTGTGTGCGCGTGGCGGCGCGGTTGTGTGTGTGAGCGCGTGGCTGACAAAGGCTCCGGGCTGCGGGGAGCGGAGGGAGGGGCGGGGCGGGTCCGCGGCGCCTGGGGACCCAGGCTGCGGTTTGCAGCTGGCCCTGTACAGAGGCCTGAAGACGCCTCCCCCTGCTCTGTGGTGCTTGGGGTGTAGGGTAGGGCGCAGGCCTGTGAAGCTAGAGACGTGGAGCCTCAACCTCAGGGAGCATCTCTGGGAATCAGCCTTGGGGACGGGATTGGGATCGATAGAACAACTGGGTTCTAGCCCCGGATTTGCTCCTAATGTGCTTGGTGTGTGACCTTGGGCCAGTCCCAGCGTGTGTTTAGGTCTGTTTGCTCGTTTGTGAGTTGATTGATCATTGGGCCTTTGGGGGACGCACGTGGTTCTGGAATTTCCTTCTGCTGGCTCCCCTCCCCAGCTCTTAGGGGTGGCTCTAGGGGTAAGAATTTGCCCTAGACTGAGCTACTACTGGTTAGGAATGGTGGCGCCTTGAGAGGGAAGGACTTTGGCCAGACTGGCATAGGTAGGGGCTCCCTGCAGGAGGAGAGCAGTACTGTGTGCCCGGCATGCTGGCCCAGAAACTGCCTAACTATAGCTTAGTAAAATCTGGAGCTACCAAACACACACACAACAGAGAGAGAGAGAGGAGAGAGAGAGAAGAGAGAGGGAAGGATTTATTTTGGACAGACTCTAAAGAGAACTTTGCGGCAGTTGAGAGAAGAGAGCCCGGGCATAAACCACACACCACCTGGTGCCTTTCTCCGGGCCTCAGTCTCCCCCTCTGTTGAATGGAGTTTTGTGTCAAATGGAAGGGAAGAATTCTGATGGGAGGGCAGAGGCTTCCCCCTCCCCCCATTCCTGCTTTCAAACCCCCTTGGCTCTCTGTCATTCCACTGGAGGAAGTTGGAAGTGGGTACCAGTGGCATCCGTTTCTGGGTCGAGCAGTCCCAAAGAGATACTTACTTTGGTCTAGCGAGCAGGAATATTGAGCACCTCCCAAGAACGCCAACTGTTGTCGCGCATACACCATGCCGCCAGGGACCTGGGAGAGTAAGTGCCACGCTTTGGGGGAGAAATCAGAGAATAGCTGGGACCTGTAGTCAGTTCAAAATTCCGTACATAGATGGGGGGGACCAAGGTCCCTGTACAGCCCCCGTCCAAGATGGCCAGGAAAGTGACTGGCAAAGCTAGTGTTAGATCTAACAGTAAGGCTCTGCCTGGGAGGAGGTCTTCCCACCCCTTCTCAGCTGAAGAATGAATGGTACTACTTCTGGCACTGGAGCGCTCTCCAACTTGTTTTTTTCCAGCCCCAGACCACCCCCTTTGACGTTCTTAGGGGAACTGCCTCTGCCAGGGGCAGAGCCAGAGAGGGTGGAATCAGGGAGGGCTGGCGCTTATCTGCTCCCACCTCTAAGCGGGTCTCAGAGTTAGATTGTCAGAACGGGGGAATGAGATAGGAAATTTGTGGTGAATTGGTAAAAGGAAGTGGGGAGTGGTGGCTAAGAGGGGCGTGGGGCGGGCAGTTAGGGAGGAAGGCCTGGAAAGCCCTGTGCAAACACCCGCCTGGGCTGTGCCTCCCTCCCTCTCCTGGCCTGGGATGGGAGCTCACGCACCACCCCACCCCCAGCACACAACAGACACAGGTTTCCTCTCCGGATAAGCCTGGTTGCCCCTCTCTCTCTGGTAGATTTCCCCATCTCCACTTCCCCAAGTTCAGTTTTTAGGAATATTTATTATCTCTATGGTAACTACTATGGCTTGATGTGCTAGGGTCAGGGGAGTGCTCATCCCAGGCCGGAGTGCACCTGTTGCTGGCTGGCCCGGCTGGGACAGAGGCGGCGATGTAGACACTCCATTGCTCAGTCTTTAATGTTTGCACCTACCTGGCGTCAGTTCCCCACTAGAGAATGAAGGGAGGTCCCACTGTCCTCCTTTAAATCTGTCCTTAAAATCTGTTTTTTCATAGTATAGACCAGCTTTGTCCAAAAGGA
>NW_012102166.1:1439481-1456053 GCF_000951045.1 Mandrillus leucophaeus
TGTATTTTCCATTCACAGCACATGTCAATATCATGGTGGCCAGGGGCCACTAGAGTGGACAGTGCAGGTCTAGAGTCTTTCCTGACCAAGTTCGAGGCAAGGCTCTTCCGCTTCCCAGCCGTGTGACCTTGAAGACATCACCTGAGCCTTCGGTGTGATCATTCCCCTCCCGCCCGCCTCCCGGGTTGCGTGGGATAAATGAGACTGTATCTCGAGCACCTGGGACGGGGCCAGATTCCTCGGAGGGCTTCATGAGTGCCAGCTGCTTTCTCCTTCATGCCTCTGCTCAAGCTGGGCCCCTGGCCACGATGCCCTTCCTGTTTTATTATTATTTTTTTTTTGTCGTTGTTCTGTTTTTTTGTTCTGTTTATGACAGTCCTTTTCAGGACACCTTTGCGAACCCCTCCCTTCTCCACAGGGCTGGTCTCCATCCTGGGAACTCTAGTAGCTTCTGCCTCTGCGCAAGCATTCCCAGCGCCACCCGGTGAACCTGCTAATTACGGCCTCTCCTCCGCCCCATGAGAACTCCCTGAGGGCAGCAGGCCTCAGAGCGGGTGAGGAGGGCCAGGCTCCTGTGCTTGCTCTGCTTACTGAGCGTTGCTTCAATTGGATGAAATTGAGGTAGCCCAGAAACCTCTTCTAATTCCTTCCTTGCACCTCCTTGTGCAGATGGGAACACAGCCGTCCAGAGAACAAAGACACTCACCCAAGGTCACACGCGGGGCGGAGCAGGGCCATACCAGCCAGTGCAGCATCCTCTGCAGCCCCAGGAGCCCCGGGTGGAGGTCGGGGCGTGACCCTTGCTTGTGGCCCGGAACACAGAGGCTCTGCTGGCTCAGGCAAGAGCCCTTTGGGTAGATGAATTTCAGTTTAATTGAGCCAAGGCAGTTTGAGCTCCTCTGGGGCACCTGGCTGCTGCTCCCATGGTCCCTAGCAGCCACCCACTCTGCATTCTCAGCCCACTCCTCACTGCCAGGTCAGGAGAAGGAGGTAGTCCCTCAGACGGGGGTCTCACGCCCCCTCTAACCAGCTCTGCTTCCTGGTGCCAGAGCCACCCCTGCCCCCCAGGCTGCCATTCTTTCCTCTGTGCAATGGAAGCAGAGCTGAGGGTGTAGGTGGCAGCATTTTGTTCCTGGAACCAGGCCCCGCAAGAGGGAGCTGGCCCCGGCCTTGTTTACGGTTGGTGAGTGACTATTTGGGAACTCAGATCCTTCCCCAACTTCTGTGGGGTACCTGTTCTCTTCTCAAGACCTATTTTCTTTCCCTTTGATCCAGCCGAGGGCAGCCTGGGCACCTGGAGTTGGGTGGAGTGGGGGCTGCTGAGGAAAGGCAGAGCCTTGCCCTGGGGGAGTCCTTTTCTGCCAAAGAAGCTGAGACTGGTATCCATGGCAACTGCTCACTAACACAAACCCAGAAGGAGCGATGAGCATAGGGACCCAGCTGGGAACACAAGCCGAGAGGGACTTGGGGGCTTCCCTGGAGCAGCTGAGCTGGGTGCAGGAGGAGGGGGCGCCAGGCTGGGGCTAACTCTCCTATTGGCCTTTTCTTTTGGTCTGTCCTGTTAAGTCTATCCAGAATTGAAAGATGGGGAAACTGAGGCCCAGGGTCTTTTACAGGGTCACCTGGTGGCTAGGGGCTAAGCCAGGCCCTATCTTGTGGCTCTGTGGCTGTCTCTTTAGATTAAAGAATGGCTGCCTTAAGGATAAACAGTGCACCTGCCTTCCCTCTTAGGTGGCCCTGTCCTGGCCACTGCCACGTCTGCACTGTGGGGAAACCCCAGCTAAGGTCTGAGGGGCAGGGCACCCAGAGTGTCTGACTGGCAGGCTCAGCACCCAGGTGAAGGGCCAGGTGGCCTTGAATACCAGCGCCCTTGTGACTAACCGCCTGCTGCCCTCTTCCTTGCTCCTGCTTCCTCTTCAACGCACCTTCCAGCAGGCTCTGCCAGCCCCTCCGCCGTGTTGTTGATCCGTCAGAGGAAGTGCCTTGAAACGGTACCTTCGTCTGGGGCCCTGGACCAGTGGTGGCCCTGGCCTGTGCCTCTTTCTTATTTGGTGGACGAGGCAGGAAGGCTGCAGGTCTGCAGGCCTGTTCTGAGAGGGAGGCTGCCCTGTTCAGAGCTGCGCAGAGGAGGAACTCCTTGGCCCTTCCCCGGATCCTTCCGCAATAGGAAGTGGCTTTTGTTTCTGCCTGTAGGGGCCTGAAATCTTGAAGGTAGAATGGGGATGAGAGTGAGGGAGGCCAGTAGGACACTGGCCCGATCCCTAGGCTTCTGAGGCTGGGCTCCCTCGTGGGTTCCGAATGTCTTCTGGGCTGAGCTTCGTGTTCCTGGCTCTGCCCGCCTTTGCCAGCTTTACTGTGTGACTGGAGGCAAATTCTGACTCTCTCTGATTCCTGAATCCATGGTAGATGATTTTTGTCCCTCTCTTGCTGTTGTCGGTGTCTTGCTCCCAAGGATAGTGTGGGGCACTTGGTCTCAGGAACTCTAGTCTGCTGGTCGCTGGCTTTGCCTGTACCTCCCTTCCCCAGGACAACCAGATCTGCTTCCCAGGAGCTGCAGTAGCCAACCAAGCTTGCCCCTGGTGGGTCTCAGCGGTGTCCTCTTTCCAGGATGCCCTCTCCCGTGCTCTGGGCTGAACCGAGTGCCTAACTCCTGGTTTTGAACTGTACTCTGCTCGTCTCCATCACAGCACCCATCCCCATGGAGGCTCACCATCCCCCTGTAGCCATGAGGGGCAGAGCCGGGTCACACCTGGGACCCCTGCATGCATAGGAGACTGCCCCAGGCTTGAGCCCTGTTGACTGAGTCACAGACTCAGTTGACTGAGACTTGGGTTGACTCATACCTGCCTGACCCAAAGCACGTCCTTCTGGGCTGAAAGGGCACTGGTAGGTTTGGACAGATCAGGTGAGGGACCAGGCCCCTGTACTGACATCAGGGTTTCTCCGACAGTGGCTGGTGCTGTCTCTTTGTTCTGACCAGGGCTCACAATGAGCCTCAGGGCCTGAGTCTCCAGGAAGGAAATGGGAGGATGTAGTCAGCCGTAGTCCCTGTCTACCCAGTCCTCAGCCCTGACAATGAAGCCGCCCAACCCCCAAGCTGGGCAGAGCAGCTTTTCTACATTCAGGAGGGCACAGTGGCAGCTTTGCCCTGTCTCTTCTGCAGATAGGGCTGCCCCGGGTCACACAGTGAGGCCGTGTGAGGAAGAGCACCGGTCTGCTCTGGGCCTGGTCCTCGCCTGGTGGCTGGGAGGTGGGTGAGTAGGGCCATAAGGGAGATGAGGGTAGAGCATCAGCACTGGGGCAAGAAATAAACCTGGAAGGAGGCACTAGCCAGAGCTTGGAGGCTGGGGACAGGGTCCTGTCCTCCTTCCTCTGGCTTTCCTCTGCCTTCTTGGAGCCCTTGCTAGGGTGTCCCCACTCCCACTCCTAGAGCCATAAGATCTTCATGATTCCTTCACTGTCAGGCATGGGGTTCCTGAATGGGCTTCCAGGAGGCGAAGAGCAGGATGAGGATTTGTAAACTGAAAAGGGCTGTGCCTGGGGAGGGGTGGGGCTACTTGGTCACACAGCTGTTTCTGGCACCCGTGTGAGGACAGCTGGTGTGGATGTTGAGGGGTGACTACTTGCAGCCTTTTTTGGGGGGCAGTTGTTGGGGTGCAGGTGGAGAACATAGGCCAGATGTGGGAGCCTGGGGCCCAGCTCGGCCTGGCTCCTGCAGCCTGTGTCCCGCTCACCTTCTTCATCTCAGCTTCCATGTGAGGCGGGGAGCAGCAGTCCCTGGCCGCCTCGGCTACGGAAGCAGCACGTGGGGAGAAGGCTGAGGGTTTGTGGGCTTGAGGGGAACCATTCTGAGGTCTCTTATCTCTTCCCCACCCTCTTCCCCAGGCCCCTGCCTTATCCCGTGTCTGGCTGGCATATCATGACCCACTGGCCACACCCCCTCTGGGTCATGATAAGGCTGTGGCCACCTTGTCCCTGGCCCCTGGTGGTCTTGGGAGCCCCTGGGCCAGGACAGGGCTGGGGAGGCTGAGTGGAGGAAGGAGTAGCTGTACAAAGCCCCCAAATTGCTAAGGCAGAGAGCCTGGTTCCAGTAAAGCTGGCCCCAAATGATAGACTAGAACCACAGGCCAGAGGCCCGGCAGCCCGGCCCCGCCCACTCTTGGCATAGAGACACAGCAGGGAGGAGGGGGTGCACTGGGCTCCGGGGTGGTGTCTCTAGGGCTAGCAGGGTCTGCCGGCAGGCTCTTCAGTGGGGAGGGGTGTTTCTCTAAGGGCCCAAGGCTGTGGGCTGGGGGCCTCATCCTCATGGTCCCTGCAGAGACGATCACTAAGCTGCTCTGCCATGAATGACCCAGATTTGCAGGGTGGCAAGGGGGTAGGGGACCGGCACATGTAGAACAAACCCAGTTGAGATTCAGAAACGAACCCAGCAGGGATGTCTTGGGATTCTGGGTCACTTCTGCAATGGGCAACCTGAGGCTCAGAGTAGAGGCCGGCTGCTCCTGAAGGTCACATAGCCTACTCCGGGCAGACGGGGCAGGATCTTGCCCTGGGGGATAAGTGATAAGTAGGAGTGAGTGTGCCTGAGTCCAGGGCACTGGCTCAGGGACTGCCTTGGCCCAGTCCCTAGGCTGGTGGGGTGCCGGCGGGGCCGGGCTGTGGGTTCCCAGCCTTAGCCATCCAGCGCCAGGCCAGCAGAGCCAGGTTCTCAGGCCCCTGTAATTACCGGAGCAGGGGTAAGACTCCCAGCGTAAGCCAGCCCTGAGGCCTCTCACATGGGGACCCAGATTCCTCTGAGAGGGACTGGTCAAGGGCATCAGGGCCCATCCCTTCAGATCCCTAGGCCTTGTCTTTCCAGGTATCTGCCCCCATTTTGGATAAAAGAAAACCAAGGTGGGAATGCCCCATTGTTCTCAAGTCATAGCTGGGGCTGTGTCCTGTCCTACTAGTTAATGACCAATGAAAACATGACATTTATTGAGTACCTACTATGTGCCAGGCACTGTTCTAAACACCGTATGTGGATTAATCTACTTAAACCTCACAACAATCATATGAAATGAAGCAAGTCTTCAAATTAAGCCATATTACAAAGGAGGAAATTGGCACAGAGAGGTTATGCTATTTTCCCAAGGTCACACAGCAGAGAAAGTGGGAAAACCAGGATTTAAACCCAGATGCTCCAGTTCTGGAGCCCATGCTCTTGAGAATTTAGGCCGCCTGATGCTCTGAGAGAGGCTCAGGCAAGGTGAACGTGGGCTGATACTGACTGTACTTGGGGAAAGCAGGGGGTATGTGGGGACAAGCTGAGGTGCCCTGTCTAGGCTGCCTGGGAAGGAAGAGACCTCAGGATCACGCTGTTGGCATGTTGTGTTTGAGGCTGGCCTGAGCTGAGGGCTCTCGTGGTCAGTGTGGGTTTCCTCTTACACCTTGGCCTTTCGAGGATTCTGTGATGTCAGCAGATTGGGCCTTGCTGGAGGAGGGAGGAGGAGGCCAGGAGTCCTGGAATCGGGGCTTGACTCCTCTGGGGTCTACTGAAGGACCAGCAGTGATGGGGAATCACTGTGAGTGTCTGGGGCAAGCTGTTGAGTCCATGCAGTTCTGGGGGTGCCCTTGAGGTTATAGGCACCGCTTCACCATGAGCCTCAGAGGAGAGAGGCAGGCGTCCTGGTAGACGCGACCTTGGATCTGGGTCCTAGAGGTGAGGCTGGTCTTAATGGCTAGAGAGAGAGAGCCCAGGAAGAAGCACAGCGGTAGCCAGGGCTGGGAGGCCTGCGGCCTGTGATGTGCGATTCCAGGGAGCTCGGAGCAGCCCGGCCGGTGGTTTCCAATTGCCTGGGCACTGCATTGATAGATTCTTGGGCCCCACATCTAGAAAGGGTGACTCTGCAGGTTTGGGGAGGGCCCCAGGGAGCTGTATTTTAATAAGCACACCCTCCTTAAAGGTCATTGGGATTCTCAGGCAGGTTTGGGGACCAGTGATCTCCCCAGGAAGAAATCGGGGTCCAGGGAGGTGAAAAGTCAGGGCTAGCAGCATTGGCCTTTGCCTGGAGTCGGGGGCTGTATGTGTGTGTGGTGGGCACTGTGGGTGGGAGAAGAGCTGGCTCAGGGCCAGGTCATAGAGGCCTCAAATGCTAGAATTCTGGGCGGCAAAGGTGCTGCTAAGTGTGTGTGGGCAGCCGTACCCACCGGGCCAACCCTCGTAGAACAGCGCCTGGCACAAACTAGTTGGCCGATACGTGTCAATATGTGCACTGTCATTGTTGTTACTGGTACCATTACTGAGCCAGGGGTCTGGGCCAGTGGATCTTGAAGGACTGATGGGCGATTCTGAGGCCAGAGGTAACCAGTGGGTCACAGCATTAGCTCCTTGAGTCCAGGAACTGTCTTGTGGTCTCTAGAGGCTCAGGCCGGGACCTAGAACTCAGTAGAAGATTCGTAAGAGCTTGTGAGACCAGGTAGCAGGAGGGATGCCAGCCGGCTGGCAGGGGCTGGACGCAGGGAGCCCAGGGAGGAGGCTGGGCGATGAAGCAGATGGAGAATCACCGGGGCCCATTCATGGGGCAGAGGGAGCCGAAAGGGTATCCTGGCTGACTCCCAGGGTCCTGCAGTGTCCGCTCAGGGAATGGGGACCCAGTGGTGAGCCGAGGAATCGGAGTCAGGAGGCTGGAAAACAGGGATGAGAGTATCTGGGAGTTGAGCCTCCAGCAGGTGGTTGGTTTCAGAGGAGGAAAGGAGGTGAGAATAGCGACTTGGGAAGGGAAAGAACTCTCCAGAACTTCTTAGCTGAGTGTGGTGGTGCACGCCTGTGGTCCCAGCTGCTCAGGAGGCTGAGGCAGGAGGATGGCTGGAGCCCAAAAGGCTGAGGCTGCGGTGAGCTGTGCTTGTGCCACTTTAGCCTGGGTCAGAGAGCAAGACTCTGTCTCAAAACAACAAATGCTGTCCCCTGTGAAAGGAGGAGAGGAAAGGAGCAGCTGGTAGGGGGGACAAGTCAGAGCTGTCCTCACCACGAGGGTGAGGGAGGTGTGGGCGTGTTTGTGGGCTACTGTCCGGGAGCTGGAAGCTGGGGAGAGGCTGAATGCATGGGCCCAAGCCAAGGACTGACCCAGCGCAGCCTCCCCGCCAGGCGAGAGACAGTTCGCCCAGAGGAGGGGATGGTGGCCTCAGACAAGAGGTGAGACCTCCCTTGTCTTGGAAGGTATGTAACTGTTGTCAGTGGATGTTGTTCCAGAATGTTTTCTTGGGTGATGAGGACCCTGTGGCCAGGAGATGATTCTGGCTGTGGATTTGGGGCGCTGCCTGGAGAGGCCTGTGTTGTGCTGTGTTGGCTGGGGTCTGCATCTGGGGTAGGAACCCCACTTCGCATGTTCCAGGGCCGGTGGGGTGGGCTTGGCCCGAGCTGTGGGAGGCTGCTCCTGGGCGTGAGTCCCGTCCTGTAACCCACCAAACCTCAGCCTCCAGGAAAGAGGCTAAAAATAAGGCTGTGGTTAAGAAGGGAGGGGTGTGTGGGCCCGAGCCATGCTGGAGCCCAAAGGAAAATCTGAGGCGACCTGCCGAGCTGCTGTGACACACGCTTCCCGTGCCAGCGGCCAGTGGGATCTTGCCCTCCTGTGGCTGTGGCCGCTTCCAGGCCCGGAAGAGGGAAAGCAAGCCAGAAAGGCTCAGACAGGGTCCGACCTTGGGCCTCGCAGCCTGCAGGAAGCCCTGCTTCTTGGGAAGGTTCTCTCTAGTCTTTTTCCTGGAACTTGGCCTTGGACCCAAGCCTGCGCGCCGGGCAGTGGTGGGATGGGGGCAGGCCGTGTTATCCAAAGCTTCCTGTGTCCTGGGAACTGCCCAGGACTTCCCAGAGACTTTAGATGCCCATCTGCATGTGGAGGCATGTTCTCCCTCTACCAGGAGCTCTGTGTGGTAGGAAGTCAGGGGAAGGCTTCCTGGAGGCAGGGGCAAATCCCGGACCTTGAAGTCATCGGATGGGGAAGTGTGCAGCTGGATGGCTGGGATGTGCTGCCGGGAGGAAGCGAGAGCGCTTTGATTTGCCGTGGACACAGGATGTGTCATGATGGCTATTTTGATACGGCCGCCCTCCCAGAAACAGAACCTGCAGTTACTGCAGACCCATGTCCCTCCCAGAAACGGAACCTGCAGTTACTGCAGACCCATGTCCCTCCCAGAAACGGAACCTGCAGTTGCTGCAGACCCATGTCCCTCCCAGAAACGGAACCTGCAGTTGCTGCAGACCCATGTCCCTCCCAGAAACGGAACCTGCAGTTACTGCAGACCCATGTCCCTCCCAGAAACGGAACCTGCAGTTACTGCAGACCCATGTCCCTCCCAGAAACGGAACCTGCAGTTACTGCAGACCCATGTCCCTCCCAGAAACGGAACCTGCAGTTGCTGCAGACCCATGTCCCTCCCAGAAACGGAACCTGCAGTTACTGCAGACCCATGTCCCTCCCAGAAACGGAACCTGCAGTTGCTGCAGACCCATGTCGCTCCTCTGGACTATGGATGGGAACCTCCTGCCTCCTCCTGCCTCTGCCCATCCTCTTGTCCACCCGACACCAAAATCGCGACAGCCCCTGCTCTGGGTCCCAGAGATGACCCGCCACGGCTCCTGCCGTGTTTGTGGTCTAGTGGAGGATGAAGCCACATTCACCCACATGTGAAGTCCCTGTGGGCCATGTGTGTGCTGCCCTGGAGGGTACCAGCAAACCATGCAGAAGGCAGCGTGGCAGGAGAACAAGCTTGGGTCTTTGGCAATAGACCTGGTTTCAGATCTCACCTCCAAAACAGAATGGACTGTGACAAATTACTTCATGTCTCAGAGCCTGGGTTTCTTCCTATATAAAACGGGATGAGAATCATAAATACCAGCACAGATAGTGAGGACAGCATCTATACCATCTTCAAAGCCTCACGCATTCCTTGGAACTTAGCGGGAAGCAGTAACTAGTGACTCAGCTCAGGAGCTGCTCCCAGCTGTGCTTCTGTGTGCATTCCCTGTGCATTCCCACTCATCCTGGTGGGCCCAGCCCAGCGCGAAACGAGTTTGGACGGGGGAGAGTGGGGGCAACTAACTTGCTGAGGGTGGTGGGAGGGGAGCAAGCGGGGGAGATATTCCAGAACAGAAGGCATCTGAACTGGCCTTGAAGAAGTGGCAGGAGTGAGCCTAGTTGACGAAGTTGTACCAGGAAAGAAGAGGAAGTGTGTGGAGTCAGGGGGTCACGAGTAGCTTGGGGTGGCTAGTGGAGGGGTGGTGTCCTGAGAAGGGAGGCCCGAGGGCAGGGCTGGCAGGGCCAAGCCTGCACCCTGCGGTCTCGTGAAGGGCCTTGGACGCAGGGGAGCCCCAGATGACTGACTGTGCCACAGAGGGTTGGGATCAAACCCACGTGTCAGGAGGAGGAACAGAGTCCTGGCCCAGAAAGGAATGGGTTGTGGGGCTAGGAGCCTCTGGGGCTGGGTCAGGGCACCTCAGAGGTCCCTCTTCCTGGCTCTGCCATCCACAGGCCTAGGACTGGCCCCGGCTTCTACCTTCAAGGCAAAGCCACAGCCTGCCTTGGTTATTAAGTCATTAACTGGGCCTCACACAGCCTCTTCATTACGGGTAATTATGGTCAATCCACTCAGGTCATTAACAAGGAGGAAGACAGCTTCTCTGGCTGTCAGGCTGCTAGGACATCCGCCCGTCTGCTCCTGCATTCCGGGAAATTGCGCAGCATCCCAACCTGGGTCTCAGAAGGGACAGTGACATTCCAGACTCCCCACTCCTTCTGCACCCCCAGTCCCAGCTGCCAACGGGATCTTCATACAGGGCCTGGAGATTCCACTTTTTCCTACTTCCCTGTGGTGTGACTTTGAGCCCATGGCCTAACTTCCTATGCTCCAGTTTCCTCATCTGTCAACTTGGATCCTAGTACCAGCCTCCTAGGGCTGTGTGAGGATTAAACAGGCATTTAGTGCTCAATTAGGCAAACCATCATCTGTTGAATGCTGCCATCATCATCGTCATGAAGAGCTCTGGAGTCCCCCAAAGGCCTCTGTCCTTGCCTGTGGGGCCCCCAAGGGCAGGGCCATCTCCTCCTCCTCCTCCTTCTTCCCCGTCCCTTCTCACTGCAGATGTGCTATGGTCGGGGGGCTCCGGCCTGTGGCCTGGGTCCTGTCCTCAGAGATGATGCAGGTGGAGACCCTGAGGCCCACGGGGATGCGGGTTGTGTTTAATCAGGAACCCTGGCTGAGTACTGCGACATGGCGCTGCCAGTCTGCTGGAGCTGTGGGTGGTTTCTGGGTGGTCCAGCTGCTGCCCCCACTGTGTGACATGCAAAGCCCTAAAGTAGTTGGGCTTGGGAGCAGGTGCGGCCTCAAGAAATCCACTTCTCCCAAGAAAGCGGGTGGGCCTGGAGCCCCACCTGCTTCCCTCTGTACCCGGGGCCTGAATCTGAAAATGGGGGGCCCAGTTATAATCCTGAGGGCAGCTGGGGTGAGAGCATGTGTGTGTGTGTGGGTGCTTGTGCACACGTGTGTGCGCACGCATGTGTGTGGGTGTGTGTGCACACGTGTGTGTGCGCGTGTGGGTGGGTGTGCGCGCATGTGTGGGTGTCTGTGCGGATGTGTGTGCAGGTGTGCGTGTGCGAATGTGGTTGTGCACATGTGCAGGTGAACCAGAGTGAGTGTGGCTGCCCCTCCCAGGCCAGAGGGCTCCCTGCAGCTTTCAGGGCCCCCCACTGCTCTCTGGGTGGTGGGCTTTTGGTCCCCCTGAGGGAAAGGCCCATGTCTATTGCGTTGCTCCACGGCCTGGGCCACAGGTCGGGAAGAGGCTCGAGCTGGCAGGTAGGAGGTGTGGTTGCCCATGGGGCAGAATGACCACAGAGGAGTCCTGCCTCTTCCTGCCCCTCAGGCCCTTGTGAGTGATGGGAACAGGCTGAGGACAGGAGGTCCCCGTGGAGGCAGGAGGGAGGCCTGGGAAACCTGGGCAGGGTAGAGGTCGCAGCAGAGCAGGAGCTCTGCAGATGCGGCCAGGCCGGGCCCTGCAAGGCAGGAAAGAGGCTGGTCTGATATGTGGGGACACGAGCATCAGACTCGGCCAGTGAGCACCCTCTGTCTTCCCTCCAGGCGTCCTTCTGGACATCCAGCAGCACTTTGGGGTCAAGGACCGAGGCGCCGGCCTGCTGCAGTCAGGTGAGGCCCACCTCCCACCTTCCCCCGCACCCGGGTGTTGGCGTTGCGGGTCCTGTCCTGCTGGCCATCATCTGCCACCGGGTCTGTCTTCCCCTGTCCTGACTCCTGGAAAGAGAGTGGGCTCTGCATCCCTGTCCCACTACTGCAGCCCGCCGATGGCACTGCTTCTCTGAGCCTCTGCTGCTTTTCTTGTGTGACAAAATGAATAATACCTGGCCCGAGAGGCTATGGAAGGTAAAGGAGAGTGCAGGCAAAGGTTGCAGAGGTGACCTTTCTCTGGGTCCTGGGGCCTCGTCGGGACCCAGTGATCGATCCAGGTTCCTTCCTGAGGCTGGTGCAGGGAGCTCCTTAATTCAGTAAGTTGGGCAATGCCAACAGAGCCGTGGTGACCCTGTTTTTATCTCCTGCCCTCCCCCACATTCCTTCCAATACCATCTACCCTGGGAATCACCTCTTAGGTGATGAGGCAGGAAACTCCACCTAGTCAGCCCCAGAGCAGTTCCCAAGCCCGGGGCAGGCGCCTGAGAATCTGGGCCCTGGACTGGATGTGGGCCTGAGGTTCCCTGGGGCCCAGGCTTCTGATGGGCTGCCAGAGCAGGGCCTGAGCCCCCAGGCTGCTGGAAGCTGGACTGGGACAGTGTGGGAGGCTATTAACCACTTAGGGCAGCCCACCAGCCCCTCCCTCCGGGGAACATGCCTCCCTTCTGCCTGCCCTCCCCGCGACACGGCCTTGTGGGAGCTGGGCCCTGGGCTCCCTGACCTTCCCACTGGCGGGTGCCATGTTGGCAATGCCCTTAGCAGCGCCCCTCAGGCCCGGGCAGAGACTAAGGCCAGTGCTGCCACCCAGGGCTGGGGGCAGGAGGCCTGGTCCTGACTCTGTTCTAGTCGTGCTGTGTGGCCCCAGCCTGGGTTCTGCCTTTTCTGGGCCCTTGGCCCTGGAGTCCCTCCGGCTGTAAGCCCCAGTCAGATGCAGGATGAGGTCCCCATGGTCTGCATTCCAGTCGGTAAACCCCTTCCCCTGCCTGGGCCCTCCTGGGAGGGAGGGGGTGGAGTGAGCTGGTTCTGTCCAGGAACCTGCCTGACCTGTCTAAGTGGCATTCCAGTATGCACAGTGCCTCCCGAGCTCGCAGAATGCCACAGCCACTCCCCTCGCCCCCCTTCCTAGCTGTCCTTATAGCCCAGATGGGGACTTTGGGGCTCAGAGAGAGGGGTTGCGATGGTTCTCGGGCTCAGGTGAGACTTGACTGTGCTAGGATGGGGCAAGGCTGTGTGGTCCAGTATCCCCTACAGGTGGCCAGGTGCCTGCCCTGGCAGACATCATGTTTTCCCAGGCCATGAGCCCAACCCCTCCCCTACCCCTTCCTGGGTCTCCCTGGATAGGCCAGAATAAGTCTGTCTGCCCTGCCACCTGAGACAGGTTCCTCCAGCCCCCTGGGCTGTGCGCACGCAGTGACCAGCACTTCAGCCGGGAAATGGAGTTCCAGCCGCGTGGGCGCATGGGAAGGAGTGGGCTGCCAGGCTGGCAAGGAAAGGGTGGGAGAAGGCCTAGCTTCCCATCCCCCGCCCTGTGTGGCCCCTGACTCACTGGGGACCTGGCCTCAGCCTCATCCCCCTCCGGGTCCCAGCCTCACCGCCTCATCTGGAGCAAGGCTCTACCCCACGCGTCCTCCATTTAATGCCCACTGAGCATGGTCGGGGCCAGCACAGCCCAGGAAGCGGGGGCAGGAGGTGCAGGGAATGGTGGGAGGGTCACGGGCCAGGCGGGGGGGTGGTGGGGGGATTGGCTCAAGGCAGGTGTGAGGGTTCCCTGGTTCTTTCCGCGGTTCTGTCCCAGGCTGGCTTCTCGGGCTCGTGAAAGAGAAGTCACTCTGTCCCTCGTCACCCTGGTGGCCTGGGTGGAGGTGGACAAAGCACACACAGGCGTCAACTCGTTTCATTCTTCCAGTAACCCTACGGGCTCCGTTTGTCAGCTTCACTTACCAGATAGAGGGACGAAGGCCCAAGAGAGGGAAATGGCTTGCTTGAGGGCTGGCGGTGGAGAGTAGCTGGCCTGGAATAGGGACCTGGGCCTCTGCCTCTGCTGCCCGTGGGCCTGGGGGGCCTGGATGCCTGGCATCTCAGTGTCCCCAGGGTGGGTGCCTCTGGGCCATGGTGAGAATTCCCGGCATTCTCAGGGACCCTGTAGTCTGTACACCGTGGCCCTCACCTGTCACGTACCCCTGGCACAGCTGGGATGGACCCCCCAGGGTGCCCTCACCCCTTCGGCCACCTAAGCCAAGAAGCCAGGCGAGTAGACCAGGATGTGACTCAATGGACAACTAGGCAAGTCACCTAATTGGCCTGTGTCCCAGGCACCTGTGCCTTCCCCAGGCCCGATAAGGTCGGAGCCAGGTGGAGGGCGCCAGCCAGGTGTTGGTGCCTGCCCAGATCAAAGGGCCGGGGCTGAGAGCTGGGCTGCCTGCTTATTTGTGGGCACCAGGGGCTGCTGGGCCGGGAGACAGGGAGTGGGGGTGGCTGAGGGTTAGGCCTGGGCTTGCCCCTGCTGTTTCCCTCTTGGGACTGGGCACAAAAACTGCTGAGGACGAGCCCACTTTCAGCGGCCCCTTTGCAGATTAGACGGCTGCTGGTTTGGACCTGGCTCCTGGCCCCCCACAGGAGCCATCGCTCAGTCTCTGTGAAAGCCCACAGCAGAACTACAGTTTATAGGCCAGGCTCACGCCTGTAATCCCAGCACTTTGGGAGGCCGAGGTGGGTGGATCATCTGAGGTCAAGAGTTCGAGACCAGCCTGGTCAACATGGTGAAACCCCGTCTCTACTGAAAATACAAAAACTAGCCAGGCGTGGTGGCGGGCGCTTGTAATCCCTGCTACCCGGGAGGCTGAGGCAGGAGAATTGCTTGAAGCCAGGAGGTGGAGATTGCAGTGAGCCAAGATCGCACGAGTGCACTCCAGCCTGGGTGACAGACCTGGGCCACAGGTCAGGAAGAGGCTCGAGCTGGCAGGTAGGAGGTGTGGTTGCCCATGGGGCAGAATGACCACAGAGGAGCCCTGCCTCTTCCTGCCCCTCAGGCCCTTGTGGGTGATGGGAACAGGCTGAGGACAGGAGGTCCCCGTGGAGGCAGGAGGGAGGCCTGGGAAACCTGGGCAGGGTAGAGGTCGCAGCAGAGCAGGAGCTCTGCAGATGCGGCCAGGCCGGGCCCTGCAAGGCAGGAAAGAGGCTGGTCTGGTATGTGGGGACACGAGCATCCGACACACACACACAATTATAGCTCATAGGTTTTGCTGTTTTGGGAAATCAGGAACCCCCATGGCCTATACCTAAAGAAGCAGCTGCCACTGAACCTACTGCTTGGCAGGTTGTGTGCTGGGCTCTGCCCAGACTCAGTTCCTGCCCTCAGGTAGATTTGCTCTATCTACGGAGGCAGAAAACGTATCATCAAGTCATCACCCGGGTACAGGGGGACTGTGGGAGCCTGGGTGGATGGCAGAGAGTGTGTACCTAGCTCTGGCTGGTGGCAGGTGGAGAGCACTTCCTTGAGGAGGAGACGTTTGAATGGGGCTTTGAAGGATGAGTTAGAGTTTGTAGTCAGCGCATGAGATCGAGTAGATGTGTGAAGCCCTCCTTTCCCCTCCAAGCTAGATAAAATATGCCAAGAAAACATGTTTAAATTACAAAGCTGAGCTTGACAGCTAAAGCTAGCAGGGAAATTCCCAGATGCCAGAAGCAGAGAGCTGAACTCAAAAACCGGAGTGGGAGCTAGAACTGAAGCCAAGTGATGCCGAGTGTTTAGGGACCAGATAAATGTCTCCGAAGCTTGTTACAGTATTTTTAATATAAACATTTTTATCATGAAAAATTTTAAACAGACGTAAAAAGTAGTGAGAGTAGCGCAGCAAACTTCCACATAACACATCACCCAGATTCTTCAGAGGAACGCCCGCCTGGCTCAGTTTCCAGGCCTGGGGTTTCTTCATTCTAATCATGGGTGATTTTGTTTCCATTCAAGCTTCCTGATTCCAAGCTGTGTCCCCAGGCTGGTGGGTAGTTTTTCTGGTGCGGTTCCATTTCAAGCATGGGCATTTCCCACGTGGCTCTGGCTTTATGCAGAAAGCCTAGTTCCAGCCCCTGCTCCCTACAGGCCTGGGGCTTCCACTTCCTTCCCCATAGAGGCCCCCTGTGTTTCCAGGGACCCCCAGCAGAAGCAAATCCCAAACCATTCCTTAGGGAATTCTTTTTTTTTTTTTTTTTTTGAGACAGAGTCTCGCTCAGTCGCCCGGGCTGGAGTGCAGTGGCGCAATCTCGGCTCACTGCAAGCTCCGCCTCCCGGGTTCCCGCCATTCTCCTGCCTCAGCCTCCCGAGTAGCTGGGACTACAGGCGCCCGCCACCACGCCCAGCTAATTTTTTGTATTTTTTGTAGAGACGGGGTTTCACCGTGTTAGCCAGGATTGTCTCGATCTCCTGACCTCGTGATCCGCCCGTCTCGGCCTCCCAAAGTGCTGGGATGACAGGCCTGAGCCACCGCGCCTAGCCAGGGAATTCTTCATGACCCAGAGCCTGCATGGGACACAGGGGACAATTTCCACTGAAGACAAACTCAAATTCAAAATTAATAGAGCAGGCCGGGCGCGGTGGCTCACACCTGTAATCCCAGCACTTTGGGAGGCCGAGGTGGGTGGATCACCTGAGGTCAGCAATTTGAGACCAGCCTAAACCAACATGGTGAACCCTGTCTCTACTAAAATACATAAGTTAGCTGAGCGTGGTGTGGGCACCTGTAATCTCAGCTACTCGGGAGGCTGAGGCAGGAGAATCGCTTGAACCCAAGAGGTGGAGGTTGCAGTGAACCAAGATCGCACCACTGCATTCCAGCCTGGGTAATAAGACCAAGACTCCGTCTCAAAAAAAAAAAAAAAAAACAGTTAATACAGCACACAGTTCTCTCTCATTTTTTTGAGAGGGAGTCAGCTGACCCTGAAATGGGAAAACAGACTGAAGAACTACAGAAAACAGACTCGTCGCAAAGGGACTTTAAAATTAGGCGTGTTTAATATTCAAAGCTCTAAAGGAAAGGATAGGATTTGTAAGACAAGAACCGAACATTATGAAAAGAGAACCGGAAAATGTTTAAAAGACTAATATTCAAAAATACCAGAAGTGAAAAATATAAGTATTTAAAAATGGAACGATTAGGTGGGTTAATGAGTAGACTAAACCTAGTTGAAAAGAAAAGTGTGGCCGGGCGCGGTGGCTCACGCCTGTAACCCTGTCTCTTATACACATCTAGATGTGTATAAGAGACAGGAGTTAGAGTTTGTAGTCAGCGCATGAGATCGAGTAGATGTGTGAAGCCCTCCTTTCCCCTCCAAGCTAGATAAAATATGCCAAGAAAACATGTT
>NW_012102166.1:1456403-1466132 GCF_000951045.1 Mandrillus leucophaeus
AAAAAAAAAAAAAGAAAAAAAGAAAAGAAAAGTGAATTGGAAGCTAGAGCTGAGGAAATCGGCGTCAATGCAACACAGGGAAGGGCGAGGGAGGACGAAGGTTGTTTGTGGCACTGCCTGACAGGAGGGGCTTGTGGCCCATTGGCCATGGGTTGGTGTATGGGGAGAACAGAAGGCGAAGAGACTGGACAGTGGGCAGGCTCTGACTATCAAAGGCTTGAAGGCCAAGATAAGGCATGCAGATTTTGTCTTGGGGCAGTAGGGAGCCAGAGAAGGTTTTGGAGCAGGGCAGTCCAGGTAAGATGTGTGTCTCAGGCCGGGCGCGGTGGCTCATGCCTGTCATCCCAGCACTTTGGGAGGCTGAGGCAGGCGGATCACAAGGCTGGGAGATCAAGACCGTTCTGGCTAACACGGTGAAACCCCATCTCTGCTAAAAATACAAAAAATTAGCCAGGTGTGGTGGCGCATGCCTGTAATTCCCAGCTACTCGGGAGGCTGAGGCAGGAGAATCGCTTGAACCTGGGAGGCAGAGGTTGCAGCGAGCTGAGATTGCACCACTGCACTCCAGCCTGGGTGACAGAGCGACACTCCATCTCAAACCAAAACAAAACAAAAAGATGTGTGTCTCAGGATATTCATTCCGGGACCAAGTGTGGGAGGGGGCAGCAGAGGAAGCTGAAGGCTACCCAGGGCTGGGGTTTGTAGGCTCACGAGGAAGTGCCAGGATGGGGATGGGGGAACGGAGGGAGAGTGGGGACAGAGGAAGAGCCAGCTCAGACTGAAACCAGACAGTGCCTCTGCTGTTGGGGGTGAGTCTCCTTCTGGCCGTTCTCTCCTCCCCTCTTTAACCAGCCCAGTGGCTCCTGCTTCAGCAGACTTGGGTTCTGAAGGCACAGCTGGGCAGCCCCTGTGGCTGTTCCCCAGGGCCCTTCTGTTTAAAGGGTGGCCCCAAAGCCTCATTCACCCTGAGGCCTGAGAGGCCAACACAGGGCTTACATCCTGAGCAGGGGATCACGGAGCAGGTGGTTCCCGTCCTTTCACCGGGAAGTCTGAGTGTGGTGAGCTTTCAGGCGCTGACAGGGCCATCTGTCCTGAACATTCTCCGTCAGCTTGGCCAGCCTAGGCCGTCCCTTGGATGGCAGAGCCTGGCCCCCGCCCCACCCATGCCTGCCTGAGCACCCTCCCTGCCCACAGGATGTGGAGGATGGCGAGTCTTCTCCAAATAACAGATCAGCCATGTAAAAATAGCCGTGGTTCAGCCCAGGCTGAGGCAAGGGCCGAATGCAGGCTCCAAGGCCGCAGAGTGGGGGCTCAGGGCTCCCCCAAGCCCAGACTTGCCCTCTCCTGCTCCAAAGCTGCCTTCTGGGGTCATACAGGCCATGTGTGCCATGGGGATGGCTCCCCTGATCACGGATGGGGGTCCTGGGGCTGCCCACCAGGACACCGAGTCCCCGTGGGGGTTCTGAGCTCTGGGCTGCCGTGAGAGGTGGACAGCACGCGTCCACCCTTCTGGCTTTCTGACGGCCTCCTGCCAGCCCGGCGAGGAGGAGGGGGCGAGGCCCTGGCCCGAGACCCCGAGGCAGGCGGGTTGCTCTAACTCCTCCCTCCCTGCTGTCGCGGCCCTGCCCGCTCGGCCCTGGCTCCCTGCCCTGCCTCTCCATTGTCCCAGACCTGTGGGCTCAGCACACGTGAGCCGAGTGAGGGCTTCCCCACACCCTCCACAGGATGTCCCCGCGGGAGCTGCTGGGAAAGCCGCCCCTACCAAAACCAGGGGTGGGGCCGCCAGTCTGCCCAGAAAGCTCTCCTCAAACAAACAAAGACCACGGGATTGCGGGGTGGTGGGCAGGGGAAGCTTCTAGCTTGGAGGCCCAGCCCAGGCTGGTCTTTATTCTCAGCAGAGTTGCCTGCTGGCCTCTGTGTCCCCATCGGACACGGTTCACATGGGCAAGGCTTCGCCTATCCCGTCCCTTCTGCCAGGAACATTCTCTCAGCCCCCTCCCCGTCCCTACCCTGATTGCATTCAGGCCCCTCCATAGCCTGTGACCTCCAGACGGCCAGGAGGGGCCTTCCCTCCTGGCTGTCCTGAGCAGAGGCAGGGTGGCAGTGATGGATCTCACGTCCCTCCTGGCCCTGGACCGCCGTGTCCCAAGGGAAGGCACTGAGGGGCAGGCAGGTCCAGACTGTGCCTTCCTAATTTGGTCTGTCATCTCGGGCAACTTCCTCCACCTCTTGGGGCCTCAGTGACCCCAGCTGTAAGATGGGGGTGGACGTGGGGAGGATCAGGTGAGCTAAGGGCACGTAGGTGCTTGGGCAAGTTCATCAGACTGGGGCCGCTGGGTGGGGATGGGACGTGCCAGCATCTGCCAGGCAGTCCACCTGCAGTCCTGGGGGCTTCTGCCCATCTGAGTGAGCAGCCGGAAACCAAGGAGGGGTTGAAAGAGCTAGGAGGGGGCTGTGCTTCCTGCTCCACTGCGGGCAAGAGGGGAGAATGGAGTATGATGGCCAGGCTCTGGCGAAGGTCTGGGTCACCTCCCTCCAGCTCTTCTTCATCCCCCTGGGGAGGGGGCTTTTTCAAGGGTCCCACCATGGTGTTGGGGGGCGGAGTAGAGAACGCGCTGTGGTTCTCTGTCACCTTCTAAACATCAAATCCCGTCCTGGTCTTGAGCCCAGTCCTCCCTCCACAGCCTGGTCTCTCACTACTTCCTCTTCAGCATCCTCAGGCCATGGCCTGACCTGTCTCCTTGCTGTCCTCAACAGGCCCTGAACTTTCCCTGACCTTGGGAACATCAGCTGGGACCTTCCCCCTTCCCAGCATGGCAGTCTGTGGAGTGATTTAGAGCAAGGACTCTGGAGTCTGCCAAATTGGGGTTTAAATTCTGGCTCAGCCGTACACTGGCTGTGTGACATCACTTCTTTTGGCCTCTATTGTCTCCTCTGTAAAATGAAGAGAAGAGAATCCAGTGAGATCATCTGTGCATATGTCAAGTCTGTATCCTGGGCCTTGCCTATAATAAGTGCTCCATGATAACTGACTGCAGTTATTATGAACACTAAGCATCAGATGCCTCATGAGCCATTATATAAGATTGCTGGTAAGACCTGAAGTTTATATTTCAGTGTGCATTATTGATGTTAAGTATTATCGTAACAGTACACTTCTATGCATGCTTCAGTGCCCAGCTTTGACGCCACCACCTCCAGGAAGCCTCTCTTCATTATCCTGGCAGGATCTGGAGCTCCTTGGTGGTTCCCCAGCATAGGTTGTCCTTTAAACAGAGCAACCTATGAACAGGATCTGCCGCTGACCAGACGGGGCAACTTCTCTTCTGATTCTTTCTCTCGGCTCCCCACCTAGCACGGACAAGCACAGAGAAAACAATTCCTCCTCCTCCTCACATGTGTCAGTCCTGATGCAACTGGAAATCTCCCTCCTGCCACGTTCTGATCTGATCTCGGGCAGGCCCTTGGAGGCAGGCCCAGCAGGAAAAATTCCTTTTCTAGATGTGAGGAAATAATTTCTGCCTTGACTAATTTAAACAAGGGCCCAGTGTTGACCAAGGCCGGCCCGCTTTGGGCAGGGTGTGGCATTAAGCACCTTGCACGTGCCATCCAGCACCCAGACCCACCCTGGAGAGCGGCTATTTTTATCTTCATTTTACAGACGAGGATGTTGGCGCTGGCTCAGGCCGGCTCATGAGAGTCAATTGTTAACATTTCAGGAATGGTGTGTGAGCTGGTCGTAAAATACAACCATTGTTAAAAACTAAATGATATCAGCTTACAATTAAATAATCAGAAACAAAGGTAATAACTACTCAAAAGTCCTCACTTCCTAATTATTTGGCTGTGTTTAGGCGTTATCTGTGTTCCTATGGTGAGTGGTGTCTATTCTATTTGTGTGGTAGAAACACTGGACAATGGCATGTTTCTGCACATCCCTTTCCAACGCCCATCAGTGACATGATGTGGGCAGCCTGAACTCAGCCAGGGCGGAGCGTTTACACCACAGAAATGAGCAAACACAGCCGGGCGCAGTGGCTCACGCCTGTCATCCCAGCACTTTGGGAGGCTGAGGCAGGAGGATCACCTGAGGTCAGGGTGTTTGAGACCAGCCTGGCCAACATGGCAAAACCCCGTCTCTACTAAAAATACAAAAATTAGCCGGGCGTGGTGGCAGGCACCTATAATCCCAGCTACTCAGGAAGCTGAGGCAAGAGAATCGCTTGAACCTGGGAGGAGGAGGTTGCAGTGAGCTGAGATGGCGCCACGGCACTTCAGCCTGGCGACAAGAGCAGAACTGCATCTCAAAAAAAAAAAAAGCAAACATGCTACATCAGGGCTCCCCTTGCCCCTTTTTCAGAGCCGGTTAAACATTTATCAGCACACCACTGAAGGTGAGACACAGAAAGGCTGTGGCCTGACTGAGGTCACTGGCCGGGAGGGAGCAGAGGTGAATTTGAGCCCAGGGTGTGTGTCTCATGCCCGGATTTATGTACCCGCGTGCTGATTCTACCCAAGGCCTCTGGAATTAACAGGTCTGCTTGTACACCCACCACCCATGCACACTCGCTGACCTGTTCTTGCTCGCGTGAGAGAGGGGTAGTCACTCCTCCAGCCAGGTTCAGGGGAGCTCTGCCCAGCCCTCTCACCTCTCCTTCACCTCTCTCTTTTCCTCCTCCCTCCCTCCCTCTTTCTCTTCTCTCAGGTCCCATCTCGCCAGGGTCTCAGGCCCATGGAGGAGCAGCCGGGGCTACGCACACATTCAGCCTGGCGGTCAGAGGCCAACTGGCTGCCATGTCTGCCGCTCCCAGCCTTTGGCCATCTGCCCATCAGCTATGGGACTGTTTTCTAGGGGGAGGAATGGGGGGGCCACCTCGCTGTGTGACCTAGGGTCTACCCTGCCTTGCTCTGGGCCTCTTCATCCCACCTGGGACCTCCCAGGCCCCTCCCATCACTGGCAGTGGCCTCCCTGTGGAGTCTTCCAAACCTCTTGTTCTGGAAGAACAAAGCCAGGTCACGGCCTTTGCTCAGCATCCCCTCATGTTTTCCTTTCTCACCCATGGACGTCAGAGTCATCACAGTGGGCTCCGGGGCCCCACCCCAGCCTCTTTCCTGTTCCTCCGACATGCTAAGTAAACTGCTGCCCCAGGGCATACGCACTTGCTGTTCTTGCCCCAATAATTGCATGATTTGTTTCCTTACCTCCTCCAGGTCCTGGCTGAAATATCCCCTTCCCTGACTGCTCTATTTAAAATTGTGGTGGCCGCGTGCAGTGGCTCACGCCTGTAATCCCAGCACTTTGGGAGGCCAAGGCAGGTAGATCACTTGAGGTCAGGAGTTCGAGACCAGGCTGGCCAACATGGAGAAACCCCGTCTGTACTAAAAATACAAAAATTATCTGGGCATGGTGGCAGGTTCCTGTAATCCTAGCTGCTCAAGAGGCTGAGGCAGGAGAATTGCTTGAACCTGGGAGGCAGAGGTTGCAGTGAGCGGAGATTGCGCCACTGCACTCCAGCAGCCTGGGCAGCAGAGCAAGACGCCGTCTCACAAACAAAACACCAGCTAAGCTACCTGTATCAATCAATTTCTCTCAGCCAGGCATGGTGGCTCACGCCTGTAGTCCCAGCACTTTGGGAGGCCGAGGCAGGCAGATCACCTGAGGTCAGGAGTTGGAGACCAGCCTGGCCAACATGGTGAAACCCCGTCTCTACTAAAAATACAGAAATTAGCAGAGCACGGTGGCACATGACTGTAATCCCAGCTACTCGTGAGGCTGAGGCGGAAGAATCACTTGAATCCAGGAGGCGGAGGTTGCAGTGAGCCGAGATTGTGCCATTGCACTCCAGCCTGGGTGATACAGTGAGACTCTTGTTTCAAAAAATGTAAAATTGTGGCATCCACTTGCTCTCACACACACCCTTCCAAGCTCCTGTGTCAGCCCCTCCCACCATCTGACAGGCTGTGTTATCGATTTGTTTATTTCTTTAATGTCTGCTTCTCCTCACTCGAGTGAAAGCTCCATGGGGTCTCTCTTGTTCATTGATGTATCCCGAACACCTAAAACGGTTCCTGGTGCCTTGTAGGTACAAAAAAATTGTTGTTGTTGAATGACAGGATGGAAGGATGGACAGATGGATGACAGTGTTTTCAGCCATTAGGAAAGGCCCTGCAGTGCGCTGGGAGTGAGGGCAGCTGTGTGGTCTGGCAGGTGTGAAATTGGGAGTTCCAGGCCCAGTTCTGCCCTGATTTGCTGTGTGACCTTGCGTAGATCCCTTCCCCTCTCTGACCTCTGTTCTCAAGTAGAATAAGAAGTGCAGTGTGGTAACCTATAAGGAACACAGGCTCTGGAGTCAGGCAACTGGGGTCAGATCCCCACTGGAACATATTGCCTGGGGGGGCTTGGGCAAGTCACTCTTCCTCTGAGTGTGTCTCCATATCTGTGGGGTGGGAGGGGGCTGGAAAGGTACGTGATACATGAGATACAAAGATACATGAGATATAGCTGGGCACAGTGGCTCACACCTGTAATCCCAGCACTTTGGGAGGCTGAAGTGGGTGGATCACTTGAGCCCAGGAGTTGGAGACCAGCCTGGCCAACATGGCAAAACCCCATCTCTAGTAAAATACAAAGATCCGCCAAGCGTGGTGGCCCATGCCTGTAATGCCAGCTACTCAGGAGGCTGAGGTATAAGAATCGCTTGAACCCAGGAGATGGAGGTTGCAGTGAGCCAAGATTATGCTACTGCACTCCAGCCTGGGTGACACAGCAAGACCCTGTCTGAAAACAATAAAAATTTTAAAAAGATAAGTGAGATACGACATGGTAAGTCCCTAGCATAGTGTCTGGCGTGTAGAAAACATTCAATAAATAGATCTTTGCTCTTTTAAAAAGTACCCAAAGGGCTCACCCAAACCTGGACAAACTGGGCGAACTGGACATACATGGGGGAGGATGGCGTCATGGACGTGCCTGACCTCGTAAGGCCTTTCCCACCTTCCTGAGCTGCAGCTCGGGCTGAAGTTGCCTCTCTGGGCTGCTTCCTTGGTCCCTTTGCTGCACAGACGCTTGGCCTCGAGCTGGCGTGAAATGGGCCGGGAGGCTGGGGTGCAGGGACCTGGGCTGGCCCTCAAGCTCTCGTCTCCCTGCAGTGTTCATCTGTAGCTTCATGGTGGCTGCCCCCATCTTCGGCTACCTGGGCGACCGCTTCAACAGGAAGGTGATTCTCAGCTGTGGCATTTTCTTCTGGTCGGCCGTCACCTTCTCCAGCTCCTTCATTCCCCAGCAGGTGAGGCCCGCCCAGGCTTCTCCCCCGACCGGTGTCCTGCTCCCTCCGGCGAGTGGCTAGTCTTACTGGCTGGTGTTAATCCAGCCCGGGGCTTCCAGCTCCTCTGCTTGAACCCCACTGTCTTCCCGGTGCAGAAGGATGAGGTGGCCTTCGGGTACTTTTGTAAACCAGTCCTGTAGCTGGGGCCTTCCCCACACTGGCCTCTGAACTGAGAACCTTCCAGCCCATGTGGCCTCCTGACTCCTCCTGAGTGGCCCTCTGATTTGGGATGGATGCAAAGAACAAGTCTGGCCTAGGAGTGAGGGCCTTGCGTCCTAGTCCTAGCTCTGCCATTACCTGGCTTTGTGACCCTGGGGGAGTCACTACCCCTCTCTGGTTCTTGCTCAGTTTGTACTTGGTCTGATGACCAGCTAACTTCTTGGGTCGACATCCCAGAGAAGCAAACATCAATTCAACACAAACAAGAGTCTTCTCATTTAGCTCCCACAGGCCTGGGCTTGAATATCCCAACTTTGTTGCCTACTTAGCTTTGTGACCTGGAAGAACGTACTCTTAATCTCTCTGAGCCTCAGTTTCCTCATCTTTAAAATGGGGATAATACTTCCCAACTTGAAGGTTTCCCATGAGAAGCAGCTGAGCTGTGAAGGTCCAGACCCTGGAACAGGTCGAGTGCCCGGCGAGTCATTGTTTCTGTTCCTCCTTCCAGAGATGAGACCGTTGCCTTGTTAGGTAGTGAGTTTCCCATCTCGAGGCATATTCAAGCAGACAGTGGCAATCACATGATGACTGCTGTAGAGAAAGATGAAGGAAGAAGGGGAGAGCATGATCTGTCTCCAGGGAGCTTTCAGGATAGCTCTGTCCTTGGGAGCACCCAGGCTTCGGGGTAGGAAGATTTGACAGGAGCACCTGTGCTCAGAGCCTTCAAGAGGTGCAGAAAAAGTGCTGAGAGTCCTCACTAAAGAGACAGCAGCCTCTTGAAATCCATGGGGTCAGGGAAGCCTTCCTGGAGGAGGTGGCATTTGCGCTGGGCAGGCGGGACTGTGAGATTAGACCTTTTGGTGAAGGTAGCATGGGCAGAGGGAGTCAACACACAGATGCAGAAATGGTGGAGTATGTTGAAAGGCTGAGGATTGGGCCAGGTGTGATGGCTCGTGCCTGTAATCCCAGCACTTTGGGAGGCCGAAGCAGGTGGATCCCCTGAGGTCAGGAGTTCGAGACCAGCCTGGCCAACGTGGAAAAACCCCATCTCTATTAAAAATACAAAAATTAGCCAGGCATGGTGGTGCATGCCTATAATCCCAGCTACTTGGGAGGCTGAGGCAGGAGAATCGCTTGAACCCGGAAGCTGGAGGTTGCAGTGAGCAGAGATCGTGCCACTGCACTCCAGCCTGGGTGACAAGAGCAAAACTCCATCTCAAAAAAAAAGATTGAGGATTGCATTCTCACTGGAAAGAAAGCAGGGACTGGGTCATGGAGAACCTTGAATGCCAGGCTAGAGGGCCTGGGCTTCCTTCTGTGGCAGTGCTGAGCTCTGGAAAAGTCTGAAGAACAATGGCGGGGTCAGATTTGGGTTGATGGTAGGGATGCTGGAGGGAGGGCAGAGAGAATCAGCAGGTTTGCCAAGGACATCCTTGCTTCATGGGCAGCTTCACAGAGGAGGGTCAGGTCAGGTAAAGCTCCAGGCCCAGGATGGCAAGCAGAGCCTGGCGGCCACAGTCAAAAGGAAGGACTGGACCAGAGGCCTCTAGGGCCCCTCAGGGCCTCATCTTGCCCCTGGCCAGGCCCCTGGTCACCGACCTCTGAGGCTGCTCCTGGGACTGACCAGTAAGTCTAGGACCAGCAAGTCTAGGACCACCATGCCAGGTCTGGGTCCATCTCTGGGTGTGTGGAAGGGGAGGGAAGATAAGCAAAAGCAGAGGGAGAAACAGGTCACCTCCAGTGAAGCCATAAATTCATTGCAGTCACAATTTGCATCCCATGGGGGTTTCTGGTAGACCTTGGCAATGTGATTCTGAAGTTAATTTGGCAGAGAAAATGCCCAGGAATAGCCAAGAACATTGTGGAAAAAAAATAACAGTGAAAGGGGATTTGCCTCTCAGTTATCAAAATACAGCGATTCTAACTAAAACAGCAGAGGGATGGACTAAGATCAACGAGCCAGAGTCCTCATTTCTACGGGGATTTAGTATAGGATGAAAGTTGCATCTCAGATGAGTGGTTTGGGAAGAACTGTGTATCCAACTGGATTGAAAGAAAAGTTCGGCCTGTGTTTCAAACCGTCCTGCAGAATAAAGTCCCAAAAGGGGAAAGGAAAGCAAAAAGCATGCTCTTAAAATCTAGAACGATAAGCTGGGCGCGGTGGCTCACGCCTGTAATCCCAGCACTTTGGGAGGCTGAGACGGGCGGATCACAAGGTCAGGAGATCAAGACCATCCTGGCTAAC
>NW_012102166.1:1466307-1477168 GCF_000951045.1 Mandrillus leucophaeus
AAAAAAAAAAAAAAAAAAAAAAAAAAAAAAAAAAAAAAAAAATCTAGAACTATGAATCAACAAGAAAAAGACAAATAACTCAGTAGAAAAATGCGCAAGGGATAGCTACAGTTTCAGGAGAAAATACCCAAATGGCCAATACATGTCGGAAGAGACAGTGCTCAGCTTCTCTAGTCATCAGGGAAATGCAAATTAGAACAACAATGAGATCCCATTTCACACCCGTCAGATTGGCAACAATTAAAAAGGCTGACAGTACCAAGTGTGATCAAAGCTGTGGGGAATCGGGGACTCCAGCCCTGCTGGTGGGAGTGTAAATTGGTAGAACCTCTTTGGAGAGCAAAATGGCAGGATATTGTAAAACTCTGTGTATCTCCCATGGCCCAGCCTTCTGCTTGGGGTATACACTCAAGAGAGAAATGTTTCTCTCTTGTAGATACATGCATGTAAGAAGAGCTTGTAGATACATGCATGTAAGAAGAGCAGTAATACCAAAAAAAAAGAAAGAAAAAAAGCAATCTAAATGACCATCACTGGTGCACACAGTTTAATGGTATATATGACTCTTTCCAAGACAGAGTTTTGCTCTTGTTGTCCAGGCTGGAGTGCAATGGCACGATCTCGGCTCACTGCAACCTCCACCTCCCAGGTTCAAGTGATTCTCCTGCCTCAGCCTCCCAAGTAGCTGGGATTACAGGCACCCGCCACCACACCCAGCTAATTTTTGTATTTTTAATAGAGATGGGGTTTCACCATGTTGACCAGGCTAGTCTCGAACTCCTGACCTCAGGTGATCCTACCACCTCAGCCTCCTAAAGTGCTGGAATTATAGGCGTGAGCCACCGTCCCCGGCCCTGTGAGACTCAATAGGAAAAGAATGAACAAGAACTTAATTAACCAGCATAAATGGGTTTCAAAAAAATAAGAATGAGGGGGCAAAAGCAAGTTACAGGATAAGATGCGTGGAGGGTTTCCTTTCATGTTCATTTGATTTTTAAATGTTGTTTGTTTTGAGACAGTTTCGCTCTTTCGCCCAGGATGGAGTGCGGTGGCGCAATCTTGGCTCACTGCAACCTCTGCCACCTTCTCCCCCACCACCAGGTTCAAGCGATTCTCCTGCCTCAGCTTCCCGCGTAGCTGCGATTATAGGCGCCTGCCACCACGCCCGGCTAATTTTTGTATTTTTAGTAGAGATGGGGTTTCACCATGTTGACCAGGCTGGTCTCAAATTCCTGACTTCAGGTGATCCACTCGCCTTGATTTCCCAAAGTGCTGGGATTACAGGCGTGAGCCACCATGCCTGGCCTGATTTTTATCTTATTTTCAAAATTTTTGTAGAGATAAGATCTTGCTATGTTACCCAGGCTGGTCTCGAACTCCTGGCCTCAAGCAGCCCTCCTGCCTCAGCTTCCTAAAGTGCTGGGATTATAGGCATGAGCCCCCGTGCCCAGCCTCATGTTTGTTTTTTAAAAGCAAACAGAGGGCCGGATGTGGTGGCTCACGCCTGTAATCCCAGCACTTTGGGAGGCAGAGGCAGGCAGATCAAGAGCAGCCTGGTCAACATGGCGAAACCCCGTCTCTACAAAAATTCAAAAATTAGCTGGGTGTGGTGCTGGGTGCCTATAATCCCATCTCCTCAGGAGGCTGAGGCAGGAGAATCACTTGAACCCGGGGCGCAGAAGTTGCAGTAAGTGAGATGGCACCACTGCACTCCAGCCTGAGCAACAGAGCAAGACTCCGTCTCAAAAAAAAAAAAAAGAAAAGAAAAGAAAAAGAAATTAATGCAAAAGAGACAAATGACCCAACAGAAAAACAGGCCAAGGCTGTAGGCAGGTGATTGCCAGGAAGAGAAACAGAGGTGAGGAGGTAAGGGCAAATAGGGAGATGGGGAGAGGGAGGAGGAGGAGACACAAGCATGAAGCGGTCAGAGATGGGTCAACACAGGCAGCACCTGCAGGCACAGCAGCCAGGAGCGAGGTGAGCAGATGGAGGGAAGTCAGGGAGACCCGGGGGAGGGCTGGACGTGGGCGATGCTGGCCAGATGGGTGGCCAGGGTGGGGCTGGGGAAAGATGACCAGGCTGGGTTCTCAGGCCCCGGGCAGCTGGGGCATGGAGGGAGCAGGTCCACATCAAAGGGGTCATGCTACCAGCAGCTGGCAGGGCCCCACCCTTCCCCGCTCAGCCAGGCTTTGCCCTTTGATGTGTACGGGGGGTGGTTCTGGGTCCCCTGGGCTTCCCTGCCCACTCCCCACTCCCCACTCCCCACTGGGCCCTCAGTGCTGCCAGGGCTGGCCCAGCCACCCGGCTTGGGGGAGGGACAGAGTGGAGGGTGGTGGCTTGAGGCTCCCGAAGTGGAGTCAGAACCAGGGAGGAGGTCTCCCAGTTGGAGAAGTAGTGGAGACATAGGCTTGTGTCCCCAGTGCCTATGAGGACAGAGGGGCCTGCCTGGGCCATACCACTCTCAAGCTGGGATAGTCCTGGCCCCGTCGGACCCACTACACAGAGGGGCAAACTGAGGCCCGGAGTGGCCGGGGGAGGTGGTCTTTATGGAGGTGCAGCCCACCAGCACCCTCACCCTTCTCTCTCCTGGCTCCTGGGCCCTGCAGGGGGAGGGAGCAAAGTGGGAACAAGGGATGAGAGGCAGACAATGGGTAGCTGGTACCCTAGCATCCTCTACCCCTCCCCACAGTACTTCTGGCTGTTGGTCCTGTCCCGGGGGCTGGTGGGCATCGGTGAGGCCAGCTACTCCACTATCGCCCCCACTATCATTGGCGACCTCTTCACCAAGAACACGCGAACGCTCATGCTGTCCGTCTTCTACTTCGCCATCCCACTGGGCAGGTGAGACCCGGAGATGCCAGGGGCTGGGTGAGGATCTGGGCAAGGTTCCCTTGGACTTTTGAGTGCTCCCACTCCCTGGGGTTCTGGCCCAGGTGGGTGCCCTCAGAGAACTAAACATGTAGGTGGTCAGCCTTTGAGAAATGCCTGGACCTGCTCCCTGGCCAGCTGGCTGGGTGGGGAGGGTGGGCAGCCTGCCTTGCAGACCAGCAGGCACTCCCTGTCCCCAGCCCCTGTCTCTGCTCAGCCTGACGTGTCTCTCTTCTCTGCAGTGGCCTGGGCTACATCACTGGCTCCAGCGTGAAGCAGGCAGCCGGAGACTGGCACTGGGCATTGCGGGTAAGGCCTACGTCCCTTCCTACGAGGACACTCTTCAGTCCAGATCTCGCCCCAGGGTTGCCCAGAGATGTACCCCAGGCTAGGACACCGACCTCCAGGATTCCTCCCCCAGCTGCCTGGACTCTGAAATCCCTGCCCTTCCAGATGAGTCCAGATTGAGGTGTCAGAGCCAGACACAGCCCTGCCACCCTCAGGGCCCCCAGGCTGAGGGTTGGAATCTCCCGCCCGGGAGTCCCAGGTTGAGAGAATCAAGGATTCTCCCACCACGTCAGGAAATTCCAGGTCCGTGGCGGAGCTTCCTGCTTCCAGCCCTGGCACTGTGCTAGGGTAAGGCTGGGACAAGACCTCTGTGTGGGGGCCCCAGGGTCTGGAGCCACTTCCTGTCTCGCTGGGTTTGGGGCAAGTTACCAAGGCCCCAGGACAGTGCAATCGGAGGAAACAGAGATCCCCAGTCTCTCGGAGGAGCGGAAGCTTAAGACAAAGTGTTTTTTCCTAAAAGCAGGAAGGAAGTGGCCTCCGTGGAATTTCTTAGTGTGGGTGGGGGACAGGTGGGGGGGGCGAGAGGGAGGCCGCAGGCAGAGGAACTCCCCAGCCCAGGGGCTCCCAGTCCCGGGGGCATGCGGGAGATTGTTCTGTGGGGCTGGTGAGATGGAATCCAGGCTGCCAGGATGTCACCCTCCCATCCGGAGAGAAGCCTGGGGCCTTGGAAGTTCTGTTCTGGAAAATGGGCTGGACACAGGGGAGATCCAAAAGGGCTCATGAACCTCTGTGGGGCCTGCATGGGCCCCCCACCAAATGCCAGCCCACCTGATCTGTCAGTCCAACACTTCATACCCGGACAGCACCTTCCCAGGGCCCCGCGACTGAGGAACCTACATGGGGAACCTTCTCCAGGAATTATCTCCTCCCTGAAAGTCATCATCCCATCTGGCTACTTATCTTCCATTCATCTGTCCATCCATCTGTCTGTCCATCCGTCCGTCCCTCCCTCCCTCTCTCTCTGTCCATCTCTCCATCCCCCTCTTTAGCCATCTCTTCTCCATCCACCCATCCACCGCTCCACTCACCCACCCCTCCTCCTTCCTTCAGTCTGCCGGGCTTCCCTGTACCCTTCCCATTCTGGTCCTGCCCCTGGTCTGGACAGTCCTTCTCAAGCCTCCAGTCTCTTGACTGACCTCAGCCCCAGCTTTTCTCAGCAGCCCAGTTAGGAAGACTGGGCAGATACCAGCTCAGAGGAGACCCCTAGGGCCTAGAAAAGGCACGGCTTGCCTGAGTCCCTCCTCCTGCAGCAGGGACAAGGCTCACTGGGCCCTGGTGTCCTAACTTCCTGCTCCCTGGCAGGTGTCCCCTGTCCTGGGCATGATCACAGGAACACTCATCCTCATCCTGGTCCCGGCCACTAAAAGGGGCCATGCTGACCAGCTCGGGGACCAGCTCAAGACCCGGACCTCATGGCTCCGAGATATGAAGGCCCTGATTCGAAAGTGAGTACCTGGGAAGGGGTCTGGTGGGAAGAGGGAAGGGTGCTGAGATGAGAGGGCCTCTCCCTGCAGGGCAGCCCACCAGCACCCTCAGCCAGACACCCCACCACCTCTGCTGCCTCAGTGCTAGGGGGGATATTTTGGCCCCTAGAATCATTATTCCTGCAGCCTGAACCCTCATCCCTGGAGCCTGTAAGATGAGGCATTCGGGGCCTCCTGTTCCCCAGTGCATGGGGCTGCCTATGGGGGCTGAAGGAGGTCCCTGAGCTCAGTGTCACTGCCTGGCCTCTCCCCAGCCGCAGCTACGTCTTCTCCTCCCTGGCCACGTCGGCTGTCTCCTTCGCCACAGGGGCCCTGGGCATGTGGATCCCGCTCTACCTGCACCGCGCTCAAGTTGTACAGAAGACAGCGGAGACGTGCAACAGCCCGCCCTGTGGAGCCAAGGACAGGTGGGGCCCGCGGGCTGGGCCCGGGGCTGGCGAGGGACCTCGGACAGGAGCTCCTCGGCCTTAGCCCCCTCAACTCATGCCCCACTGTCCTCTGTCCCCACAGTCTCATCTTTGGGGCCATCACCTGCTTTACGGGCTTTCTGGGTGTGGTCACGGGTGCAGGAGCCACGCGCTGGTGCCGCCTGAAGACCCAACGGGCCGACCCACTGGTGTGTGCCGTGGGCATGCTGGGCTCTGCCATCTTCATCTGCCTGATCTTCGTGGCTGCCAAGAGCAGCATTGTAGGGGCCTATGTGAGTGCAGTCGGGGGGCAAGGGTGCCGGGAAGCTGGACCTGGGCCACGGGAGGGTCTGGAACAGGACATTCGATCTGATTTGCTGGACGTTCCCTTCCCTTGGGGAGGCTCCTGATCTCTGGCTGCCCCTGCTCATCCTCAGCCTGGCCACGGCCTGTCCAGGGCCTCTGGGTGTCTCAGGGCCGCGGGGATGGCTTGGTCTCTGGTTAGCCCATGAATGGATGTGGGCCTGGGAGGGGTGAGGATTCGTGGGCTCCCTGCCAGCAGCCAGTGTGTAGGGAGCAGGCTGCAGCTGCTGTGGATGGAGGCACCCCTGATGGTGGCTTTGCATTCTCCTGGGCAGATCTGTATCTTCGTCGGGGAGACGCTGCTGTTTTCTAACTGGGCCATCACTGCAGACATCCTCATGGTGAGCCAGGCAGGCCGAGGTCACCTTGTGCTGCGGACCCAGGCCTCTTGACCTCACAGGGGTGGCTGGGGAGGGCCGATGAAGGGATGGGAGAGCTGGAAGTGGGTGGTGGGGAAGGCAGGCCTGCCAGGAATATGAACCCAGAGGCAGGGAGGGGATCAGAGTTTGGGGTCGGCCTCCGGACAGCGCAGGAAAACAGGGTTGGGCAGGCAGGCAGAGCGAGATGTGGGGACCGAGTGGGAGAGGGTGTCTCAAGGCTCAGGTTAGTGTCTGGTAGGCTGGCAGTGCCAGGCTGGCACTGAGGTGGTGCTGCCTGCCAGCACTCCTCCCACCCCGCCCTGGGGTCTGAGCATCCATGGGCTCTGCCCTCCCTGCTCAGCCTGGCTCCCAGGCGTGCCTGCGGCTGGGGCCGGGCGGACAGAGGCTGTCTTCACAGGGCCAACAATGGGCTCTAGACCAGCCAGCCAGGGACAAAGGGCTGTCTGAGCAGCCAGCAGGGGCTTGGGTCCCTGGGTGGGGATGGGAGCACCCTGGGAGGAGCCAGGAGTGGGGCTAGGGCTTTGTGGCCATCTAGGGGTGGCAGGGGTGTGACACTTGGTCCCGTGGCCAGGGGAGAGTATCTGGGAGGTGTCGGGGCAGACTTTGGGGCAGAGAGAGGGACTCAGGGGTGGACTCTCAGGGTGCTCGGGGTTGGGCGCCCCAGCATGGCATAGCCCCGGAGATGAGTCTGCCAGGGACCGTGGCTCCTGCACTTTGGGAAGCCTGCCTCACCCCACCCCAAGCCTCCCAGCATCTCCGCTACCCCCGGGGTGTCACTGTGTCCTCCTGAGTCCATGGGCTGGGGCAGTGGCAGGGGTGTGCCAGGGTCACTGCACAGGCCCAGCGTGAAGGGAGGAGTGAGTCTGTGGCTCAGGTGCTCTTGGTGCTGGGCACGACCCCTCCCGTGCCTCCACCCCCAGGGAGCCCCTGACAACTGCCAGCAGGGTCAGGGTCCCAGGGAAATCGTGTCCCAGTTTATTAAGTGTCACAGTTTATTCCTGCTGGAAATGGGGTCACTCATCAGGCTCAGGCCTTTTTCTATCCGCCCCCACCTCCCGTAACGGGATGCCCCGTGGGTGCTGGCTGCTTGCACACAATGCCCACTAAGGCTGGCGCTCCAAGGAGGCAAGGCAGCCGGAGTTTGGGGCACAGGGGCTGCCTGGGCACCCACAGAGCTGGCTGTGCCTATCCCACCTCCACCCCAGCCCCTCCTGACTCTGGCCTGCCCAGCTTTGAAGCAAAGCTCCTGTGGGTCTGGGGCCCAGCAGGGCCTGGCACTCAGTGCTGAGGGTGCCCATGGGTGAGGGGCCAGCTCCCGTCCCAGGCCAGTCGAGGCCTCACTTGGTCTTCAGGGAGGGGAAGGAACCAAGATGGGTCTTTAGCTTGTTGGGAGGTGAGGACAAATGGCCACGGCTGGGGTTCGGGTTCCCTCGGGAACACGTGCCTCTCTGGATCTCAGTGTCCCCATGACCCAGGGCAGAAGCCAAGGCACCCTGGTCTCAGGAATGGAGCAGGAGCCACCCCAGGAAGGTGGCAGCGCGGCCGTTCCTGATGTCTTGGGTACTCCAAGACTTGGAGGCCTCCGGGCTAATGGCCTCTAGTGACTGGCACCCGCACAACCCCCAAAGTATCCTCCCTTGACTGCATGTAGCTGGGAGGGAGGTGAAGATTGTCATTTCTGAGGGGTGTCCTGGGGGCGCAGCAGGTTTGAGGCCACTGATGCTTTCAGTCTGGGGCAGGCTGCAGTGGTCTGGGTTGAAGGTGTGGAAGCCCCTGGGGCTGAGGGGGTGACTGCAGCTGTGTGTGGAAGGGGATCAGGGAGGAGGGGTGACTGGTGGGAGAGGAGCAGCCAGGCTGGTGGGGTGGGCAGTAGAGGGGACTGTGGGGAGGAGGTAGGGCCCAGCAGGGAGAGGTGTCAAGATCCAGGGCAGGGGAGAGTCTGAGGGTGTGGGGGCTTTAGAAGCGCCATGGCCCGGGGCTGGGGCCAGGCGGGTGGGCCTGGCTCCTCTGGCCGCTGACCTGCCTGCCTGTTCCGCAGTACGTGGTCATCCCCACCCGGCGGGCCACTGCTGTGGCCTTGCAGAGCTTCACCTCCCACCTGCTGGGGGATGCCGGGAGCCCCTACCTCATTGGCTTTGTGAGTAACCCTGGGGTGGGGCTGGCCTGGAGAGGTTGGGGGGCTTCAGGAGGGCTCTGCCCTGACATCCACCCCCAAATCTTCACAGATCTCAGACCTGATCCGCCAGAGCACCAAGGACTCCCCGCTCTGGGAGTTCCTGAGCCTGGGCTACGCGCTCATGCTCTGCCCCTTCGTCGTGGTCCTGGGTGGCATGTTCTTCCTCGCCACCGCTCTCTTCTTCCTCAGCGACCGCGCCAAGGCTGAGCAGCAGTGAGTGGGGGTGAGGGAAGGCCTGCTGGGAAGCAGGGACCGTGATAGCCCCTGTGAGCCCTGCCCTGGGATGGGTGGGGAGGGTACAGACCTCCCATGCACCCGGTGGGTGACCTGGTTGCTGGGGTCCAGCCCCCGGGCCTTTCCGTGCCTCTGGGGCTCAGCACCAGGGTCAGCCTGGAGCTGTGGGGGGCCACAGGGGTGTCCAGTGGGTCCAGACATGGGTTTGGCTCTGGACTTAGTGGTTTTCAAAGCTGGGACCCCCTCCCCTTCCTCTTACTTTCTGACTTTTCTCCTTTCCTCTTTACTCCTCTCTCTCTCTCCTCTCCCCACCCCTGGGCTCTCCCACCTCCCCCTGGGGCTGACGAGGTCCCTGCCCAGCACCTCCGGTCAGCTGGCCCCCAGGACGCGATGTGCCAGAGCAGTGCCCGGGCCCGGCCCCCGCTGATGCGCCGCCCTGACCCCCGCCCGTCTCTCCCCCAGGGTGAACCAGCTGGTGATGCCGCCCGCATCTGTGAAAGTCTGAGGTGGTGAGTGCAGGCCGGGAGGCCCGCGGGGGCTCCCTGCGGGAGGGGGAAGGCCAGGGTGAGGCGACAGGGAGCACTGTTCTTCGGAGTCACCTCCTGCCCCAGCACATCCCACCAACCCTGGGCTTGGTCTCTGAAGATGTTGCCAGAATTTACTGATGGAGCCATGGGTGGGACAGCAGGCTCCTCCTTCCAGTAAATGAGCTCCCCTTTCCTTCCTTCCAAGGGCTGGGTGGGGCCTCACATAGGTCAGGGCCAGGACTGGCCAGGAACTCCCCACTCTGTCCGGACTTCTGTTCTCCCAGATCCTCCTAGATGTACCAGGGCCTGACTCCTTGGACCTTCCCTCTGGGAGCTATAGCTTCCCAGCAGCACCAGAGCCAGGGTCACAGCCCCAAGACCAGCGGAAGGCCTGCGTCTCCAAACAGCAAGAAAAGGGAAGGAGGGAGGGCAGCCGTGGAATAGGCCTCACTAAGCCCCACTTCTGACCTAACAACCCCTTTCCCCAGGTGCCATTGGGACAATGAAGAACTCACATTCCCACCTCGTCCGGGAGGTGTCCTACAGCGTCCGGGACCGGCTGGGCTGCCCCAAAGCTTTGTGTGTGATCCACGGCTGGGCATCCCCCCTCTCTGGCCTGGGCCTGCTGAGTGGCCCTGGCATCAAGAAGAGGCTGTGTCCTCAGTTACCCTGGAAGGATGTGTGTGTTGGAGCCACATGGTTGGACAGATTCCCAGCCCTAGGTTGGGGCTGCAGGGCCCCTGGGGCCAAGGAAGAAGACAGCCCCAAGTGGGTGTCCGGGGAGAGCCTGGCCTGCCACCAGCTTATGTGATCTTGGGCAAGTCCCTGCCCTCCCTGGAACGAAGGGCCAGGGGGCCGGACTTTCCCACACAACTTGCTGGGCAAAGCAGGATCTGCAGCTTTGAAGACTCGACAGACCCTGGACCTTACAGAGAGCAGGTGGCCCAGGCCTCAGGGCGGCAGTCCTGGCTTTGAGGCTCACGTAAGGGCCTGGTGTGCGGGACCACTGCTTCTCAGCTGGGCCTCGGACCTCGGGGATATCGGACTCAACCTGGCAACTGAAGCTGGGCACCCAAGTCGCTGGGTACTCCCTGGCCTGGCTGGTCTCTCTGGAGGACACTATCTCGGGTTGGCGCCTAGCCTGGAGGTCCCAGATGGGGACTGTTCTGACAAGCTGGCATCACCAGGGGTGAAGGCCCTGGCTGCAGCTGTACACCACCTGTGCCCCCAGGCTCGAGGGCTCTAGGAGGGACACACCAGCCCACCTCTGCAGGACTCCTCTCCCTGCCACCAGCCCCCAAGCCAGGAACCCACTCCCTCCCTGAGGCTGAGCCAAGCCTTTTCCAGGGGCAGGGCCCAGGAGACCATTCCCAGAATCCGTGGGGCAGCAGCCAGGGCTCTGGCTGCTGGAGGAAGCAGCTATCCACAAAGTTTCCTGCCCCAGAGCTGAGGCAGAGGCCCCCGGGAGACGCCAGCCCCTACCCGCTGGTATTCCACCAAATGACCCTGGGGGCCAGGCCTTCGATCACCCACATCCCATCCGTGCACACACCGGGATGCGGCTGCCAACTTCACACCAGCCCCAACCCGCTTTGGGGGAGCTTACCTCCTGCGTCACACTCCCTGCGCGTCTGCTGCAATCGAGGTGGTTCTGGTGCGGGGGGGGCCCTTGTGGCCAACAGGAGGCCCCAAGAGCCAGCTTGGACAATGCTCTTCTTGCCCCTTAGTTACTGGCTGGCTGTGGCTTCAGTGGTGTGTAAGCTAGTGGAACACCCACCCACCAAGCTCTGGGGTACCCTGGGGGTCTGACAAGAGGATGGGGTGGGGGTGGTATCCCCCAAAGACCAGCCTCCACCCCCACTCCAGCCTCAGCCTCAGTGGGGCCCCAGCCATGTTTTCTTGTTGTACAAGAACCAGGTCCGAGTGTTGCCTCCTCTTCCTTCCGGAAGCCAAACTGCTCCTTTATTTTTTAGGGCTGCTGATTGTGAATCTCAGAGTCTTAAGAGAGAAGCCAAATATATTCCTCTTGTAAATGAAGAAATAAACCTATTTAAATCACTCCCTGGTGGCTCCC
>NW_012102166.1:1477628-1482500 GCF_000951045.1 Mandrillus leucophaeus
AAAAAAAAAAAATAGGAGTCTCAGACAGATGGAAGCAGGGGCCGAGGGTGGCCTGTGCCTGTGCTCAGGGCTTCCCCGCCTTCCTCAGCTGCGCTTTCTTCTTCTTGGCCCCGCTCTGAAGCAAGCCGGGACTCCTGCTGACCAAAGCCAGCCTTGCCTTTCTCCGTGCCGGCGCAGACAGTGGTGATTTGCCCAAGACCCCCTTTTCGGGAAGAGCCTTCTGATGCTGCTTTTGGCCTGCAGGTTCCACGGGGGACCTGGGAGCTCCATTCACCTGGGACGGCTTCTGGCTTTTCTTCTGCAGTTTTGGGGATTTGGCAGCGGTGCTGGGGCTCAGAGTGGGGGTGCCAGGGACTGGACTCTTGGTGGCAGGCGTCCCGTTTGCCTGGGCCGGGACCTTGGCCTTTGTCCTGTTCCTCTTCTTCCTGCCCATGCTGGGGGGCTGGCTCCCGCCGGTGGCTGCAGGCGTGCCATCCTCTGCTAGCGTGCCATCCTCTGACTTGCGTTTCTTGCGCTTCTTTGTCTCTGGCAAGAATCCCTTTTTCTTCCGCTTCTTGCTGGTGGGGCTCTGGGTGGCACTGGGGGCCTCCTTGGCACTCTTCTTTTCCAACTTGGGGCGCCTGAAGGGAAGTGAGCAAGGGAAGAAGGTGCCCAGTGAGGGCAGCAGCCACCGCCACCTCCACCTGGGTCCTGTGGGGCCCCAGAGGCCTATGGCTCCCGCATCTGAGCATGCGCTTGAGCACGTACATGTGCAGCAGCGTGCGGGTGTTCCCAGCCCCCGCCCCAGGTGTGCGTCCCCCTCCCAGAACCTACTGGACTCCCAGGGTTTTCATGGCCTGCCAGTAGAGGTCGTGCAGGCGGCTGGAGCCGGTGGAGTGTGCCCGCTGCTGTAGGCTCTGCTGTTGCCCCTGCAGCACGCCCAGGAGCACCGTCAGGTCTAAGGTCAGCTTCTGCAGAGGGTGGGAAGGCAGAGCTATGGGGACCATAGAGGGCAGGGCCTCTCCCAGGGACCACAGAGGACAGGGCCTCTCCCAGACTCCCAGTCTTCCCACCTTTGCCCTGCTGCTGCCTCACCAGTAACCCCTGCCCCTTTCCGGGCCTCAGCCTCTCCTTCTGCCTGTTACGTCGTCCGTGTCTGTCACCGAGGGAGGCAACACGCACCCCAGGTGTTGGTTCTCGTCCTTCCCATAGGCGAAGGCCTGGTCTCAAGAGTCTCGGTGTCCTCCCCTCCAGCAGTGGCCCTGGCCCGCCCACCTCCAAGAGGGCCACTTCCCATCACTCCATCACCACAGGGCTGCCAGAGCCCTTCCCCACCCACCCCTGCCACCTTCCTGCACATCCTGAATGGGTTATTGTTGGAATCCGCTGGCTTCCAGGAGCCCTGCTCTCCCGACTTCCTCACTATCACCCCGTGTCGAGGCCCCGTCCCGGGCCCCACCTCTGCCTGCCAGCACACCGGTGGCAAGCTCCCCCTCCACAAGGGCTGCTAGCACCCATGCTGAAGATTCCCAAACCCTGCCCTCTGGGCCAGACCAGGGGACCCACGTGGCCACCTCCAGCTGCCTCCTGGCCCTGCCCTGATGGCCACCCACACCCTGCGCCAGGCCTGGAAACCTGACTGCCCACCCTGGCTGTTCTCCAACCCTTCCAGTCTCCAGCCCTGCCAGCCCCTTCTCGGCTTTCTCAGTGGATGTGACAGCACCACACCCCCTCACGCCGCCCTGCAGGAGGAGGACAGGGTGGCACAGTCCCTTCCTAAGTCACTCACCCATCCATGGTTCGGTAACTGCCCAAATGACAATCCAGAGCCCTGGCCCAGGCGCTCCGAAGTTTCCCCACGTGACCCCCATCCCTGCAGTCCAGCCTGGGCATGGCACTGCTGCCCGGGGGGCCCTGAGGCCCCCAAGAGGAACCCCAACACGACCCCAGGCTGGGCCCCTGCCTCACCTCCTGTTTGCAGGTCCTGAAGAGAGCGTTGAGCAGCTCCAGGGAGGACAGTGCCTGCTGGTGTTCTGTCTTGGTCTGCGCCTCCCCCAGCACGCGCAGGTTCTAGGGGAGGGTGGCCAGGCTGAGGCGCTCCGGAGAGCGGCTCAAAGCCTTTCTGTTTCCCCGCCAGGACTAGGGCCCAGAGGCAGGGACCGTCTCCTGGGACAACCCCAGTTCCCCCCACTCCCGACTCAGGCTCCAATCCTCACTTCTCTCCCAGAGATCGGAGAACTCTCCCAGAGAACTGACTCTGAGGGGGTAGGGAAAGGGGCGCCCCCGGCTGTTACCTCAGTGACCTTTGCTAGGACCTGGCCCATCAGCTGCTTCCACTCGGGGTCCTCAAAGCACGACCTCACCTCCCGCAGGGACAGGGCCTTCTGGAGCAGCAGGCAGGCCTGTGGTTGGGCAAAGGTGGGTGGTAGGAGCCTCGGCACATTGGGTGCGCACGGCTCAGGGACGCATGAGGGCTCGGGGCCTGCCGGGCGCTGCCGTGGGCAGCGTGCGAGGCTGCCTGCTGCTCTGGGCTTTGTGGCCACCTGCTCCCAGGCCTTCGTGTGCAGGTGGGGGACACCAAAACCTCCCGGCTGGACAGAGGTGGGACCTCAGGTTGGGACAACTCCTGCCCATTACTGGCTTAATGCCATCTTCCTCCAGCCTGCCCCCGACAGCCCTGGCACCTGAGCAGATGCTACCAGGGGCGTCCTCTGTGTGGCAGGACAGGCAGCAGTGGCTGCGGGAATGAGGCCGGCCCTGCCCCCTCTGCTCCTCTGTGTTCAAGGTGTGGCAGGGGCCAGGGCACGGCCACCCCCATCAGAGAGCGTGTACCACAGTCAGGCCACTAAGGCAGGGACGGCTGTGCCCGTGCTCACCAGGGCAGCGCTCTGGGGCCTCACAATATCCAGTCAGAAGAGGGTTAAGTGGGTTAATTCAGACAGGCCCTGGGCTGGGAGCTGGGAAGCCTCTTACCTGATGGCGGGGCCGTACTGGGCCTGTGACATGCTGGACCAGGATGGGGAGAAGCCTCTTACAGAGAACCTGGTGGGGAGTGACAAGGGCTGTGAGGTGCAGGCTGGGCTGAGCAGGGACCCTGAGTCAGCAGGGCAGGGCCCAACACTCACCGGGTGCCGGGAGAAGAGGCTGAGGAACATGGGAACTGTGAGGGGGCTGTTGCGCTTGGTCAGGAAGGAGCTCAGCGCTGATGAGTACACCCGGGTCACCAGGTTCAAGTCCAAGCAGCTGGCAGCCTAGGCCAAGCGAGAGAGGGTTGGGTGAGGCCAGGAGAGGGGTCCCTGGGACGGGAGCAGAGCCTGGCCTCCCTTCAGCAGGCTGAGGGTTGGGTCCTGGGGAAGTCCCGGCCTCCCCTCCCTGGCTGTGAAATGCCTGGGGCTGCGCCTGGGGCTGCTCCTGGGCCAGGCCCTGCTCACCTGCGGGCCGGTGGGCACGGGGCTGGGGTCAGTGCCGGCTTTCTGCTTCTCCTGTGTCTCATGCCCGCAGCCCTCGGCAGTGCTGCCCTTTAAGACCCGGAGCAGGTAGAGGGAGGCGTTGAAGTGGTAGAGGGCGGTGGCGGAGTCGGGCTGGCGGCCAGCCTGCTGCACCAACCGCTCCACCTGGGCATGCAGTGCCTCTGTGCGCTCGCCCAAGTCGTGGCAGTAGCGCCGGGCACGGCACAGGTGGTGCCTGTGGGTGGTGAGGACGAGAGCTGGTCACAACATTCTCGGTCCACTCTGCTCCGCCAAGCAGAGCCAGCCCAAGTCCCACTTTACAGGTGGAGAAACAGACCTAGAAGACAGAGGAGACCCAGGCCACAGAGGAAGGCCCAGGGCCGCCTGCAGGCTGCTTGGAAGCCGTGTGGGCTCAGCGTGCTTGGGGGAGCAGAGCACCCCAGGGGAGAACAGAACAGCTCCCTGAGCGGAGGCTGCACCAAGGGCCACCCACCCGCCTGGGGCACCCCTCCCGCCCACACTTGTCTCTCCTGGGGTTGTGGCCTCCCGGCCTTGTGTAAAGTAAGACAAGGGTTGGTGTGCTCAGAACCCTATGTAGCCCTGCAGGGGTGGGGACACAATGGGACAAGACGCAGGATGCTCAACTAACACTGTCCACGCACACTGGCAGAACTATCTGAGAAGGCGTGGCCTGGGGCTGGGAAGAATGCACTGCCAGTCACACTCCCCTCCCTCCAGACTATCCATGCAGCGCCCGGGTCCCAGGCCTTCACCTCGCCAGCACCTGAGCTCTGCAGGCAGGTCTACCTGGCACCTGCCTCTCTCCTGGGCCCCCTGCCTCCAGCACGGCCCCTCCCAAACCCTTCTCTGCACTGCCAGCCATTTCTGAAAAGGGAAACCAGACCCAGACCCTTCCCCACGCCAATGCTCTTGCTGATAATGCCTCCGTGGCCCCCAGCACCGCTAGGGTCAGGGCCTGCAAGGGTGCAGGGGCCCGTGGCCTCGCTGCTCACCTGACCTTCCAGCTCCGTGTCTGACCGGCTCCCGTCAGGATGCTCTTCCTCCCTCTCCGCCCTGCCCAAGGCCTCCCAGCCTGACAAACTCTCACGCACGCTACACCTCTGAGGACTGGGTTGGGTGTCCCCTGCCACAGGTGCTCTCACTGTCCCCCTCCACCCCCACTCGAGACTGTCAAGGGCAGGGATGGCCCCCAGCTCCAGGGCACTGCTGGCACTGTGGCGGGAGAACGTGGGAATGAAGCAAGGACTGTGGGATTCACTGAATGACGTGTGCCTCTAGGGCTGAGCGGGGAGCCTGCAAGCTGGGGGCCCAGGCTGGAAGCCTGGCTCTCTCCTTCCTGTGCAGACAGCAAGCCTAGAGCTCTGGCCCTCCTGCGCCTGGGGGCTGCCGGCCGCACCCGCCCGCCCTGCCCCACGGTGCTCAC
>NW_012102166.1:1482820-1490654 GCF_000951045.1 Mandrillus leucophaeus
GCGGGCAGGGGGGGGCGGTCCGCCCCCAGGCTCACCCGGATCTGGAAGTCGCGCCGCAGCGCCTTCTCCTTCTGCACCTTGTTCTTCTCATCTCGCCGGGCCTGGACACGCAGCTTCTGCTCGGCAAAGAGGCTGGCAAGGCTCTGGTCCAGGGCCATCATGGCCTCATCCCCAAGCTCTTCCTCATCCTCACTGTCCTCTCCACCCTGAGGGACAGGCCCAGCGGTCAGCCTGGCCTCGGGTGGGCACACAACACGGGGACACCTGAGCCCTCCCCGGCCCCCTGCTCACCAGTGCCTTCCCAGCCTGCAGCACGGTCATCAGCTGCTCCCGGAAGCCCTGGTCCACGTCCCCATCGCGCTCCTCCTCCTCGCTCTCCTCCCCCTCGCTCTCCTCTTCACTCTCTGAGCTTCTGTTGTCCTCGCCGTCCTCGCTCTTGTCCTGGGTGGTAGGGGCAGGCACGTCACACACCTCTCCGACTGTCCCACTCCCCGCCGCCCCCACCCGGCCCGCGCCGGCAGCACCTCTGCACCCTTCAGCCGCCGCTCATCAGAATCGTCCGTCACCACCACGTGGTCCTCATCCTCACTGGTCTCCGGGTTCAGCACCTGGGGAGGGGCCCAGCCGCTGACCCATCTGCGGCCCCCGCCCTCCTCTCCAGGCCCGGCCCAGCGTTGGCCAAAGGCCCCCATTTCCCAGAAGAAAACGGAGCCTAGGAGAGGTGGCCAGGCCAGGGAGACCAAGACCCTCCCATCGGCCGCAGGCTCCCAGCGGGGAGGTGGGGACACGGGAGGCTGGAGCGGCGACCCCGGTGCAGCTCGCTGCTCAGTGAGCCCACAGTCCCTTCTCAAAGGTCCGAACTCACATCCAGAATTAGCTGCAGGGCACGCGGGGTCAGCTGGGAGCAGATGTGGCCAAACACGCTCCGGGCCACCTGGCGCATGAGGTGGCTGGGCTGGGCCAACAGGGCCAGCAGGATCTCCACCAGCACCTCTACCCATGGGGGCTCCTGGGGGTCTGCAAGAAGGACGGGTTGAGCCCGGGCAGGGGACCACTGGCCCCGCTGCACCACTCCAGCCCCTCTCGTGACCAAGGACCCACCGATGGCCTTGGTGCGGCTCCGGCGGGGCTTCTCTCCCAGGCTCTTCCTGATGCAGGTCTGGATGTCGCCCAGCAGGTCACAGCTCTCTGCAGGGGACTGTGGGCAGGACAGGACACACACTGGGGCCAGGCCCTGTCCCCAGCCCTTCTAAGCCAGGTGAGGGGCTGGCCAAATGGGAGCAGTGGCATCAGAAGCCTTCAACACCCCAACCCCTGGCCCGTCACCCCTACAATCCAGAATGGAAGCCCCCAGCTGGACCCCAGGACACCCTGAGAGCTGAGGGTTTTTTTTTTTTTGAGATGGAGTCTCGCTCTATTGCCCAGGCTGGAGTGCAGTGGTGTGATCTCGGCTCACCACAACCTCCGCCTCCCGCGTTCAGGTCATTCTCCTGCCTCAGCCTCCCAAGTAGCTGGGATTACAGGCATGTGCCATCATGCCGTTAATTTCTGTATTTTGAGTAGAGACGGGGTTTCACCATGTTGGCCAGGTTGGTCTCAAACTCCTGACCTCGCAATCCACTCGCCTCTGCCTCCCAAAGTACTGGGATTACAGGTGTGAGCCACCACGCCTGGCTAGTTGAGGGCCTTTTTACACCTAATACGCAGTTACAAGATCCAAACGCCTGCAGGGGACAAGGCATCCATCTCCCGCTTTGACACTCAAGAGAGGCAGAGCCTGACAAGGATGGTCAGGGCCCCAGAGAAGCCAGCAAGCCCCAGCCCCCAGTTCATAATTCTAGATTATTCCCTCCATGCTTGGCTTGGCATGAGAGACCGAATTGAAAGTCATTAGTTTCAACTAACTATGTTGAACTCATCTGACTGGGGATAACCCTGGACTTGAGTGAGGAGGTGTGGTGTGTCCATGTGCATGTGCATGCGCAGGAGGCGCTCTTGAAAACTGTGTGATCTTTGGCACCTAAAAGACAGACTTGCCCCTCGTAATGCAGTGGGCAGCTTGAACATTCAGGCCAGGGTGGGACAAAGCCGCCCAAAGCCCTTGTCATTGCTCTCCGGCTCCCAGGCTGTGTGCCCAGGCAAGGCCCTGTCCTTCTCTGGGCTGCGCCTTTTTATTTTTTTCTAAGACGGAATCTTGCTCTGTCACCCAGGCTGGAGTGCAGTGGCGCCACCTCAGTTCACTGCAACCTCCGTCTCCCAGGTTCAAGCAATTCTCCCACCTCACCCTCCTAAGCAGCTGGGATTACAGGCACCTGCCACCATGCCTGGCTAATTTTTGTATTTTAGTAGAGATGGGGTTTCACTGTGTTGCCCAGGCTGGTCTCGAACTCCTGACCTCAAGTGGTCACCCGCCTCGGCCTCCCAAAGTGCTGGGATGACAGGTGTGAGCCACCGTGCCCGGCCAGAGCTGCACATTTTATCTAAAGGTCCAACACAGCAAACTGCAGCCTCCTCTGTCCAAGTCCAGTTCAGAGATCCCAAGGCTGGGGACAGGCTCCCCATGTGTCCCAGAATCACTAGGACTCTGCTGCTATCAAAGTCCTGATGCCAAGAATCAGAAGGGGCATCGTGGCCAACCTTTCCCCAAACAGCTCATCCACATGCTGGGCTCAGAATAACCAAAGCTCGCAAGTAAAACAACCACAGTCAAGTGGCCAGACGGGAGCAAGTGAGAGACCCACCTACTCAGGCTACAGAAGACACGAAGCAGCCCCGGGAAGGGCCTCCTATGTTATGAGAAGAAAACTCTCAAAAGAAATCAGGGTACTGAGCCTCGAAAGTGGTCAGGGCTTCTTGATGGGAAGAACCGAGAGGGAGACTCCGTGGTTCTAGAGAGCCCGTCGCCCGAAGGTGTTCCCACAGCTGCGGGTACAGCGCAAGCTACTTTGCCTCTGAGTCAGAGTCTCTGTTTCTCCACGTCAAGCATGGAGAGGAGGTGGCTGCCTCAAAGCTGTGGGGACTACGAGAGACCCCGCACGGAGAGCCGAGGACACCGGCTAGTGCCGCTAAATGGCCAGAGGGACGTTTCCACTGCGACGAGGCTGGCTTCAAACACCTCCCAACTTAACTCCCCCAGAGCCTCTCCTGGCCACCCCCACAGCCCTCAGGCCTCTCGGTAGGGGGCCCATTGCGCCACAGAACCCCAGGCTCACGGCCCCTCCCTCCCAGGCCCCGGTACCTTGAGGAGGTGGATGCCCACGAGGAGCAGAAGGTGCTGGAAGGCAGCAGCCCTGGCCTCGGAGGAGTGGGCCTCCAGCTCCTTCAGAGTCTGCAGCATCCTGTGGGAGACAGGCGGATTCCCAGGCCCCTGCGCCAGTCAGACTGCAGCGTCCTACCCGTCCCCTGGAAATCCCGCGTGCTCACCGGTCCCAGGCCTGGCGCTGCTGCGCACTGAAGGGTGTCACAGTGGTCACGTTGTGGCTGTGATTCAACAACAGGTCTGCGAACTGCACCAGGTGGTAGGTCCAGGGCTGCCCACCCCGAGTCTGCTCCGTGGCCTGCTTCAACTGAGTGCTGAGGGTCTGCAGCAGACTGGGCGAGGGGTGGGGCTTGGGGTCACCAGACCGGACAAGTGAATGTAGCCGCCTCCCTCCGCCCTCCCCAGGGCTCAGTCTCCCACCTCTACAGGACCTACTAGAACTCCCGGGACCTCTGCCGTTGTTCCCAGCTTGGGGGACCCGGAGGCAGCAGGCGTCCTCAAGGCCTTCCCACCCTCGGGCCTCTCCTGGGCTGCCCAAGACTCACCTGAAGAAGGCACTGCTGGCCGCCTCTCGGGCCTGGCTTTCCAAAGGGAAGGAGAACAGCTGCTTTGTCTCGGGGATCTGGGATGTGGGCTTCTTTGTGACAAAGAACGCGTGGAACAAACAAAACCTGGAGAGGGCGGGAGAGCGGCCATCACCATTCACTGCCATTGGTTTTACAGGCTCCCCTCCTTGGACGGCACCACCGAGCGTACCAGGCCAGGAGGAGGAGGGGGAGCCCTTCTGTTCTGGGTACAGTCCTCAGGGGCCTGACGGGCAAGGCTGGAGGTGGCTGGGCTGGGCTAGGATGGGAAGGGGCCGTTTCTTTGGTCTGGATCCCCAGCTGAACGCGGCTTAACCCGAGCTGGAGAGAGAGAATCAGTGCCCCTCCCAAGAAACCAAGAGCTGGGAGGCTGTGTGGTCATGGCCAAGTCACGTCGCTGCTCCCGCAGACATGGGGCTGGTGCAGCCCCCTCTTGCAACCGTGAATGTGGAGGGTGATTCGAGCACCCGGCTCTGCACAGGCACAGACGAGGCAGGTGTGGGCAGAGGCTTCCCTCACAGCTCCCACGTGCAAAAGCTGCCTGCAGGGCGTGCAGAGCACACCTGAACCTTTTAGGCCCCTGCAGCTGGGATGCCTCCTGGGCCCCTTCCCTTCACGGGTTCCCAAGGAATTCCCAAGTCCCCTTGCACCTGTTCCCCAATGATGACTCAACCCAAAGGCTTCTGGCTCCAGGGGATGCAAACTAGGACGAGTTAAGGGGCCCCATTCCTTGGCCACACGCCCTGGCTCGTACCTGGCCACCTGTGCAGTCAAGGCCTCCTCCATCTCCAGGTGCAGGCTGTCCACAATGCTCACCAGTCGAAAGATGATCCATTTCCTCAGCCGGAACACAGCTCGCTCAGGCCTAGCAGGGCAGGAGGTGAGGTCATGTGAGCCACTTAGAACTGGCAAAAACAGGCTGGGCCCAGTGGCTCACACCTGCAATCCCAGTACTTTGGGAGGCCAAGGCAGGTGGATCATTTGAGATCAGGAGTTCGAGACCAGCCTGGCCAACATGGTGAAACCCCATCTCCACTAAAAATAGAAAAATTAGCTGGGCGTGGTGGCAGGTGCCTGTAATCCCAGCTACAGGAGAGGCTGTGGCAGAGAATCGCTTGATCACTTGAACCTGAGAGGAAGAAATTGCAGTGAGCTGAGATCACCTGCCACTGCATACCAGCTTGGACCACACAGTGAGACTCTGTCTCAGAAGAACTGGCAAAAACAGGACTTTCCTTTGCCTGATCTCAGGAATCCAAGATCTCCCCATCCCAATCACCAGTGTGCGACCACACAAGCACACTGAGGCCTCACATGAGAGCTCAGGCCCTTCCCCTCTCTCCTCTCACGGTTTAGAGCCAGGACACTGTGGAGGGAGGGCTCGGGTTGCTGGGCTCTGCAGGCCTAGGAAGCTAACTCCTAAGTTAGGGGTCCTTCCCCAAGGTCCACTCACACGTGGAGCGACGCGTCCTGGGCTTTCTTCTGGTTGTTGGTGCTGAAGTCAACCAAGGAGTCCAGGTCTGGCTGGAGAAACATGTCCCGCAGCCAGGCCACATAGCCCCGCAGGGCCGGAGGGCTCAGGAACCGCACGACCCGCCAGAACGTAGGCGCAACAGGGAGGCCTTGGTTGGTGACGGATGAGAAGGCCACTAGCACGGCCAGCTGCCGCTCAGGGTCATCCTGGCACCCCTCTAGGAAGGTGCCCACGTAATCCTCCATCTCTGGGGCAAACTTGAACTGCTTTGGGAGCTGCAAGAAGTTAGGCATGGAGCTGAGCCCACCAGCCCAGGGGGCAGGCGGTCAATAACCCAACAATCCACCAGGCTTGCACCTGCTACGGGTTAAACCAAGGCCCGGAAACCTCGCGTCGTACACAGCTAGGCTGAGCCTGAACATGCAACAGTTTCGTCACCCCAGTGCTTCTGTCTGGCATCAAGGCCTCTCCGGGTCTGACTGCCCCAGCTTCACCACCTCCGGCCTCAGAAGGCCCCTCTTTCTGCCTTGCTGGATGGGGATGGTCTGTTTTCTGGCTCCATGCAGGGCAGGGTGGTAGTTGAGGCGAGACTGACCTGGGTTCAAAGCCCATGCTGCTAATTCCTAGCTGTGTCATCTTCAGGACCAAAAACCACCGCCTCTCATGCACTTCCTCAGCGCCAGGACCCACACCCCGCGTTTTTGTGTGGCAGCTTAGCATTTTAGCAACCCTTTGCAGTCGGCCAATATTATCATTGTGTAGGTGAATAAAGGGAGACACAAAAACACCTAGAAGGAACTTCTCAGGGTCAGAGGCTCCCAGTGGGTAATGTCTGGCTTCACGGCCCAAGCTGTTTTCCTTTTAATTTTTTAGAATTGTGTCCCCAGAGTGCGGTGCCACGATCATGGCTCACTGATCCTCCCACCTCAGCCTCCTGAGTAACTGGGACTCCAGGTGTGCACCACCGTCCAACCCAAACTCTTAACCACTGCCTGATACTTCAAGTCTGCCCCCTCACCCAGAATGACAGCTCTCTGAAACTCGTTGCAAAGATAAAATGAGCTGGTGAGAACAGTAAACCCAGCAGCACTTACTGGGCACCAGGCTCACTGGTGCCCAAACACGGTCATCACTGCAGCATGGGTTGGAGCGGTGGAGGTCTGAACAGCCCACTGGCTATCCACGCCCATGAGGGGCCTGCTGGCAGAAGGGCCTGACCTTACAAAACCGTCAGAGGGAAGCCGGGCACGGTGGCTCACGTAATCCCAGCAGTTTGGGAGGCCGAGGCGGGTGGATCACCTAAGGTCAGGAGTTCAAGACCAGCCTGGCCAACGTGGCAAAACCCCGTCTCTACCGAAAAGACAAAAATTAGCTGGGCGTGGTAGTGGGCACCTGTAATCGCAGCTACTCAGGAGGCTGAGTCAGGAGAATTGCTTGAACCTGGGAGGCGGAGGTTGCAGTGAGCCCAGATCACACCACTGTACTCCAGCCTGGCCGACAAGAGCGAAACTCCAACTCAAAAAATCAATTCTGTCTGAGGGGAAGGGGTTCAGGCAGCTCACTACCCAGACAGAGGGGACACCATGGCCAAGCCCCCGAGGTGCCCTGCTCCCCTTCTTGGCAGGGAGAGCTCCCTGTCGAGCCTTTCTGGCAGTGTCGAGCTGCACGGGCGTTACCCACCTTCGCAGTGCACACGTGCTCCCCATAATGGCGGATCACGTCTCCCCGCAACACCAGCTGCAGCTGCTCCTTGGTCAGCAGGGGCAGGGCGGCGCCCAGCAGGCGGAAACACAGATAGCTAAGGGGGTGCGGGACAGAGCCTGGTCAGAGCCAGGCGGGGACCCCTGGCGGGTCCCAAGGGACTCAGGACTGGTGGCCCAGCCCCACTTCACAGACAGGGAAGGGGGCCGAGAGAGGACACGACACGTGCCACAAGCACCTGGCTGGCCAGAACTGCATCTTCAGCAACCCTTGTTCCACCACCTCCTTCCAGAACCGTGGGAACTTGTCTTCCTTGAGCGCTAGGCGCAGCAGGTCCAGAGCAATGGCGGGCAGCTTGCGGTCCTTCTTCACGGAGGCGGCGGCCATCTTCAGCACGTTCACCAGCCTGCGGAGAGCAAGGGACTGAGGGAACACTCGCCTCACGGGCAAGGGCCAGGGTGCCAAGAGCAGCCGGGACACCCCCAGGCCACATGGCAAACCTGGGCCTGGCCAGATGCAGTCCCACAGCCCCAGGGAGGGCAAATCCGCCCACCTCCGTCACACCTGGGAACATTCTCATCCGAGAATAGGTTCACGGATCCCACCAGCTTCTTGAGCTTGGAGGGCACCTTCTGCTGGGCCAGGAGGAAGAGCTCCAGCTGTTCGGGGGAGCTGAGTATTGTATTCAAGTCGGCTTTAAGGACCTCTGGCAGGATCTCCTGCAATGTAGCCACTGAGACCTAAGGATGGAGAGATAAAGAAATGGTGGCTTCCTCTGCGGGGTGAGCCCGGTGGATCCTGCTCTACCTGCCAGGC
>NW_012102166.1:1491884-1503558 GCF_000951045.1 Mandrillus leucophaeus
AGCAAAAATCCCAGAAAGAATTCTGTAAGTATATTCGACAGAGCAAGACCCTGTCTCAAAAAAAAAAAAAAAAAAGTAAGATACCTCAACGGATTTTTATACCAATGCATATTGCAGTAATATTTTAGATATACCAGACGAAGTAAAATGTTACTATATGACACCTGTTTCTTTTTACCTTTTCGATAAAGTCACTGAAACACTTCATATTATACATCTCTGTATTTCTATGGAACAATGCTGTTCCAGACTCTCATCCAAGCCCCCATGATGTCTCTGTAACAGGAAGCGCTGGCCGAGCCCGCACAGCTGGTGAGCTCATACCTCGGAGAGGACGTCCACCAGGGCCTTCCGGGGCTGCTCCTGCAAGTGGTTCTGGTACTGGGCCAGGGCCTGCAGTAGCTTCACCGACTTCATCAGGGCCTCCTGGTCCTGGTCCCCACAGAACAACAGAGGGTATGAGCAGGGCACACTACTGTCCCCTACCCATTCCAAGCCAGCCTACATTCCCCCAGTCCCTCCAAAGCTCTTACCTTCACCAGCCGGCCTGACTGAAAGAGGGCGAGTACTCCGAACAGGTTTGCAAAGAGAGCAGGTCTCAGCATTGTCTAGAGAAGGATTCCAGGCACAGGCATGAGGGGCCCTGGGACTCCCCGTTCCCCCAAGCCTCCCACCCCTGGGGCTGCTGACGTCCCTGGATCCACTTACCTTCTTCACCTCACACAGGTCATATTTTTCTTGTATCTGCTGCAGGATGCTGCACAAGGGGAGGTCTTCGAAACACTGTAACAGCTGCCAGCAGTTGTGTGGCAGGAGGAAGAGGGGTTCAGGAGAGTGGCCCAGCTACATCTTCACAAACCTTAACCTCCTTTCCCCTTTCAACTTCTCCCAAGAAGCCTCAGGTCCCTAGTGCCACCCCAAGGATGCCTCTGGAGCTGCTCACATGGAACCAAGTCTCATCCCCCTGCTCTGTCTCCACCAGGGCTTCTGAAAGTACTTTATGAGATGGAGTCTCGCTCTGCTGCCCAGGCTGGAGTGCAGTGGTGCGATCTCGGTTCACTACAACCTCCACCTCCTGGGTTCAAGTGATTCTCCTGTCTCAGCCTCCTGAGTAGCTGGGATTACAGACACCCACCACTACGCCCAGCTAATTTTTGTTGTTTTCTTTTTTTCTTTTTTTTTTGAGATGGAGTGTTGTCCTGTCGCCCAGGCTGGAGTACAGTGGCGTGATCTCGGCTCACTGCAGCCTCTGCCTCCTGGGTTCCAGTGATTCTGCTGCCTCAGCCTCCTGGATAGCTGGGATTACAGGCGCACGCCACCACGTCCAGCTAATTTTTGTATTTGTAGTAGAGACGGGGCTTCACCAAGGTGGCCAGGCTGGTCTTGAACTCCTGACCTCAGGTGATCCGCTCACCTCGGCCTCCCAAAGTGCTGAGATTACAGGCATGAGCCACAATGCCCAGCACAAAAGTACCTTCTATAGCCCCTAGATTGGTCGTCTGAAATTCTCAGCCACTGGGTCTTCTCTCCACACCTGGTCTGAGCTCCCCTCAGGCTGATCCTGCAGGCCTGGATCTTTATTGTTCTTCCCCTTGTCAAGGCTCCTCAGAGAGTGGTCTACTGCAATCAGCTGAATGCCTTTGCAGGCCTAAGGGAGCCCACCCAGCGCGCACTGCTCCCAGCAAGTGTACCTAAGAGGCCAGGCAACCCAAGCACCAAATAGAAAACCTGTCCAGGCCTTGCTCACACCTTCTCCACCTTTATGTAAGGAGACCTCCCTCAGGTTAGCCTCCAATCAACTCTGCCACTCCCTACCTCTCTCTCGGGCTGCCCCTCCGCCGCAGCTGATACACCACACCTGCCCTCCTCACACCCCACCGTTTTGACCTGGATGGCTGGGATCCTGCCAGGAGCACCACCTCACCTGTGCCAGGGCCAAACTGTAACATGGCCGGGCTGTTTCTCGCGCAACCCCGAGTCCCGTGATTAGGCGCTTCAGGGCATATTTCATCTCGGACCCCTGCAGAACCAAGCGCACCCTCGTGTTCAATGGTGAAACAAGATGCACGCCCCCGCGCACCTTGGCATCTAGGTTCGCGACCATGTGCCCCCCGTCCCAAATCCCTGGCCCGCCGCCGCTTCCTTGCCGGGATATGCGCGGCCCCTGCCCCAGACCCCGCCACTCCACCTTCGGCCTGCCGCGCAGATACTCCAGCAGCTTCTCCGTGGCCGCAAGTCGCGTCTCCTGCTCAGGCTTCGCAATGTCCCAGAAGAAGTCTAAGAACTCGCGGCTGTGCTTCAATAGGCCATGGCGGTCGGCAGGCCGGGCGCCACTCTGCGTCGCCTCTCCAGGAGACAGCGGCTCGGCGAGTTCCCTGCTCCCCATCCCCGCCACACTCACCGAAACACAAAACACGTGTGCCCCGGGCCCAGCAGCTTCCAGGTCAGGGCATCGCGCATGCGCACCGCTAGTGTCGGCGCGGAGGCGGAAGAACCTGGAGGGGCGGGGGAACCAAGAGGGGCGGGGGAACCAAGAGGGGCGGGGGAACCAAGAGGGGCGGGGCCACCAAGAGGGGCGGGGCTGGGGCGGACGACCCCCAGGAAGGCGGGGCAGGGGCGGGGCCAGGGAAAGCGGCGTTTCCGCCTTAGCTCTGAGCGGAAGTCCCTAGCTGAGCGGCGCGTCGTCTTTCCCAGCCTTCTGCTCACACCCGTACTTCCCTGGCGGCTGTGGCATCTGCCCCTTTGGAGCCCCGTGGGGGCATTGCTGAGGGCCCATCTCGGAAACAAACCGAGGTGTAGCACATCGATCCGCCTCGTCCCAGATCGGCCCCTGCGCTCCGAACGTTGAGCCATTCAACAATTACTGGGCTCCTGCTGCGTTCCGTGCTAGGCGGTTGGAACAAAGCCGCTGCTCTCGTGGAGGAACACGGAGCCAAATGCATTAAAAAGGATCATAATTATGAAGAGAATTAGAAATGCAATTCTAATTGCAGAAGGAGCTTTTTAAACGCTGGAACGTGAATACATCACCCGTTAAAAACACGGCTAATTACTATTAAATAGGGTCTACAATAATGATTTGAGGGGTTGGTCGGGGAGGCCTCTGTGAGGAAGTGGCATTTGGGATGAGAGCTGAGTGACAAGAAGGGCCCCCCCTTCCCCGTACTCCTGCAAGGATGTAAGGGGACGAAATCCCAAGCCTTGCGACTTACAAAGGTCCATGGCTGGAGGGGCTGAGGCTGGCGAGAAGCAAGGTTGCATGGGCCCCGGGCTAGGATTTCATTCTGAGGGTGATGGGAAATCACTGGTGAGTTTAATGCAGGGGCAGGCCTGGATCCGATTTACATTTTAACAAGATGATGCTGGCTGCTGTGTGGGGGATGGACTGTAGATCTGCGCACGTGGAAGCACGGGAAGACCATTTAGAAACCGGTGAACTGGACCCAGGGAAAATGAGAACAGGTCAGATTTGGGCTGATGTGGAGCAGGTGGGGTGGGTGATGGATTTGGATGTCGGGGAAGAGGAAATGAGGGGGATGCCAGGTTTGGGACCTAAATAACTGGGTGCATTGTGCCATTATGGGGAAGAATTTTCTTGGGAGTGGGAGGTGCAGGTGGTGGGACCAAACAGTCTATTAAATCAGAGAAGCCTTTTACAATGGCAGGGGAGGGGAAGTGCTACTGGTCACCGTTGCTTCTTGGTTTGAGAAGCTGTGTATAGAGGGCTGTGGTCCAGAGAGGACCTAACCCTGGGGGGAGGTCAGGGCTAACCTTCACCTTGAATTTCCACATGCTCAACTCCAACCCCTTTGTACCTAAGCCCCTGGGGCACCTTCTCACCCTCTCAACCGCTTCTCTGCTTTGCTGTCTGTTCTAGAAAGTGAAATGAAAACATTCACCTTGCACATCTGGTGCCCCAGGCGGCAGGAGGTGAGCGGAGCAGGGGGAAGCTGAAAGATGTCAACCCAGGCTCTCCCCTCTCTGGTTGTTGGTCACCTGTGCTGCCCGTCAGGAAAGCCCTGACTCCAGTTGCTTCAAAAGCTGATGGAAACTTAACCAAGAGGCAGGAATGGCGCTTGGTTTCTGGGAGACTTGATCTTTATTTTGTACCCAGTCTGGTTGAGGAAGAGAGGTAAGGGGTATCCTGAAGGGAAGGACAGAGATGCCAACAGTACCCTGGGCTCTGCCTGTCCTGCTCCGTGGGGCCCAAAGCCTAGGCAGAGGCTCTGCACTCTCCACTGTCCTCCTGAAAGCTGGATCTGAACTGAGGGCTACCCCCAGGCCCTATTGCTTTTTCCTTATTACCCTGATGTTCTTAGCTGATAAAACAGCTAGAGATTCCATCCAGTGTGGGTGATCTGAAGAATGATTGTATTAGCTCTGGATGCCAGAACTCAAGTTTAGGTAACTGAAAAGGCCAGAGGTTGGGGCGTGAGCCAGCAGTGAGCACATAATAGATACACACTCTTTTTTTTAGACAGAGTTTCGCTCTTGTTGCCCAGGTGGGGTTGCAATGGTGCGATCTCGGCTCACTGCAACCTCCACCTCCCGGATTCAAGTGATTCTGCTGCCTCAGCCTCCTGAGTAGCTGGGATTACAGGTGCACGCCACCTCGCCCAGCTAATTTTTTGTATTTTTAGTAAAGACGGGGTTTCACCATGTTGCCCAGGCTGGTCTTGAACTCCTAGCCTCAGGTGATCCACCTGCCTTGGCCTCCCGAAGTGCTGGGATTACAGGCGTGAGCCACAGCACCCGGCTATTATTATTATTATTATTATTATTATTATTATTAAAGACAGGGTCTCACTCTGTTGTCCAGGCTGGAATACAGTGGTGTGACCCTAGCTTTCTGCAGCCTTGAACTCCTGAGCTCAAGCAAGCTTCCTGCCTCAGCCTCCCAAGCAGCTGGGACAACAGGCATGTGCCACCGCCCCTGGCAAATTTTTAAAATTTTAGTACAGACGAGAGTTCTTGCTCTGCTGTTTAGGCTGGTTTCAAACTCCTGGCCTCAAGGTGTCTTCCTGCCTTGTCTACCCAAAGAGCTGAGATTACAGGTGTGAGCCACCACACCCTGCGGGTGCACACTCGACTGCTGCTGGATCTGCTCTGCTCCTGCCCCCGTGCTTCAGATAACTCTGTCTTCTGCCAGACCCACTTCCATCCTGTTAGAACCCCTGGAAGGGGCAGCAGTCATGGGGGACACTGGAGACATGGGCGTGTTCTGCGTGGGCTGCCACCTGGAGCAAGGTCCCTTGGCCACAAGTGCTGGGATGCTGTGTTGGTTCTTGCTGCCCCTGGTGCTGGTGCTGGGCCTGGGTTGGGGGCCCTGCGGCCAGATGCCTGAGTATGGTGTGAGTCATGGCCCTGGCCACATCAGGGGTCCCTGAAGCCACAAACCCCAACACATCGGCCTCTGTGTCATCCAGGCTGCCACGGAGGATGAGGGGGCAGGCCCAGGCACTAGCAGTAGACTTGGCCACCAGGTTGCTGAGCAGAACCCCAGTGCTTGGGGACAGGTGTGCAGAGCCAAAGGAGCAGTTGAGCGAGGAGGTGAGAAGGAGCACAGAGCCGCTGCTGTCCACGGCGGCCAGGGCACTGCTCCCAGGGCTCACAGCAGTCTGCAGGAATGGTGGGCAGGGGTCAGGGATGGGCACCCCGGAGTGCAGGGCTGCCTCCAACAGTGTCAGCAGTTCCGGGCCAGCTGAGGGACTAGGGGTGGTGAACAGGATGCCCTGGGGCACAGGTAGCTGCTGTGCTGGTTCCAAAGTGGGCCTGGGTCCAGCTGAGGGCACCTCTAGCCCCAGGTCTCCTGCCAGCAGACTCAGTAGAGCGTCCCCAGCAAGGTCTGAGGTGGGAGCAAGGGCTGCCCTGCGAAGCACAGCTGCCAGTTGTGGGTTAGTGGCTCGGGCCCCAGCGCCCAGGGGCGTCCCATCAGCATGGCAAAGTAGTGGACAGAGGCCTTCTGTGCCCCGGGCCACCAGAGCCCTTGCCAGGGGTGTGTCCACCAGGAAGCCCTCCTGAGCCAGCGTGGTGGGGCCCACTAGCAGGCGTGGCCAGGGCAGGCGGCCAAAGTGTGCGTGCAGTAGGTGCAGGGTGGGCAGAGCCATGGGCAGCCCCAGGCCGGGGGCCAGGGTCTGTGCTGGGCCTGATGTCAGGGCCGTGGAATTGCCCGAGGAGCTATTGTGGAAGAGGCCCCAAAACACGGCACCTGCAGGAGACAGAGGGGTCACTCAGCAGCCGCAGGTCAAGAGTCACTGACTTATTTCAGTCAAGATCCCTTGACTGAGCCTGGGATCAGAAGTTACTGACCAGGCCTGAGGTCAAGGTTCCACGGACCTGGGCTCAAGGGTCATAGCCTGGGGTTGGGACTGCCACCCAAACCCTAGGTCCTGCTCACTAAGCAGCCTTGAGGTCAGGGCTACTGACTCCCTAAGTTCCAGGTCACTGATCAGGCTGTGGGTTGGGGTTGTGGTCTGGGGTCAGGGGTCACTGACCTAGGCCTGTGGTATGAGGATGCACCACTGCCAGGCACAATGCGGCTCCAACTCCAGCATCCACGACGTTGCCCCCGGCAACAAGCAGCTCTCGGCCTAGGTGGGAGCATGTGGCTGCAGCAAGGAAGGCACTGTCATGCAGCAAGGAGGGGGGCTGGGCTGGTGACCCCTGACCCTCCCCTCCCCCAAGCTGCCCCCAGCACTGACTGACCTGCAGGGCTGATGATGGCACCGTGGTGGTATACGCCAGGGCCGTGGGAGTGTCCGCCGGGTGGAGAGGCCACAGAGCCCAAGCTTCCTGTCGAGCTGCCCTGATTCTGGAGCTGCCTCACAGCCAGGGAGCAGCCAACAGCCAGCAGCAGCAGGGCTGCCACTACACGGGCCCAGGTTCCGGGCAGCCCACCAGCCTTGTTCCTGTAGACAGGGGGTGTCCTGAGCCAGGACTGGGACAGAGGGATGCCCACGAACCCCAAAAGACCCCAGGGAATGTTTCCCAAAAGGTTTGATTTAACAAGAGGAGTGCAAGTGTGCCGAGGAGAAAGGGCTTCTTGGTAGCGGGCACAGCTTGGGCAAAGACATGGAGGTGGGAAAGCACTTGGGGAAACAGGCTAGCTAGGGAGGGATCCTCTGGAGGGGACATTGGAGGGGCAGAGTCCAATCAGGCGGGAGGGAGGCCCAGTGGGGTGTGGCAGGCAGGAGAGAAGGGGCTGGGGAGCAGGCCCAGCCAGGCATAGCCAGGCCCCAACCTGCCCAGCAGGTGCCTCCTGCACCAGGGCTTGGGGGCTGGGGACCTTTGACAGAGCAGCAGACGGGACAGAGGCCGGCTTGGTACAGATGTCCCTCCAGGTGCACAGACTTTTGGTTGGGTCAGGCCAAGTCTGGGGCTACAGCCTAGGTTTTCCCCCAAACCGATCGGACGGTGCCTGGAGCTAAGCCCAGCCGGGAGTTGCCTGGTCCTCCTGAGGGGCTCAGAGAGAGGGACTTGCCAACCTCAAGCCTGGGGAGCCTGGTGCTCAGACCCCTCCCTTACCTACCTGGAAGAGTCCTGGTGCCTCCAGGGGTTTGGAACCAGCACCTCTGATGTCTCCTCCTCCTCTTCTTCCTCCTCCAACTCCAAGCTTGGCTCCCAGGGCAGCAGCTTCTGATAGACCACAGGCTCTGCTGCCAGCTCCATGGCCCCCCAGTGCTCGCCCCAGCCCTCCTGCCTGCCAGCCTTCCCGGCTGTGTGTCAGAGGCCCTGCCCAAGCCTGGCAGGTGGGAGGTGGCAGCGACCTTGGGAAAGGGTGGGGGTGGAATCCAGAACAGGTCTGGGCAGGGCACGGGGCCAAGGAGGCTGCATCTGAGCCTGCCTCATTAGGACACAAGGCCCAAGGAGCTCTCGCGACAGGGCTCCCAGGTGACTGCCTGTAAGGGGTCACAGCTCAGTGAGGTCGACGAGGAGCTCAGCCCTGATGCCACAACCTTGACACCCAGGCACCTGCTAGGCTCCTCCCCTTGGGGGATGTAGCCCATGGATGCCCCCAGGACTGTAGTTTAGGGACTGTGGACTTGAATTAGAGCTACAGTTACATGGTGGCTTGGGTCAGAGCTCCCACCTGCTTGAGTCAGCACGTGACTAGGTTCTGGCGTAGGGCTGTCCGCTCTCTGGCTGGGGTCAAGGCTCACCCTGTGGCTACTCTGGGTCTGGGTTTCTTTGGGGAGCAACTTGGTTCATAACTCCCTGTGCGTGTTTTGCGACTTTTGTCCAGAAGGTAGCGCCACAGCCTGGAAACCAACATTTCTAAGTTCATTTTGGGCTTCCCATCAAGGACCTGTTGCAAAACAGTGCTGTTTGTAACGGCCCCAAATTGGAAAGTGCCCAAATGCCCATTATCGCTGGAATGAATGATGTAAGTCACAACGGACCACTCTGCAGCAGTGAGAATGAGCAATCTGCAATCATATGCAATAGTATACACAAGTCTGACAAACATACGGACGAGGGAAAGCAGCCAGGCAGGTGGCAGCACGCGCTACATGCTTTCATTTACACAAAGTACACAAACAGGCAACAACAGTCTGCCCTTAGAAGTCAGATAGTGACTGGAGCAGGGACCAGGGGGCTTCCAGGATGCTGGAGATGTCCTTTCTTTCCTTCCTTTCTTTCCTCTCTTTTCCTTCCTTCCTTTCTTTTCTTCCCTTTCTTTTCTTTCTTTCTTGACAGAATTTTCGTTCTTGTTGCCCAGGCTAGAGTGCAATGGTGCAATCTCAGCTCACTGCAACTTCCACCTACCGGGTTCAAGCAATTCTCCTGCCTCAGCCTCCCAAGTGGCTGGGATTACAGGCGCCCGCCACCATGCCTGGCTAATGTTTTGTATTTTTAGTAGAGACATGTTGGCCAGGCTGGTCTTGAACTCTTGACCTCGGGTAATCCACCCGCCTCGGCCTCCCAAAGTATTAGGATTACAGATGTGAGCCACCACGCCCGGCCAAGATGTTGCTTCTTAATCTGAGTGTTGGTGACACAAGTGCCCTGAGTGTGAAAATGCATCAAGTTGGGCATTGATGACATGTACTTTTCTATATGAATATTGTCTTTCAATAAAAAAGTAAAAATGAAAAAGCTCATGTATTTTCTACATTAAAACAACAACCATGAAAATCATCCTTCAAATCATCCATCATCCCATCTGGCTCTCCAGCTGCTTCCCTTTCTCGCGGCCTCTTCACAAGCAAGTACAGGGGTTCTTTAAGGCTGGTGTGCGTCACGATCACCTGGGCAGCTTGTTAAGTCAGATCGCTGGGCTTCCCTCCCAGAAAGTCTGGCTCCAGCTGTAGGGTCTAGAACGTGCTTTCCTAATTGCCAGTCCTGGAACCACGCCTTCAATCTAAAACAAAAGTGTACACCTGCTGTCTTCACGTCTTTCCCTCCTGTTTCCTCCCTTAGCTGGTTTCTGTCTCTCATTCCCCAGAGAAACCTTTGGTTTCCTTTTTTTTTTTTCTTGGACCAATAAAAAACCAACCAACCAACCAAATAGAGCAGCCTAGGGTTGCCACCTTCTCATTTTGCCAGTGGTTGGGAGATGGGAATCAAAATGACCATTTTTATGATTTTATGACATTTATGTCATAAAACAATTCAGTTTCACTTTCTGTTAACATAGTGTAAGAAGGTTAGAATTTCAGAATGAAGGTCCATCCTTCCTTCCTGAGAAAAGGCATCTGGGAGCCTTACGGCTCTGTGCTGCCCCCATCTCCTGCCCCAGCCTCAGTCTGGCCTTTGGACTCCTAGCATTGCTCCTTTCGTCCAGCAGGCAGAATTATTTTCGGCCCCCACCCTGCCCAGCCAACATTCCTCTGCTCTTAGAGCTAGGTCCTCACAAGCTCTTTGGGACAAGACCTCCACTGGTTGGGTTCTGGGAACATTTCCTAGTGTGGCCTTTCTCGTTCCTGCAGCTCTGGACCTATTAGCTAAGCTCCAATTAGATGCAGATGGGTTCTGGGGATATCCATGCTCAGGCCAAAGTAGCTCCAGGGGTAGATAGACTCGGTCATTTTAGGGCTCAGGGTAGGGGTGGGGGTTGCCAATGGCTTCAGGAGAACTGGGTCTAGTCCCATGTCTGCTAATAACTGAATATATGACTGCAGGCGAGACATTTAACCTCTGGGAGTCTTGATTTCACTTCTGTAAAATGAGGATAACAATATTTATCTTCCTAGGGTTGTTTTGAGGATTATACAAAATATATTTAAAGCAGCCAGGCGTGGGGGTTCATACCTGTAATCCCAGCACTTTGGGAGGCCAAGGCGGGTGGATCACGAGGTCAGGAGATTGAGACCATCCTGGCTAACATGTTGAAACCCCGTCTCTACTAAAAGTACAAAAATGTTAGCTGGGTGTGATGGTGTGCGCCTGTAGTCCCAGCTACTCGGGAGGCTGAGGCAGGAGAATGGCGTGAACCCGGGAGGTGGAGCTTGCAGTTAACCGAGATCGCGCCACTGCACTCCAGCCTGGGTGACAGAGCGAGAAAAAAAAAAAAAAAAATATATATATATATATATTTAAAGCATCTAGACCAGTGCTTAGTACAGAGCAGTCCCTCCAAAAGCATGAATTCTTTTCTCTCTGCTCTGTGAGCCTCAGTCTCCCCAGTGATTATTATGCATAATCTACATACGCATGTGTGCGTGCACACACACAAAGGGTGGCTTGAAGTCTGAAGGGTAAGACTGTAGATTCGTTAATTTCTCCATTCATTTCCTCATTTGTCCTCTTATCCTAATGGTTCTCAACCTTAGATACATATTACAATTACCTGGCAAGCTTTGGAAAATTCTAATACCTATTCAGACCAGTTAAATAATGAAATCAGGATCTCTAGATTGTAGCTTCATCAGTTCTGAAGCTTCCCAGGTGTTTTCAATGTGCAGGCAAGGTTGAGAACCACCGCTTTCGCGAGTGATTTCTGCAATTCGAATCACCTGTAGCAATTGGAAAACACCCAAACACCAATATCCTCATCCCTCCCTTTCTCCCACTCCCACGACAATTGAATCAGCTTCTCTGAAAGTGAGTCTCAGTCATGATGGTGTTTTTTTGTTTTGTTTTGTTTTGTTTTTTGAGATGGAGTTTTGCTCTTGTTGCCCAGGCTGGAGTGCAATGGCACGATCTCAGCTCATTGCAACCTCTGCCTCCCAGGTTCAAGCAATTCTCCTGCCTCAGCCTCCCAAGTAGCTGGGATTACAGGCACCCACCACCACAACCGGCTAATTTTTGTATTTTTAGTAGAGACAGGGTTTCACCATGTTGACCAGGTTGGTCTCAAACTCCTGGCCTCAGATTGATCTCTCTGCCTTGGCCTCCCAAAGTACTGGGATTGCAGGCTTGAGCCACTACACCTGGCCTCTGGCTGCCCCTTCTAACCAAGAAAGGACCCCTGAGACGAGAAACAAGGAAGAGTATGGGCCCCATGTGTGTGTAAGCCTTTCCCCAGGTTGACTTTATAATTGGCCCTCTTGGACATGCTGGGATTTGACTCTATAGAATGGAGACAATGAAGTATGTGTATGTGGCAGGGTTGGGGGTGGGTTCAAGCAATTCTCCTGTCTCAGCCTCCCGAGTAGCTGGGATTACAGGTGCCCGCCACAGCACCCAGCTAATTTTTGCATTTTTAGTAGAGACAGGGTTTTGCCACATTGGC
>NW_012102166.1:1503608-1510998 GCF_000951045.1 Mandrillus leucophaeus
CCGAGATCGCGCCACTGCACTCCAGCCTGGGTGACAGAGCGAGAAAAAAAAAAAAAAATATATATATATATATATTTAAAGCATCTAGACCAGTGCTTAGTACAGAGCAGTCCCTCCAAAAGCATGAATTCTTTTCTCTCTGCTCTGTGAGCCTCAGTCTCCCCAGTGATTATTATGCATAATCTACATACGCATGTGTGCGTGCACACACACAAAGGGTGGCTTGAAGTCTGAAGGGTAAGACTGTAGATTCGTTAATTTCTCCATTCATTTCCTCATTTGTCCTCTTATCCTAATGGTTCTCAACCTTAGATACATATTACAATTACCTGGCAAGCTTTGGAAAATTCTAATACCTATTCAGACCAGTTAAATAATGAAATCAGGATCTCTAGATTGTAGCTTCATCAGTTCTGAAGCTTCCCAGGTGTTTTCAATGTGCAGGCAAGGTTGAGAACCACCGCTTTCGCGAGTGATTTCTGCAATTCGAATCACCTGTAGCAATTGGAAAACACCCAAACACCAATATCCTCATCCCTCCCTTTCTCCCACTCCCACGACAATTGAATCAGCTTCTCTGAAAGTGAGTCTCAGTCATGATGGTGTTTTTTTGTTTTGTTTTGTTTTGTTTTTTGAGATGGAGTTTTGCTCTTGTTGCCCAGGCTGGAGTGCAATGGCACGATCTCAGCTCATTGCAACCTCTGCCTCCCAGGTTCAAGCAATTCTCCTGCCTCAGCCTCCCAAGTAGCTGGGATTACAGGCACCCACCACCACAACCGGCTAATTTTTGTATTTTTAGTAGAGACAGGGTTTCACCATGTTGACCAGGTTGGTCTCAAACTCCTGGCCTCAGATTGATCTCTCTGCCTTGGCCTCCCAAAGTACTGGGATTGCAGGCTTGAGCCACTACACCTGGCCTCTGGCTGCCCCTTCTAACCAAGAAAGGACCCCTGAGACGAGAAACAAGGAAGAGTATGGGCCCCATGTGTGTGTAAGCCTTTCCCCAGGTTGACTTTATAATTGGCCCTCTTGGACATGCTGGGATTTGACTCTATAGAATGGAGACAATGAAGTATGTGTATGTGGCAGGGTTGGGGGTGGGTTCAAGCAATTCTCCTGTCTCAGCCTCCCGAGTAGCTGGGATTACAGGTGCCCGCCACAGCACCCAGCTAATTTTTGCATTTTTAGTAGAGACAGGGTTTTGCCACATTGGCCGGACTGGTCTTGAACTCCTGACCTCAGGTGACCCACCCACCTCGGCCTCTCAAAGTGCTGGGATTACAGGCGTGAGCCACCATGTCCGGCCTCTAGGTGTTTCTTTATGGGGAAAATCAACATAGCTCCTGGAAAATGCTTTCTTCTTTTTTTATTTTATTTTATTTTATTTTATTTTTTAGTTTATTTATTTATTTAGTTTTTTAGTTTATTTATTTATTTATTTATTTGAGATGGAGTTCGTCTCTGTCACCCAGGCTGGAGCACAGTGGCACAATCTCGGCTCACTGCAACCTCTGCCTCCTAGGTTCAAGCCATTCTCCTGTCTCAGCCTCCCGAGTAGCTGGGATTACAGGCATGTGCCATCATGCCTGGGTAATTTTTGTATTTTTAGTAGAGATGGGGTTTTACCACATTGGCCAGGCTGGTCTCGAACTCCTGACCTCAGGTGATCTGCCTGCCTTGGCCTCCCAAAGTGCTGCGATTACAGGCATGAGCCACTGCGCCCGGCCAAATGTTTTGTTCTTTATCCCAATAACCAGAGAATTCCGAAGTCATTTGCTTTTACCTGGTGGGGACAGCAGTGCACCTTTACAATCTTGCCTCAGAGTTGTGGCAACACAGTATCTAATGGTCAAGGTCAGGGATGTACACCATGGCAGCTGGTGCTCAGATGAGGTGGAGACAGCCGTGCCTTCCCCCAGACATTTCTGCAATGTGATTTTGAGCACTGGTCTTGGCTGTATAGCCTCTGAGCTAGCTCTCCAACATCTCTACCCCCCATCCGCTTTCTGTGCCCACCGATTTTTCATAAATTTATTCTCTATTTAACTCAGGCAGAAGTGTCTTTTGTTTACAATTAGTAACACTGACTGATGCATATCCTTCTAGGAGTCCCTAGAGGGCAGCAAACAGCATCTGCAGCTTGAAGCGAGAGCAGGGAGGCAGAAGCAGCGCTGGATCACGTTGGACTCTGGCTCAAAGACTCTGCACAGGTAAAGAGGGCATTTGTGTTTTCCTGACCTGTGGCTCTCAGGAAGAGTGTGTCTTAGACCTGGACTAAGGAGGAAGGCTCAGACTAAGGAAGTTCAATTCCAGTAGGAGGCCATTGCTTTGTAAATTTTTTTTCTTTTTTTCTTTTTTTTTTTTTTGAGACGGAGTCTCGCTCTGTCACCCAGGCTGGAGTGCAGTGACCGAATCTCAGCTCACTGCAAGCTCCGCCTCCCGGGTTCCCGCCATTCTCCTGCCTCAGCCTCCCGAGTAGCTGGGACTACAGGCGCCCGCCACCACGCCTGGCTAGTTTTTGTATTTTTTTAGTAGAGACGGGGTTTCACCGTGTTAGCCAGGATGGTCTCGATCTCCTGACCTCGTGATCTGCCCATCTCGGCCTCCCAAAATGCTGGGATTACATTTCTAAAGCAGAAGGGATGAATTATGAGGCACTTGTGGTGTCTCTTTCCTGGTAGCATCTACTTCTTTATTCACTGCTTTTACCTCTTGTCAAAACTATTCTAGCTGCCTTTGGGCCTCAGCCTTTGTCTTGTGCCGAGAGTCTTGTTTATCTTAGACATTACCTGCGTGCCACCACAACTAGGTTCCTTGCTGCCTACTCTCTATTCTTCTCCCTAATAGCATCAGATTTTCTTTTTCTTTCTTTCTTTCTTTTTTTTATTTTTGAGACAGAGTCTCGCTCTGTGTGCAGTGGCATGATCTCAGCTCACTGCCATCTCTGTCTCCCAGGTTCAAGCAATTCTCCTGCCTCAGCCTCCCAAGTAGCTGGGATTACAGGCATGCACCACCACGCCTGGCTCATTTTTGTATTTTTTTAGTAGAGACAGGGTTTCTCCGTATTGGTCACGCTGGTCTTGAACTCCCAACCTCAGGTGATCTGCCCACTTTGACCTCCCAAAGAGCTGGGATTACAGATGTGAGCCACCGCGCCTAGTCCAGATTTTTCTTTTCTCTTTCTTTCTTTATTTTTTTGACAGAGTTTTCCTCTCCCAAGTTGCTGGGATTACAAGCATGCCCCACCATGCCCGGTAATTTTATATTTTTTTTAGTAGAGATGGGGTTTCTCCGTGTTGGTCAGGCTGGTCTCAAACTCCCGACTTCAGGTGATCCGCCCACCTTGGCCTCCCAAAGTGCTGGGATTACAGGCGTCAGCCACCATGCCCGGCCCAGATTTTCTAATAGGGAATTATTCCTTGCTACTGTGTGTCGAATCCTGGGGAGAGAAGTTGAGGTCATTAACAGTCCCAGGGTTTGGGGCTGACCTAGAGGAAAATGACCACGAGATGGCAGTAGCATGCAATGAGCTTTACTGGGGCGGCTCTGAGACAGGATTACCTGTGAGGGGAAGTCCCCCATAGCGGGCGTCCTTCTAAGGACAGTGATGCGGGGCCAGCATCCAGAAAGAGGAGAAGACAAGAGAGCTTCTGGGGAGAGGGGTATCAGAGAGGCTGTTTACATGTCTAGATGAGGAGGGATGTCTCTGGGTCAAAGAACTGCCAAGGGCAGCCCTGGCTTGGGCTCTGTTATAGCCCCAGGGTTTGTCCTCTCTATGGCCAGCAGATGTGGGGTGCAGTCTGGCAGGGTATATAAAGCAGGCAGGCTCTAAGTGGCTAGAAATACATTTATTTGGGCTATTTAATTAAAAGCAACTGGATGTGTAAAAAACTGAGTTTAGCTCTTGGGGGTTTTTGAGCTAGCAGTCCTGTCGTGAAGAAGTAAACAACGTAGGGCTCAAGGTTCAGCTCATTTATTTAACAGGGTGAATAACAGTGCCTGCCTCCCCCACTCTCTCCCACTGCAGAAGTTGAGGGAGCAGATCCTTCCTCAGTCTTCCCTGCTCGTATAGCCAAGGGCAAACATGGGGCCTAAGCTCAGCCAGTTTGAGAATTGTCTCCAGGTCTTTAAAATTTTATTTATTTATGTATTTATTTTTGAGACAGGGTCTTGCTCCGTTACCCATGCTGGAGCGCAGTGGTGCAATCGTGGCTCACTGCAGCCTTGATCTCCTAGGTTCAAGTGGTCCTCCTGCCTCAGCCTTTTGAGTAGCTGGGATCACAGGTATGTACCACCAGGCCCAGCTAATGTTTACATTTTCTGTACAGATGGGGTCTTGCTATGTTGCCCAGGCTGGTCTCAAACTCCTGGCTTCAAAAGATCCTCCCTCCTTGCCCTTCCAAAGTGTTAAGATTACAGGTGTGAGCCCACCCCATACCTCTCACTTTTTTTTCATGAGACAGCATGTTACTCTGTCTCCCAGGCTGGAGGGCAGTGGTTCAATCTCAGCTCACTGCAACCTCTGCCTCCTGGGCTCACGTGATCCTCCCACCTCAGCCTCCCAAGTAGTTGACACTACCGGCCTAAGCTACCACGTCCAACCTTTTTTTTTTTTTTTTTTTTTAAGTAGGGATGAGTTTTTACTGTGTTGCCTAGACTGGCCTCAAACTCCTGGGTTCAGCCAATCAGCCCACTACCTCCCAAAGCATCTAGATTTTCTTTTTCCTTTTTTCTTTTCTTTTCTTTCTTTCTTTCTTTTTTTTTTTTTCTTTTTCTTTTCTTTTTTTTTTTTTTGAGATAAAGTCTCGCTCTGTTACCCAGGCTGGAATGCAGTGGTGCGATCTGGGCTCACTGCAACCTCTCCCTCCCAGATTGAAGCTTTCTCCCACCTTAGCCTCCCAAGTAGCTGGGACTGCAAGTGTGTACCACCACACCTAGCTAATAATTTTTTGTATTTTAGTAAAGATGGGGTTTCACCATGTTGCCCAGGCTGGCCTCGAGCTCCTGAGCTCAGGCAATCTGCCCACCTTGGCCTCCCAAAGTGCTAGGATTACAGATGTGAGCCACTGCGCCTGGCCTAGATTTTCTAACTGGGAATTATTAAATAGGCTGGGTTTCAGCCACTGCATCCAGCCCTCTCCAGGCCTTTTCATATGTGTATATGACTTCGGTATTCGGAGATTTGGAGATGAGAATCATTGGCTAGTCTGGCCCTATCGAGAGACTCTGCTGTGCCGCTTCTCGATTCTATTTATTTATTTATTTATTTATTTATTTATTTATTTATTTATTTTAAGGCAGAGTCTAACTCTGTCATCCAGGCTGGAATGCAGTGGCACGATCTCAGCTCACTGCAACCCCCACCTCCTGGGTTCAAGCGATTCTCCTGCCTCAGCCTCCTGAGTAGCTGGGATTACAGGAGCGCGCCACCACAAGCAGCTAATTTTTGCATTTTTTAGTACAGATGGGGTTTCACCGAGTTAGCCAGGCTGGTCTCAAATCCTGACCTCAGGTGACCCGCCCGCCTCGGCCTCCCAAAGTGCTGGGATTACAGGCGTGAGCTACTGAGCCCACCACTTCTCGCTTCTTGATCCTTTCGAGCAGGCTTTGTCAACCAGGTCCCTCCTCTGAACCACAGAACACAGGAATGATTTTCCCAATTCTCCAAAGAGCCTTTGCCCTTTCCCTTTCTTCCTGCTGGAATTCCAACTCTAGGCCTGGGCCCTGGGGACGGCACGGCTGCGCTGAGGACAGTGCAGCAGGCAGCTAATCGGAGGCTGGGCCTTCCTTACCTCTCAACCAGTGGTTTGTGCCCTGGACTCTAGATCTTTACATTTCTTGTCACATGGGCGAAATAAATCTCTCCTTTGTGTAGCTGTGAGGTTGAACAAATAGGACTCACAGTCTGCCTTTATTTTAATCTCCTAATCTCCATTCAAATCTGTTTTGTGGGGATGGCCCCTCACCGTTCTTTTGAATGGAACATAGGGCAGGCCCATGGCTTTTCGGGACACTCTCCTTTGGTAAAAAGTTTTTGGGTCACTTCAAGTTATAAAAGTTTCATTTCAGCCGGGCGCAGTGGCTCACGCCTGTAATCCCAGCACTTTGGGAGGCCAAGGTGGGTGGACCGCCTGAGGTCAGGAGTTTGAGACCAGCCTGGCCAACATGTTGAAACCCCATCTCTACTAAAAATACAAAATTAGCCAGGCATGGTGGTGGGTGCCTGTCATCCCAGCTACTCAGGAGGCTGAGGCAGGAGAATCGCTTGGACCTGGGAGGCAGAGGTTGCAATGAGCCGAGATCGCACCACTGTACTCTGGCCTGGGTGACAGAGTGAGACCCTGTCTCAAAAAAAAAAAAAGTTTCATTTCAATAATTGCAATTTAAAAAATAAGTGTGGTCCCTTTCATGGAGCTGGAGGGCAGAGCAGTGATTGCCAGGGGTTGGGGGAGGTGGGCGGGGACTTCTTGTTTAGTGTGTGGGGTTCCGTCTGGGATGGCGAACAGCTTCTGCAGGTGGCTGCACAACAGCGTGAGCATATTTGGAGCCACTGAAATGATTCATATACATGTAAATTGGTTAAAATGGTAAATTTTGTGTTGTGTATATTGTATCACAATGAAAAAATGCAAAAAAAAGGTGTAAGCCAAAAAACCCCAAAACACCCCACAGCCCCTCCCCCAAATGTAAAAGTCCATTTAAAGTTAAAAACTTCTCCCTTGCACCTTCTCGGTCTGTTTTGGGCAAGCAGCATGCAACAGGAAAAGTGTGTGTGTGTGTGTGTGTGTGTAAGAAAGGGTACGGTGAGGAGAGAGAGACTCAAATTAACTTCTCAATGTACCCCCAACCCGCACCTGCTCCTATGCCCTGGGATTTTCTCCTCCTCACTCACGCGGCTGCCTTTGTACCCCCAGGGTTGACATGGCCGGGGAAGAGGAAGAAAGGGGCAGGAAAGATCTGATTTTGTATTGTACGAGCTGGTACGGAAGCTTCTTGGACTTTGTACATAGCTGACTCTTTATCTATTGGGGGACTTGTTTAAGTCCTTCCAAGACCTCCAGCCGACCCCATTATTGGGGTCTCACCTCCAGTTCCCTGGGTATAACTGAACTCCTCTTGGCTCATATGCAGCTCAGGCCTCAGTTTCTTGCTGCTGGGGCCGCATCTTTCTCTCCAGGTGGCGCTCCTGGGCAGGTTTTAGTCTTTGTGTTTTGTTTTGTTTTGTTTTTTAATAGCTCTTGCTCAAGGTTGGGCAGGTTTTAATGTGGCCTGATGCTGGTTCTCCCTCCCGCATAGCTCACATCTGGCCCATAGGAAACAATCACATATCCTTTTCCTGCGATATAGATTTCAGGGGTCCCAGTTTCCAATGCAGCCAACTCTCTTCAAT
>NW_012102166.1:1514524-1519986 GCF_000951045.1 Mandrillus leucophaeus
TGCAGGTTTGTTACGTATGTATACATGTGCCATGTTGGTGTGCTGCACCCATTAACTCGTCATTTACATTAGGTATATCTCCTAATGCTATCCCTCCCCGCCGCCCCCTCCCCACAATAGGCCCCAGGTGTGATGTTCCCCACCCTGTGTCCAAATGTTCTCATTGTTCAATTCCCACCTATGAGGGAGCCTGACTTCCTTTTCTTGTTTCATGGTTGCTGCACCCTTTTTATTTCTCTGAGGACTTTAAAGATACTTTCTTAAGGCCAGCTGTGGTGACTCATGCCTGTAAACCCAGCACTTTCAGAGGCCATGGCGGGTGGATCACTTGAGGTCAGGAGTTTGAGACCAGCCTGACCAACATGGTGAAACCCCACCTCTACTAAAAATACAAAAATTAGTCAGGTGTGGTGGCGCACACCTGTAGTCCCAGCTGCTTGGGAGGCTGAGACAGGAGAATCACTTAAACCTGGCAGGCAGAGGTTGCAGTGCGCTGACATCTTGCCATTGCACTCCCGCAGCAATAAGAATGAAACCTCATCTCAAAATAAAATAAAATGTAAAAAAAGATACTTTCTTTAAAGCGGTTTTCAGGGAGCTCTAAACCCATTTTCTCAGTGATCAGTTCCCCTGTGTGCTGAGTTTGTTTGCTCTCATGAGGTTGGTCTTCCTCAGCGCTCTCAGGTTGTGAGGTTATCTGGAGAGTCTGTAAAAACCAAGGCCATCTGTTAGTGGCCTCAGCTTGGTTGATACTGGGCTGGGCTCCAGCCAGAGGTTTCCTCAGAAATGTCTGCTGTGGGTCTCCACTTCATGTGAGTGATGCATTTCTGGGACAGTCCCTGGGAGCTCGGTGGCTCTACTGAGCCACAGGCACGTGGCTTGGTCTTCGCCATGACCTTGGAGAGGAGGTGTAGCCACTCTGGCTGATGCTCACTAACTGGCAGCATGGGTCCCAGTGCCAGCCAGGTTCAGGCCCCAGTCCTGCTGGGCATCTACACCGTGGCCCATCTCCTCCAACTTCAGCCCTGCTGTCGTCCCCGCCCCCAGAGACTGCCCATACCAGCTCCTGTGTCCCTTGCCAGCTCCTGTCTCCTTTCTCTTGAGGAGAAGTCTCCATTTTTGGTCTACAAAACTGTCTATCTTTTGTTATTGATCATGTTTGTGTCATTATTACTTTTTAAGAGATCTCGTGTCTATATGTTTGAAGCAGAAGGAATGGTTTCCACGATCTCAATCAGAAGCATTGTAACTTATCTACGTGTGTGATACAGCTGCTGTTAGCTACATTTTGTTCCACAAGCAGATCTGCAGAAACGCACATACCCTAGAGCTGTGTGTTATTCTTCAACTTGCATAACAACGACTCACATCAAGCCTGTTTGGACCTATTGGTGACCTAGGTCCAGCTCAGCCTGGGGCAACAGGACAAAGGTGAAAGCAACCTCTAGTTTTTATTTTAACATATATGCATATTCATTAATTTTCATGTGTGAGTGTGTGTGTGTGTGTGTGTGATCGCTATGTATCAGACATAAGTGCCTTTGTAAGGGACTTACAAACATGAACTGATTTATGATCCCCATTTTACAGATAAGGAAACTGAGGCCCAAAGAGTGGTGAGCCGTGACTGGGGTGCAGAGTCCTGCGGATCTCTCTGCTGTGTGTACTCACGCGTGCCCTCTTGCCTTAGCTTGCACACAAGGGTGGGGGGCATGAAGTCCATGCTACCTCTGACAGTGGCATGCTTTTCCACAGCCAGAGTGGAAGGGGAAAGGATCGGAGAGTGGCAGACTCAGGGCCTTGCTTGGGGACACCAGCCCTTTGACCCAGACACGCTCTGCCCACTTCCCCCCTGCCTACTCACTAGACTCAGACGCAAGAGTCTGAGACTGCCAAGGAGGCCTGGCTGCAGCAGGGGCAATGGGGTCTCTCTCCCACTCTCTCCCATCCCCAGCCCACCGTCAGGAGCGATCTGTTCCCTGCAGGCTGGAGGGACCAGGGCCTGGAGAGGAGGGAGATACGTGAAGACAGCTACCTCCTCAGAGGAGAGGGCTACCATGCCACCTCACTGAGGTTCTTTATGTCCAGAGACACAGCAAGATAGAGAGAGAACAAGGGATACAGGACCCAGGAGAGAACAAATAATTCAGAGGAATACAGAAATACAGGCTGGGCGTGGTGGCTCAGGCCTGTAATCCCAGCAGTTTGGGAGGCTGAGGTGGGTGGATCACTTGAGGTCAGAAGTTCGAGACCAGCCTGGCCAACATGGCAAAACTCATCTCTACTAAAAACACACATGTGGAAAGAAAAGAGAAGAGAAGAGAAAAGAAAAGAAAAGAGAAGAGCCGGGCACGGTGGCTCACGTCTGTAATCCCAGCACTTTGGGAGGCCAAGGCGGGCGGATCACAAGGTCAGGAGGTCGAGACCATCCTGGCTAACATGGTGAAACCCCGTCTCTACTACAAATACAAAAAAATTAGCCGGGCGCGATGGCGGGCGCCTGTAGTCCCAGCTACTCAGGAGGCTGAGGCAGGAGAATGGCGGGAACCCGGGAGGCGGAGCTTGCAGTGAGCCAAGATCGCGCCACTGCACTCCAGCCTGGGGGACACAGCGAGACTCCGTCTCAAAAAAAAAAAAAAAGAAAAGAAAAGAAAAGAAGAGAAAGAAAAATTAGCCGGGCGTGATGGTGGGCACTTGTAGTCCCAAGCTACTCAGGAGGCTGATTCAGGAGAACTGCTAGAACCCGGGAAGTGGAGGTTGCAGCGAGCAGAGATTGTGCCACTACACTCCAGCCTGGGTGACAGAGCGAGACTCTATCTCCAAAAAAAAAAATAAAAATAAAGAAAGTAAAAAAAGAAATACAGAGAGCCAAGACAGAGAGGCGCAAAGACAGAGAAACAGAGACTGGGAGGTGGAGGGAAGTACCTGGAGGGCATCTGAAAGTGAGGCTTCGGGAGATGGGGCTGGGGTGAGTCAACGTTGGTACAGGAGGTGGCAGGAGGTGGCCGTGCAGGGAACGAGTCCCTGGCCATGGGGGATTAGAGCTCTGGGGAGTCCAAGTCGAAAAGACCTGGAGCCAGGGGTTCCTCCCACTACCCGTGCGGCCCTGTATCGGGTGGGGCTGAGCTGGGGCTGGAGTAAGCGTGCATATTGTATCCAGTCCCTCCTGGCTGCTAGCCTGGTGTCCCTGGATCTGGGGACAGGCGCCCGGCCTTACGGTGCCCTCCTCCTGCATGGGCCAGTTGGCTCCACCCTCCCGGTGCCAGTGTCAGGTTCCAGGCTGTTCCCTGGGGGAACTTTGATCTGGAAAGAATGAGGGTGACCGATCTGGCTGCTGCCCAGGGCCGAGCCATGTCACCGAGACCTGGCCTGAGCTGCCCCTGCCGCCTTCCCGCCCACTGGGACACCACGCGGTTACCGTGGGCTCAGGAGACACAGAGGGGGTCTTTCCTGCTTCCCTTCCCTCCCTTCTCCTCTTTGTCATCCATGGTTTATTCAGTAGTTCACTCATTCACTCATTCATCAAGCATTGGCTGATGGAGTGCGGGCGAGTGATGGGGACAGAGGGACAAGGAGATGGGTCCTGCCCTTTAGGGAGCCCCTCGCCTGATGGGGGGCAGGTGGCCCACACAGACACACCCTAAACAGAGACCACTGCTTGAGAAACACAAGCTCTGTTTTGGAGGAGGAAGACGGGGAGTGTGAGGAGGGATGTGTCCTCGTGGACACCATGTGGGGTTAGTGGAGGTAAGGAGGTAAGGACAGGCTTTATCAGGGAGGGCTTCCCAGAGGAGGGGGTGGTTAAGCTGGACCCTGATGTGGAGAATGAGCAGGAATGTGTCCATTTGAGAAGTAGAAGGCCAGGCACAATCACAGAAGCGCGAAAGAGTTTTGTGTTTGTGCGTTTGTGGGCGGCAGTGGCTGAGAAAGGGGGGTTGGAGAGGTGGGTGGGGGGCTGGTTAGGAAGGGCCTTGAATGGCCCCCTCAGGCATTACCCTGTTGGCGAGGGGACCCATGAGTCAGGGTTAGGGGTCCTAGCTGGAACAGATTGTCAAATCAAGATACAGCTGGGGGCTATAGGGGAAGCGGCAGCTTGATGGCACCTCCAGGCCTTGCCGAGGAGGGGTTGGTGCCTCCGAGACCTCCCCTGCCAGCCTCAGCCCCAGTTAGTCTCCACAATGCTTTTGAGGAAGCCCAGCTGGTCTATGGGCTGCAGCGGCTCCAGTGGGCTCCAGGCCCAGGGCTCAGCCCAGCCCCCTCGCCTTGGCCTGGCCTCCCCACCCCCACTGCCCACTGTGACTGACGCAGCCTTTTGCTGGGCTGAAAGCGGACACTGCCTGGCCTGTGAGGCCCCTGGGGAAGGCCCAGGGAGCAAAGCCCTGGAGCTCGGGCTCCTCTTGTCCTGAAGGCGGCTGAGCCAGGGCCTATAAATAACCCCTTCCCCGGCCCTGTCTCTGGGAAGGGGGAGGGGAGGCAGGCCCAGGCCAGACTGAAGGCACCAGGTCTTTTGGTGGGAAGCTGTGGAGGGGGTGAGGAACGAAGGGGACAGGGCCCATGGTTGGAGGCCCAGTTCTGTCCCGGGACAATGACTGCTTGCCCCTGGAGTCTCGGGGTCCTCTGGCCTGGAGCAGCCAAGCTCCACAGGGAAAGAGTGCGTGCAGGGACTGTTGTTGTAAGAGGAGCGGCCAGTCCTCCTTCCTCCCATCTCTGGGTGGGTTTCCGGAGGTCCAAGAGTCCGGATATGAGCTCCGAGGGCCACCCAGGCTGGGCCTGGCCTGCCCCAGAGACCCCTTCTTCAATTCCCAATGGTCCAGGACAAACTTGTCCCTGCTTGCCTGAGACCTTAAACATGTGCCTGTTCTTCCTGGACTCAGTCTCCCCTCCTGGCTCTGCAGTTTTCGGGGTAGGGGTAGGGAGCCGAGTGAGTCAGTGCAGAGCCCTCTCCAGGCCATGGGGCCAGGGCTTAGGGGCTGCGACCCAAGGGGGAGGATCCTGGAAATGGAAAATCTGAGCCGGACAGCCTTATCTGGGCTGGAAGCAGCTGTCTCCACCCCACACCCTGCGCAGCCCCCGCCTCTTAGGGGGGGACAGCGGCCCCTCTCTGCAGGAATAGGTGGTGTTTGTTCTCCGGGTAGCCTGGGCCTCCGCAGAGGCCTGTGGGAAATTCTTCCTTATTGGGGTCAAGAGGGCCCAAGGTTGGCGCAGGAGGGCAAGAAACTCTGCTCGCTCTCTTCTTTCCGCACATCACAGTCATCCTGATTTTTTTTTTTTTGAGATGGAGTCTGGATCTGTCATCCAGGCTGGAGTGCACTACAACCTCCACTTCCCCAGTTCAAACGATTCACGTGCCTCAGCCTCCTGAGTAGCTGGGATTGCAGGCACACGCCACCACGCCCAGCTAATTTTTTGCATTTTTAGTAGAGATGGAGTTTCTTTTTCTTTCTTTCTTTCTTTCTTTCTTT
>NW_012102166.1:1524586-1526732 GCF_000951045.1 Mandrillus leucophaeus
CTGGGATTTCAGGCATGAGCCGCCGTGCCCAGCTGAGGTATAATTTACATAAAGTAAAAGTCACCAATTTTTGTGTATATTGCCAGCAACTGACGCCACAATTAAATAGACAACGAAGGAACCGATCGCTCCCGCAGCCAACACTATAGTTCACCATGGAGGACCCCGTGGACAGCTCCAAACCTCCCTCTGCATGACCATTTCCTGGGCGAAAGTCCTTTGAGCTAGGTGGGAAATTTGGGCAGTACCCAACCTATGTGGAGGAACCATGTCCTGGCACTGGGCAAGTAGGAGATTTAGAGCATCAAATCGATGCTCCATCCAACCCATTGATCACACCTCACCCCATCACAGCAAGTTAGGTGTTTCTCTGCTTTTTGTTTGAGGCGTTACGTGAGAATCTCTTATCTGTAGGACTCTCCAGGGAGTTGTATGTTGCGATTCCAGTAGTGGAAAGAACAAAATCAAAGCACTGTATGGTGAAATCCTCAAAGGGAAGGACCCGGAACTCACATCCTTCAAGATATCATCTGTACCTCGGCACGGTTGTGACCGGGTGGGCAATGTAGTGGCGGAGTTGAGGGATAAAATGCGTGCTAATAGTCTCCAGGCTCAAAAATGATTCAAGACCCTGATGGTGTCTCTCCAAAGACCAACACACGGGGATGATGCCAACCTGTCGCTCAATTACAACGCAGGGCTGGCGACTAACTGGTTTAATTCGAGACCGTGGGTGGGATCACTGGTCTTTGCTTTGACAACAGAATTCGAGTCCCCGGAAAAAGAGCTACTCGACCAGGTTATAGACTAGTGGCTGCTAGAGTGCGAATGACAACATATTGTATTATCAAGATGTTCTTAGATCAGCGTATGGACCGATCTATTGCACTGCCATCAGTTGTAACCAAGATTGTTGTATTCAAGGAGAAAGAGACGCTTGCCTGGAAAACACACGGACAGTTTTTTGAGTATGGGGGAGCCCCGCACCAACCCATTATGATTTGAGGTCTCTTCTCGGATGCTCCCAAATCTGGCAATGGTGGCAAACTATTGGGCTAAAAGACTCAATCCAGCAAATTCTGGATTTAAGGCTCCTGACATAATACCTGGAGCAAATATGACACTTCCACTTACTCAGATGGCTGCTCACTGAGTGTCAAGAGGAACAGGGACAGGCATATGGTCACTCCAACTTTGAACATCCTAAAGAATTATGGAGTAACAGGCTACAAATGAAAACGGTCAGTTCCTATTTAAAAAGAAAAAAATAAAAAGACAGCCGCTCGTCAGACCTCAGCAGCCAAGATGGTGAAGCAGGTCGAGAGCGAGGTTGCTTTTTAGGAAGCCTTGGATGCCACAGGCGATAAACTTGTAGTAGATGGCTTCTCAGCCACGTGATATGGGCCTTGCAAAATGATCAAGCCTTTCTTTATCCCCTCTCTGGAAAGTATTCCAACGTGGTATTCCTTGAAGCAGATGTGAATGACTGTCAGGATGTTGCTTCAGAGTGTGAAGTCAAATAAATGCATGCCAACATTCCAGTTTTTTTAAGAAGGGACAAAAAGTGGGTGAACTTTCTGGAGCTCATAAGGAAAAGCTTGAAGCCACCATGAATGAATTAGTCTAATCGTGTTTTCTGAAAACATCACCAGCCATTGGCTATTTAAAACTTGTAATTTTTTAAATTTACACACAAAAAAATACAAAAGTATGAAGACTATAAACCCAAATGCCATCTGGATGACAATAAAACATTGATTCTAACACCTGAAAAAGAAAAAGACAAAGAATATTTCCAACAACTGAGCATTTTCCTAGTCCCCCTTTGCTCCACCCCTTACCTCTGCTCCTTGACAACCACTCATCTGATTTTGATCCGTATATGTTGGTCTTTACCTAAGAAATCATGTTTTGAGGACTTATATATTGTAAATGGAATCATACAAGAGGTACTTGTTCATATCTTTTTTCACTTAGCATGAAGCCTTTGAGAAGCATCCATGTCATTCCGTGCATCTGTTTTTTCTTTTTATTGCTGAGTAGTGTTTATTGTATCTATGTACCACAATGTATCGATTCACCCATTGACATAGACTGGATTGTTTCCAATTGTTTACTATAGTGAATATAGGCATTATAAGCATTT
>NW_012102166.1:1527327-1528802 GCF_000951045.1 Mandrillus leucophaeus
TTTCACCATGTTGGCCAGGTTGGTCTTGAACTCCTGACCTCAGGTGATCCACCCACCTCAGCCTCCCAAACTGCTGTGATTGCAGGCATAACCCACTGTGCCCAGCCTACTACTGAATTTTAAGAGTTCCTTGTGCATGCTGGATACAAGTCCTTTATCAGATACATGATTATTTTTTAAATTTATTTTTTAAATGTATTTATTTTTAGCAACCCTGTTAACTGAATAGTTAAACAAATTTTCCGTATATGTTTTCTCTCAATCTGCGGTTTGCCTTTTCATCTTCTTAAAAGCATCTTTAAAGGTCAGAACTTTAAAATTTTGGTAACGTTCTATTTATCATTTTGCTTTTGTTTCCCATTTAAGGAATCTTTGCCTAACTCAAGGTCACAAAGATTTTGTCCTATGTTTTCTTCTAGAAGTATTATGGTTTTAGCTCTTATATTTAGGTCTATGATTTATTTCAAATTCATTTTAGGGTATGATGTGAGGTAAAGGTCAAGGTTTTTTAAATTTAATTTTGGCATACAGGTAATCTAATTATTCTGGCACTATTTATATGAAATACTATCCTTTTTCCCACTGAGTTACCATTGGATAAAATCAGCTGACTGTTTGTCAGCCTATTTCTGGACTCTCTTCTGTTCCATTGATATCCCTGTTTATCCTTACAGTGAGAGAACACTATCTTGATTATTATTGCTTTATAATACATCTCAAAATTGAATAGTTTTGGCCTCCAATGTGTTTCTTTTTTTCTTTCTGCTTTTTTTTCTTTTTTAGACAGAGTCTTGCTCTGTCACCCAGTCTGGAGTGTAGTGCCACAATCTCAGCTCACTGCAACCTCCACCTCCTGGATTCAAGCAATTCTCCTGTCTCAGCCTCCCAAGGAGCAGGGATTACAGGCACCTGCCACCATGACTGGATAACTTTTTGTATTTTTAGTATAGATGGGGTTTCACCACATTGGCCAGGCTGGTCTTGAACTCCTGACCTCCAGACCTCAAGTGACCCACCCTCCTCGACCTCCCAAAGTGCTGGGATTACGGGTATAAACCACCACGCCTGGCTCATATTTCTTATTTAAAAAAATTTTTAGGTAAATTTTAGAATTAACTAGTCTGTTTTAAGAATGAGTGCCTCCAGAAATTTTGATTGGGATAGTGATACTCTATAGATAAATTTGAGGAGAATTGGCAATGTTGAGTCTTAAGGTCCATGAATATGGTATATCTCCCCATTTCTTTAGGTCTTCTTTAATTTATTTCAGCAGTATTTTGCAGTCTTCCTGCTCCCTTTCTCTTTTCCTCATATCAGGACCACCCATAATTTTTTTTTTTTTTTTTAAATGGAGTCTTGCTCTGTTGCATAGGCTGGAGTGCTGTGGCATGATCTCGGCTCACTGCAACCTCCACCTCGCCTCCTGAGTTCAAGTGATTCTCCTGCCTCAGCCTCCCAAGTAGCTGGGATTGCAA
>NW_012102166.1:1533357-1538447 GCF_000951045.1 Mandrillus leucophaeus
ATTTTCCTGTCTCAGCCTCCTGAGTAGCTGGGATTACAGGCACACGCCACCATGCTTGGCTAATTTTTGAATTTTTTTAGTGGAGACAGAGTTTCAGCATGTTGGCCAAGCTGGTCTCAAGCTCCTGACCTCAGGTGACCCACCTGCCTCGGCCTCCCAAAGTGCTAGGATTACAGGCATGGGCCACCATGTCCGGCCATATGCTTAGAATTTTAGCAGACCCCACAACAGCCAGGATCTGCATCTTCTAGAGACCTACTTCTGATTAGAGTGAGCCAGAACTGGGGCATGTGATATACATGTTCAAACTCATGCTCACACAACATTATATATGCAAACATTTAATATATGGAAGCATGTGTACACACGTGACACATGTACAAGCACGTGGACAGTAAAGGCTGCATAGGACATATCCTGATGTCTACATTGACACATGTACTGGAGGCATACATTTGTATGTATGCATATAAACACATTCCCCACCTACAAGCAAGAGCATTGAAAACCCTCCTGTAAACATGGGTGCTTACAAATGTGCACATACCCCACACACCACCTATCCGTGCCAGTAAGGAGTATAGATGCCTGAACTCCCAGCGCTTTCCTCTACCCAGACATACTCACACATGCACATGCAAGCACCACGCATACCCAGACGCATCCTCAGATACATGGGAAAGAGATGAACATTGAAAGGTACACGTGTGTCTGGCAGAATGTCTGCTGGGACGGAGGGATGGAGTTTAAAGGAGGGTTTGGTGGAGCGGAGTTGAAGTTATCCAGAGGGCAGGAGGGTCCCAGGATTAGCCCCTGTGGCTCCGCTTCAGGCAGGCAGAGCTGTGGGACTAGGGCAGAGACCCATGCGTCCCTCTCCTGGGCACTGCCCTGGGACCCAGCTGAAGATAAGATTTGGAGGCTCCAAGACGTGCCCAGCATGGGGCCCCCACTCCTGCACAGCCTTCACCAAGTTTTCTACCTCCCTCTTTATCGCTCTTCTTGGCTCCTGAATCCAGCAACCTGGCAGGAAAAGATAAATCTAAGCCCTGTGTTCCCACCCCTATGGATCTCATAGCAAGGCAACAGTTTCCAGGGCAGAGAATGGATTTCAGGATTTGGGAGGAGGAGGGGGAATGGCGTGTTTGCCAGGGGTGGTGGGGTCCAGTCCTGGAGTGCACGTCTCCTCTGAGGCCTCATTAGCTTGCTCCCTGTGGGTGCCTGCAGCTGCAGATCATGATGAGTCAGAGGGTACGGCAGGATGCACACACCTTCCTGACTGTGACCCTGATGGCCAGGCCGGCTAGCTGCCCCAGCCAGCGAGACCTCCGTGGGGGTGTGGCAGGGCCAAGAAGGGCCTGACCCTCCAACCTGAGTCCTTCCTGGTGGAGGGGCTTGGAGGGATCCCCAGTGAGGTGTGCAGCTGCCTTTGACCCAGTGAGGAGGCTGATGCGAGCTTGTAGACAGGCCGGGGAGACCCACAGCTCGCTATCCCACTAACACACCCTCTGTGTGACCTATTTTATTTTATTTTGAGACGGAGTCTCACTGTCACCCAGGCTGGAGTGCAGTGGTATGATCTCAGCTCACTGCAACCTCTGCCTCCCGGGTTCAAGCAGTTCTCCTGCCTCAGCCTCCTGAGTAGCTGTGACTACAGGCACCTGCCAGCATGCCCAGCTAATTTTTATATTTTTAGTAGAAGTGGGGTTTTGCCATGTTGGCCAGGCTGGTCTCAAACTCCTGACCTCAGGTGATCCGCCTGCCTCGGCCTCCCAAAAGACGGATCCACGCCCGGGATTACAGGTGTGAGCCACTGCATCCGGCCTCTGTGACTCATTCTGATGAATGGTACCCCCATAACTCCAAGTCAGAATTTGGGAGCCATCCTTGCCTCTCTCCCCCTTCCCTCATTCTCCATTGTCTATCTATCCAGCATCCTGTTGGTTCCACTGATTCTCCAATGAGTCCCCTTTTCCCAGAGGACCCAACCACCACGTTTATTGAGCCATTACTAAGGCCAGTTGCCACCCCAGGTGTGGGGACAGCCTAACGGCTGAGACAGCTCCTGTGATCCAGGGATGGAATCCAATGTGTGACCACGTGTGTGTGTGTGTGTGTGTGTGTGTGTGTGTGTACCATGCATGTGGACCTGGGGTGCAGAGGGCTGGAGGGGTGGCACCAGGCCGGTGGACAGAGCCCACTCCCACCTCAGGTGGGGGATTCAGCCGTCCCACTCCTTCTGTCCTCTCCCCATGCTATAAGCCCTACTTGTGTTCCCTCAGGATGTGAGGGGTCTGGAGAGTGTGTGAGACCTTCAGGGGAGAGGCTGGGGCAGGCGGAGAAGTGGCAGTCCTCAGCACTGAGGTGGCAAGCACCCCGCAGGCGTGGGGGTGAGTGAGGTCACTCAGGCAGGTGTGCAGGTGAGAGGGAGGAGGCCCAGCTCAGAGCCCTGGGGACCACCTCGGTGAAGGGATGAGCAGAAGCACAGTCAGGAAGGTCGCTGGGGAGGGAAAGAGGAGAATCAGGTGAGTGAGGAGGAGGAGGGAGTGGTCCTGGGGGTCCCGAGGGCCATGGGGGGCACTGGAGACCTCTGAGGAGCAATTTCAGGGGAGTGGGGCCTGCGGCCAATCCGGGGAGCAGGGAGGAGCTGCCCTGACCTTGTGGAACGTGACTACTGTCCTGGGAGGTGAGCTGGGACTGGCGTGCAGCAAAGAGGGTATTGCACCACAGGTCTGGGGGCAGGGCCTGGGTTCCAGTCCTGTCTCCACATGCCTTGCTGTGTGGCCTTGGACCAGGCCCTGCCCCTCTTAGGGCCTCGGTTTCCCCACCTCAGGCCCAAAGATACTAACTTCCCTAACTTTGTGGTTTTGGCCTGGCAAGGATTTGATTTTGTGAGACATTGGCAAGAGGGCTGGGGAAAGCTCGTCCTGCATCCTGCATCCAGCCTAGAGCCAGAGCAGAGCAGGAGGCCGGCGGGCAGCAGTGGGGGCAGAGCCAGGAGACTGGAGCGGGAAGGGCAGGCGCCAGGGCCCCCAGGCCTTGGTGGGAGTTTGGCCTCCACTTGCTTGCTGACATCAGGGCTGGTGAATGTGCAGGGAGTTCAGCCAGGTTCACGGGCCCTCACCTCCCTCGCAGCCTGGTACTGGGCAGGAGCAGAGTTGGAGGAGAGTGGGGGAGGGGCCTGCAGGGAAGGCTCACAGGAGCCCCTGGGCCTGGGAGCAGAGCTGCAGCCTCGGTCCATCTGTCATGGAGCCAGGTCGGAGGGTGGTGCTGACCCTCCGTCCCGTCCCCTTCCCGCCCCAGAATCACTCTCTTCCTCGCCCTGCTGGCTCTTCTCTCCTCTCCTAGCTGCATGTCCAGCTACTGACTTGGGGGGGTTTGACTGCTGAGAAAAAGGAGCCAAGGGGGATGGTCTTGTTCCATCTGCCTTCCCAGAACCCACAGTGAACCCCCATCTCTGCCCTTGACAGAGTCCCTCCTTCAGGCCCAGAAACAGCCATGCCCCGTCCCCAAGAAGTTCCTCCTAGATATTCCCATGTGGCTCGGGAGGGACCAGATAACTAACCTGAGGTTGGAGAGTGTAGACGGATCCCAGGCAGCCGGGCTCTACAATCTGTCACCTCCTCCTCCCTGCCAGGCTTCCCACCCATGGCCCAGCCAGCCTGCCTTCTCCTGGAGGATAGAGAGAAGGCTGGAGACCAACCTGTCCAGTCCCTCTCAAGGCTTCTCCACACGGTCCTTCCTTGGATCTTACAAGGGAAGGGACTGGGCTTCTGTGGCAGAGACCAGGGTTTTTGAACTCCAGGTTCTTGTGCTGAGACCTGGAGGGGCTATGAGTGCTGTCTGCGGCGAGAGCAGCCGCAGGGTCTCTGGAGGCTGCTACTAAAGATTGCACCTGGAGAAAGCATTCGGGCAGCAGTTTGGCTTACCCCGTCCAGATGGCTACTTGGAACGCACACACATGCTCACACATACATGCAGCATGCACGCCTTTTGGCTTTTGACTTTCTCATGAAATAATTGCTGGAAGGCTCCTTGGATTAGGTAACCCAGTGTTCCTTCCTGGCCCCTTGGGGCTGGAGGCGGGGGAGGGAACCAGCATTTAGCATCTGTCAGGCTGCTCCAGTTCCTTTGGGGCAATGATGGCCAGTCCAGGAGGGTTTGTGGGCTCCAAACATCCTTGGGAGCTGAACACGATGTGAACAAGCCTTTCAGACCTCTCCTTCCTGCAGGTCAGCTGGCTGTGCCTGCCCAGCCTCTGGGCCTCTTTCGGGCAGGCCAGGCTTGGGAAAAAGAAGGCCAATTAGGAAGGGTTTTTTGCACAAAGGAGGATATGTTCCCATTTTTATTTTAAATCAGCTTTATGGTACAGTGAAAACTTAGAGTTAGCTTTGCCCATCATCCCATCGTCCTAAAGCAACACCTGTTTCCCTTCTTCCATTTTCCAGTGATGGTTGGGGGTGTGCATTTGGAAGGGGGAACTATCTGGGTTCAACCATGAAGAGTATTGAGAAGGAATAGGGGTAGGACCCCTGGCCTGTGGGTAGAGGCCAGTGACTGAGACTCTCACTGGGGGAGGGGGCGATTAGTCGCAAAGCCGCCCATTCCAGGATTTGGAGATTCAGCTGTAGCACACCGTTCTTTCCCTGTCTGCCCTTAGCCTCTCCAGGATCTCCTAACGGAGGTCCTTTGGTGGGGTGGGAGCCTCTACCGACCACTAGTGGGAAGGGCGCGAAGATCTTGCTATACAGAGTAGGACTGGGAGGGGAGAGCGCATAGTTGCAGAGTCGGGGAGTGGGGGGGACCTCACCACCTGTCTCCTCCCTGAGGTCTTAGAACAGGTGCAAGAAATTCCAGGCGAAGGTCCCACAGGTGAGCGTGTGCCTGCGAGAGCCTTCCCGGCTGCGTAGGGAGGGCCCCGCGGGGGAGGGCGGCAGCTCTGGAAGCTGTAGGTGTCCCCAGCAGCGGGAATCTCGGCCCCCCGGCAGAACCTGGGCCTTGCGGGTGACAGCTACGAGCGAACGCGTCAGCCCGGGTGTGCTCTCGCCGGTCCACGGGGACCAGGGCCTTCTTCGGGTGGGCCCGCCGCCCCT
>NW_012102166.1:1539187-1543507 GCF_000951045.1 Mandrillus leucophaeus
CGCGTGCCCTGGCGCCAGGGAGTGGGGCTCCGAGCCGGGTGCCGTCCCTTCGCCCCGACTACCTGCGTCCGTCCGCGTCTGCGGGGTTGGGTCCTTTACCGGCCACTCGGACTAGGTGATGGGGTCCTGCCGGCCCTCCGGAGTTGGAGAGGGCGGGGGGAGGACGGCTTAGCCTGTCAGCTGCACCTGTCTTGGTCCCCCTCCCTTTTTTAGAGCCAGACTCTGTTTGCTCAGAGTCCTGTCTCCCTCTCTCCTCTGTCCCATGACACCAAGGGCTTGGGCTCCGAAGTCCGGCCCCTGACTGTTCGGCACTGCCTGGGGCCACGCGGGGCGTGTTGGAATGGACAACACGCCTGCCTGCCCCCCACCGTCCATTCACGCTCCCGCTCCCCTGCGTTGCCGCTTCACTGAGGCCTGACGGCTCTGGTTATTGATTAACCCAGATTGAGAACTCAGGCCCCTGGATGGGTGGGGAGGGGAGCCGAGGGGGCGCGATCAGCAGCGGTGTTTGGGAACTCTGCATCGCAGGGGGCAAATCCCTTACCGTAAGGCAGAGAAGTGGAAACCGGCCTTGAGCGGTGCTAGATTTCTGGGGTCAGTGACTAGCCAGAGGCCCACACCACGTGGGGATGGGGCGGAGGCCGACGTGGACCAGTCACTACCTTGCGCATGGGCCACCCAGAGCGGTTAGAATGTTTCCATGGTGTGTGCAGTGGCCCTTGGGTGAGATTTTCCATCCTGATCAGATATGCGCTCTGGGATTGGGTTCCCAGGATCTGGGGCTGTGTAGCCTGCACCTGCTCTCTCCTTGGTGTAATCCGTGGGGCACTCAGATTTCCTGCTGTGGGCTGGGCTGGACCTCAGGGGGCCTGGAGGAGGGCATCAGTTTGGGTCTTCCCCCTGGAGGTCCTGTCTAGGCTGGGAGATGGTCCTATACCAAGTTTGGGCAGCCAGAGATGTTTTGCTCCAAACACAGCAGTTAGTCCCTTCTCAGTGGATATCCCAGCAAGGCTTTGTGCTGGGGGCCTGGGGCTTGCTGCTACTGGTGCAGATGGGGATGGGGTGGGGGCTATGCACAAAGCCTCAGAAAGGCTGAAAGTACTCACTGGTGAGCGTGCAGCCTCGAGGTATGCGAGTGGAGTGGACAGTGACAAATGCCAGTGTGCTGGGCAGAGGAGCTGGGCTTTGTCCAGCCTGTAAGAAGTTCTTAAACATGCCCTGGTGGCAGAACCCGGGAGCGTCCCAGTGCTCCATGTGAAGTGTCTGGAAATGTGGATACACTTAAGTCTGTCTTATGAACATGACACTCTACATGACCACGGTCTAAAATCACCAGTGTGAGCTCACACGTGCCTCATCAACTGTGTCATCGGTTGTTTTTGAGGTTTTATTTGAACATGCATTTGCTGTTTGTCTGCTCATAGGAGCAGCTGTTCAAATTTAAAAAAATAATGTCAGAGTCACATATACATGTAGATGTGTGTGTGTATATGTGCATACACACACACATGCACACAGAGAGAGGGGATTCTCTCTAGTCGTGATTTTTGTCAGTGGAGATTAGCCATTGTTCACTAGCACCAAGCTAGTCCTCTTGGTCAGGGGTTGGAGGGTGAAGGTCGGGACGAGAGTCTTCTTTGTGTCTGGCAAGCCTTCTTAGGGGTGGATGGAAGGTGGAGGGTGGCTGGAGGTGGGTAACTTAATTGTGATGGTCCAAGGAGAAAGGAAGGGTCTGAGCTGGGCCATGGCCGTGGTGTGTGGCGGGGCTGCCTTGGACAGGGTTTCGGAGGGGGAATGAGCAGACGGGGTAGTCTCAGAGGGGAGCCCTGACTTGGGGGACTGCTGGCTCACTGATCTGGGCGGACATGCTGGGTTCCACCCAGGTCGTGCTGAACGTGAGGGGACTATGGGAACTCCAGGTGAAGCTGTCCTAGAGCAGGTGGATTCATGGATCTGGTGCCCCAGAGAGCGAGCAAGCCTGGAGATTAGGGAGCTCTCTGGGCAGAGGCAAAGAGTCTGAAGGAAATAAAAACCAGACCACGGAACTGCCAGGGAGTGAGGAGGACCCGAGAGCCCACTCTTAGCAAACCGGAGAGGGAGCCCACCTGCAAGAAGAGGCTGAGGTCAGCGAGGACACATCAGCCTGTTGGGGAGTGAGGATGGAGACCCAGGCACCCAGGGGCATGAGCAGCAAGGGTAGCTGAGCACTGTGGGTGGAGCATGGCTACAGTCGCCAGTTGGGTCAGAGGCTCTGCACCCCTTGAGCCCTGGCTCCCAGGGCCTGAGGCAGGTGCCGCCGGGCTGACCCCAGAAGCACCAATCCCCATCTCGCTTGCTGTCTTCCATCTCAGACGCATTGTCACAGCCTCCAGGCCAGTGTCCGGCATTGAGAGGAGGGACTGTGTGGAGCCATCCACATGCTCTACCTCGTGTGCTGTGACCAACACTACGTGATCAAGAGGTTGGTCACACATACGGAGCCAGGGCTCAGGGTGAGACTGGAGTGTGGACCACGGACAGAGAGTCACAGCCGCACGCCAGGCTGCTGGGTGTCTGACCTCTCAGACTTTGTGTCTGTGTAGTGGGGGTCTGGGTGGGGCAGTCTCATCCCATCCACATGAGCCAGGGATGGTTGTACTACCTGGCATTGTAGAGGGTGGAGTCATGCCACTCCTCTGTAACAAATGATGACATTTAGAGACTCAGTTGCTTTCAAACTGGGGACTGAAGGATTGGAGGTAGATTGTCTCCAGCACATAAATGTTCCCTGAACTCAGTGTGGGAAGGCTTGATCAAGTAATCCTGTCTGGCTGGGAGCAGGGAGCCGGGAGTCAGCTTGGGGCCTGGGGTGGATGGTGGCAGCCTGAGGCCAGGCCCAGGCCCCAGCAGGTTGGGCCAGAGTTGTGGCCTGGAAATGTCATCCTCAGCTGAGCTGGAGCCACTGGGTCCCCGTGCCAGAGGCAGCGGAGGCCCCAGGAACAGCTGCCAGGAGCCCCGTGTCGGAGGCCCGACCATGAAAGAAACCAGACTCGCCTTATCTGCCTTCCTTTCCCAGACACACTGTGCGATAAGAGAGTCAAATGCTTTAGGGAGAAGTTTGAATCAAGTCTTTTCAAACAGTGGCGTGAGTGGAGGAGGGCCGGGTCAGCAGTGTGAATTGTCTCAGGATGGGGCTCTGGTCCTGCGTGGGCCTCGTCCCCATGGATGGGCCCATGCAGGTCAGGCAACCCCCAGAAGTTCTGAAATAGTCTTCCTTCCCCCACAAAAATATCTAAAAGCTTTTCCAATAAGAAGGTCCCTGAAATCAGACTTAACTCATCACCCTTCCGCCTTTCCCGTAAGTCTCCCAGGCCTGGGCTCCCTCATGGGGGACCTCCCCCTTCTCAAAACAAAGCCGAGGTGGGGAATCTTGGGGGAGGTACCAGGCCAGCTCAACAGGACTTGTCCCCAGCCTCAGGGCTCTCCGGCGATTTCTGCCCCGTCCCAGATTTCTGCCCCGGTCCCAGATTTCTGCCCCGGTCCCAGCGTACGGAGGCCCCCCCCCGGTTTCCTTCCGCAGGGCCCCGGCAGGCTGCCCCCACCAAAGGACAGCAGTAGCCCACTGGGGGCTCTGCGGGAACAGCTCGTTCCAGCCCAGCCCTTTGGCTGAAGAGCTCTGAGTTCTGTGAAGTTCCCCCGGGGGGTGACCCCAGTCCCCTGACTTTTCCTCACCCTCATTGGCTAAGACAGATCCCACGGGGCTGGGGCTCATACTGACCCAGGTCCTAGAAGACAAGTTTGCCCTGAGTTGTCCTCTCTGGCCCGTAGAAGGCCAGAGCACTTTGTGGACAGAGCCCTGGATTGGGTTAGGAGACCTGAGTCCCATACTTTGGCTCTGCCACTACCTTTAGCCATGGTGTGGGTTTAGGGGCTCCCCCCCACCCGCCTCCCCTTGGCTTGCTTTCCCCGTCTGTGTGATGACGGGCTGGAGGGTGGTCTCAGAATAGCCCGTTGCCCCTTGACCTAAGGCACGGGCAGAGCCCTTTCCCCAGGTGAGGGACAGGGGAAGGGCAGGGGAGCTTGGGAGTCTGGGCTCGGCCCCACACCCCAGCCTGCATTAGCCCAGCCCCTTTCCCTCCTCCCTTTGCGGGAGAACCTTTAGCAGGGATCTAACCAGCAGAGAAATTACTTCCCGGTCTGGTATAGCGCCTGGTCCCCTGGGGCATCATGGGGGTTGCTGAGGGGGCTGCAACGTGCAGGGACAGGCATCTGTGGAGGACCCCCCCACCCCCATAGAGATACATATTTCCTGGGAAAATAGTTTCACCCTCAGTCTTTCCC
>NW_012102166.1:1544322-1552840 GCF_000951045.1 Mandrillus leucophaeus
CACCACCATGCTCAGCTAATTTTTGTATTTTTAATAGAGATGGGGTTTCACCACGTTGGTCAGGCTGGTCTTGAACTCGTGTCCTCAGGTGATCCACCTGCCTCCGCCTCCCAAAGTGCTGGGATTGTAGGCGTGAGCCGCCGCGCCCGGCCCCGTGGCTGGCTTCTTGATTCCCTTCCTTCCTGGCCTTGGTTTTCTCACCATTCTTCAGGGGCTCCTCCTACCTGTCTGGCTGCTCCTCATCCTCTGCAGATTGCTCTTTTGCTTCCTGAAATGTGGGGGCCTCATCCCAGGGGCCCCAAGCTGCTCGTCCTCCGCTGGGCTTCCAGGAGCCCAATGGATGCCCTGACTCCTGTTTTTCCATGCTCATCCTTCTTTTCTCTTAAACTCCAGACTCAGAAATCCAGCTACCTCCTCAGCTCCCTGATGCTCCAGGTGCCCCAGGCACTAAACATGTCCCAACTGAAACCCTCATTTACCCCCTAAACCTGCCCTGACCCACCAAGCCTGGACCTGGGAAAGGCTTGGCACCCTTCCTCTCCCACGTCCACCCAGTCTCCCGGCCGGATCCCTTTTCCCCCAAAGCTCCGTGTCCTTCTTGCCTGTGGCCCTCCCAGTGCCCCATCTCCCTTCCCCGGGTTCCTGCCCAGGACTAGTGAAGTGTCTTGCCATCTGGTCTCCGCTCTCTGGCATCTCCTGAAGGGTGTTCCTGAAACACAGAGCTGAGGACCTTGGGCTCCTTCTTGTCTAAGGCGCCAAGTACCCAGGGCAGGCAGCTTGGGCGGCGTGGCACTTCTCCATCTGTCTGAGTCCTGGACAGGTGTAATCAGGATACCTGGTGCTTTTGATGTCTCTCTGCAAAAGCAGACACTAATCGCTCTGCTGGCCATGCCCTCCCTTGCTTATCCACTGGGCTCACTCTGGATGTGGCTCAGGCACCCCTGCCTCTGAGAAGCCCTTCTTGCCCCACTGGGTTGGATGAAGCCTGTGTGAGGCATCCTTATCCTGGCACGGCCCCCTGTGTTCACCAGCCTGGCTCCCCTACCAGACTGATTCCCCCTCGCAGGGTGGCACCTCCCGCATTGGTTGCAAAGGGAGCTGAGCCATCTGGGTCCAGGGATGCATCATTATTGCCTGGGAACCTGTAGACCAGGAGGCATCTGGGAGAGGCACAGACGACCTCTCAAGCCGGTCATCCTGGGCTCATGGTGGAGCCCCCACCAGCCCCACAGACACTCTCAGCCCTTCACACGCCCTCACTGGGAGGAGGGCAGGACCAAGTTTGAGGACTTCTCCCCTGGCCACACATCCCAGCTGTTTTTTGCTGTATCAGTTTGGGCAGGGCACATGCCCTCTCGGAGTCCTCAGGTCCCATCTGTCAAATGGCTCTGGCAGCACCTACCTAGGAGGACAGTTGCTCTAAGCGGTGTGCCCAGAAAAAGGGCTGGATGTTTGGTAGATGCCACATGGCACTTGCCTAGCCTGCTCCCATTTCTCAAACAGGGAAACTGAGACCCCGAGGGGAACTGATGTGGCCCAGGTCACATGGGTGGGTGGCAGCACAGCCTGGATCCCAGGCTCCCCAGTGGCTCTTGGCCTTGGCTGTCTTGTCTGCCTCTACCTGCCCCACCCACTACTACCGCCCAGCTGGGATGGATGAGTCGCATGGAGCTGGTCAGGGCTTTTGCACGCTGCACAGCCGGGTGAATCTTGTGTCCCTGCCTCCCAGGCAAAGGCCTCAGCGTGATGGGGGCTCTGTGGTGCATTGTTGGCCAGAAGGACCTGGTGCCACTGGTTCCTGCTGCCCCAGCATGGGCAGCCAGGCTGGCCTGGCCCAGCTGAGAGGGGCGGGGGGCCAGGCACTCCTAACCCCACTGTTTGGGCCAGCCTAGGGGAAAGGGTGAGGCGGCCTAACGTCATTGGAACCCTAAATCTTGACTTCTGTCCTCAGCTTTCTGGGACTCTGGGAGAAGCCCAGTGCAGACGTTTCCCTCCCAGGGTCTCAGGGCCTCAGCAGTTAGAGTGGGACCATCCCAGCTTTTGCTGTGTGGCTTGGCCCATCATTGGCTTCCTGGGGGCTGTTTTCTCTCAACATGATTGGTGTTTGGCCAGAACAGGGGCGGTCTGGGGGTGGGCAGCTGGCCCTAGCTGATGGAGTCTCGGTGATGTTTGTGTCTCTGTAGAGTTTGGATCATGACGAGGCCAGTGAGTCGGAGATGAGAAAGACCTCAAGCTCGTGCATCATGGAAAATGGGCACCAGCCGGGGGCAGGTAGGGGTAGGGCTGTGGGCAGAGGAGGGGCGGCTGGGTAGGTCTGGGGGTTAAGTAAGGCCCTGGTCAGGTATCTTCTGTGCCAGGCCAGCCCTTGGCCTGAGTTGGGGCGGACTCTATCCTGAACCCCAGCAGGGAGAGAGGCTGCCAGGAGAGCAGTGCCATTCAGTAGAACTTGTGACACACAGAGGGAAGTTGGGAGATCTCAGGAGGTAGCGAGCGCTCCCGTTTCTCCAGGAAAGCAAGTAGAGGCTGAGGAACTTTTCTAAGCACTGAGTAGGGTAGAATAGGGTAGAGAGTGGGCTGATGAGCCAACTAGTATTTATTAAGCCGGCCATGAGGGGAAGCTGGGAAAAATCAACTCTGGTTGGAGCAGTAAGATATCCCTGGAACGGGAGGTCGGGGAGGCTGGAGCGGTCAGGGAGGCCTTCCTGTGGGAGGTAGGAGGAGGGTCCAGGGAGGCTGGAGCAGTCAGGGAGGCCTTCCTGTAGGAGGTGGGAGGAGGGTCCAGGGAGGCTAGAGCAGTCAGGGAGGCCTTCCTGTAGGAGGTGGGAGGAGGGTCCAGGGAGGCTAGAGCCTTTCTGGGAGGTCTCAGAACTCTGTGGCTGCCACGGCTGACCACCCACCCATACTGGTCACATGTTACAGGTCCAGGCGACGGATCCCCCGAGGTTGCCCAAACCTTCTCGGCACCAGATCCCCCCAGGCCTCGCCCTGTGAGCCTCTCCTTGCGGCTGCCCCACCAGCCAGTCACGGCCGTCACCCGAGGCTCTGACAGGTTCTCTGGGGAGACTTCAGCAGCGGCTCTGTCACCTACGTCTGCTGCCACCCTGGGGGGCCTCAACCCAAGCCCCAGCGAGGCCACCACGCCCTGGACTCCCAGTCCTGGCGGTATGAGCAGGAGAGCGCGGTCTTGGGGCAGACTTCCCCTTGGGATGGGAGAGGGAAGACGGGGGCTAGGGAGGGGGAGTCGGTGGGCGACTTGGAAAGCGAGGAGCCAAGCCCAGCCCTGCCTCTGCCTGCCATGTCTGCCCCTTCCTTTAGCCCATCCTCCTGGGCTCCTGCCCAGAGAGGCTGTGAAATAGCATTATCCCCTGGTGGGGCGACCATGGCGTTTATTACAGGTGGAGGCCACAGTTGGAAGGTGGCCTCTTGCCCTGCACGTTGGGCACCGTCCCCTCCCTCCCTCCCTCAAGGCCCCAGGCCTGACTTGGGCCTGTGGCCAGGCCTCCACGGTATGTCCTGGGGGAAGCCCTGTGGGCCTCTATAAGGGAGGGTTTGGGAGCAGTGTTCGCTGGATACACGGCACGGGCCCTGGGCTCTGTGCTCTCAAGAGTAGGACAGTTGAAAAGACCTCTTTGATGTCGTTGCTGCGTGTGCCCATCCTCCTTTCTCCTCCACTGTCGGCTGGGGCAGGGCCGGCTTAGCCCGAGGGTTAGCTCATCCTTGCAGCGATGCCGGGTAGACGAGGCAGAGCCGGATAAGAGGAAGGGAGGCTGTGGCGCGCCCTCCCTGGGGCCAGGCTTTGTTACTTCTCTCCCTCTCTCTGTTCCGCAGAGAATAATTCCTCCTTCACGCGGTCTGTGTCGAGCTCTGGCTACGGGGCAGTGACAGCAAGCAAACACAGCACCAGGTGCGTCAGGGCCCGTGTTCCCGTGGGGTCGCTGCACCCAGGTGTCTTCTCTGCTTTGGACGCAGGCTGCCCAGGGTCGGCCCTGGGGTTGGCATCTCCACGGAAGGCTCAGGGCTGGATCTCTGGAGCACTGGGCGGCAGGGTTGGGGGTAAGGTCTGAGCAGGGGGAGTGAGGCCGTGGGCCTCGGTGGAGAGCTTCATTTGGAGAAATATGGCCACAGGCTGGTTTCTTTGCGGACCCTTCAAGTCAGTCAAAAGACTGGAGGAGGGGTCGGGCGCGGTGGCTCACGCCTATAATTCCAGCACTTCGGGAGGCCGAGGTGGGCAGATCACCTGAGGTCCAGAGTTCAAGACCAGCCTGGCCAACATGGTGAAACCCCGTCTCCACTAAAAATACAAAAATTAGCCGGGCATGGTGGCAGGCGCCTGTAATCCCAGCTACTTGGGAGGTTGAGGCAGGAGAATCACTTGAACCCGGGAAGTGGAGGTTGCAGTGAGCCGAGGTAGTGCCTCTGCACTCCAGCCTAGGCAACGGAGTAAGACTCTGTCTCAAAAAAAAAAAAGAAAGAAAAAAAGATTGAAGGAGGCAGGAGGGGGAGGACAGGAGCTTTGTCTTCTATCCCAGCCAGCTGGGGTCCCTCGGAGCCCGGAACTTCCTGCCCACGGGCTGCGGGCAGGGGCAGGTGAGCGGGGCCTTCCCTGTAGGGCAGACCTCCCGCCCCAGCCAGCGGGACTGTGATTGGGGGTGGGCGTAGGGTAGCAGGCTTGGCTTTTTTTTTTTCTTTAATAATAAAAGGAGAATTGTGACTTTCTGGCAAACTGTTCTGGAGAAAACAAAGGTAGTCTTTTCTCATGATGGTGGAGGCCGGAGGCCTGGTCCCTCCGGGGCTGGTTCTGAGCACACCTCCTGCCTGTGGAGGGGGGTCTCCTTGTCCTCCCCAGGCAGTGACACCTGCAAAGGGGTGTTTATGTCCAGATCGGGGGCCCAGTGTCGCTTCTGAGTTGAGCCTATTGGCCAGGCCCTCCAGGCAGCGCAATTCGGAAAACCTGCTAAACCAGGTGGGGACCAGAGCAAGGGGGCCTCCTCTCTGAGCACCCATCACGGTCCAGGCTGCCTTGTCCACTCAGTGCGATGGAGACCCAGGGGCCTGGTGAGCTAGTGATGCCTGCTGGGCCCAGGTCCCAACTCGGCGATTCTCTCCTCAGCCCACCGCTGGTGACACCACCCCAGTCACCAGTGTCCCCGCAGCCGCCAGCCACAACTCAGGTCCATCGGCAGGGGGAGCGTCGCAGGGAGCTGGTGAGGTCACAGACGCTGCCCCGCACCTCGGGGGCGCAGGCCCGGAAGGCATTATTTGAGAAGTGGGAGCAGGAAACAGCGGCTGGCAAGTACGGATGCTCACTCACAGATAGGCCGGGCCCCCACACTGTGCCCAGACCCAGACAGGGGTGGAGTGGGTGCAGCAGAGCAAGTTTCAGCCCTGTCCTGTTCCCCAGGGCGCTGTTGCCCAAGACAAGATCTCTTGGGCAAGGCACAAAGTTAGGGCTGGACCACAGGGCAGGTTGGGGGGACAGGGGGCCCCAGTTGTTGGGGGAAGACGGCTATGAGGCAGGGAGCCAGGAAGCCCTGGTGAGAGCCCCTCTCTCCTCCTCCATTCCTGAGGCCCCGTGTCCTGTCACTGGTGCCCCCAGGCTGCCCTCACACCCACATTCCCCACAGGTTGTGGGTTCTTTAGTTTCTGGGCATGACCGGGGACTGGGTGGCGACTGGGATTCCTGGCCAGAGCGGAGAGGCCTAGCGTGGGGTTGGTCTTGCCTGAGGACTGAAGGTGATGCCATGGGGCCAAGCGGCCTCCAGCCCGCTACTAGGTCTTGAGAGACCTCGGGTCTTGAGAGATTCTCGGGCTCCAGCCCACCTTTGCATGTTCAGCCAGTCCTCGTGTCAGTGCATGGTATTGATGCCTGCTGTGTGCAGAGTGTGATCCAAGCATGGTATTGATGCCTGCTGTGTGCAGGGTGTGGCCCAAGCATGGTATTGATGCCTGCTGCGTGCAGGGTGTGGCCCAGGCCTTGAGGGATAATGAAGATAACAGCCAGTCCCTGCTCGACTCTAGTGAGGAAGACCGACCCAGGACGTGTCCCCACTCGCCCCAGACAACCTGGTCTAGGCCATTAGGGACTGTCCTTGAGGCCCAGAAGAGGAAATCATCCCTCCTGGCGAGGAAAGAGCCATCAGGGAAGGAGGCCCCCCATTAAGAGGGGGGCTCAGAAGGAGGGGTGGGAGGAAGGAACCGGGAACGGTGTTCCAGGCAGAAGGCAGGGGCCTGGGGCCATGTGGGCCAAGGTCTTCTGTCTCAGGATTCCCAAGTGACCCCTGCTTCCTGGGTGGGGAATAAACGGGACCTGGAGGGCTGTAGGGGTGTGGATGGTCCTGCCACATACCATCAAAGGAGGCTGTGTCGCTGGTATATGGGGCCGTGTCGTGGACATGGGCACAGCTGAGCCTGTGTGCTGCCAGCATCTCCCCTGGGTGAGCAGAGCAGGGGGGGCATCCTCTCTGGTGGTGCAGGGATGGCCTTCCCTGGCCCAGACCTGCACGGGGAGATGGCAGCTGGAGGGCACCCGCAGCAGGCCTGCCATCTCTCCGCAGGGGGAAAGGCGAGACCCGGGCCAGGCTGAAGCGGTCGCAGAGCTTCGGCGTGGCCAGTGCCAGCAGCATCAAGCAGATCCTGCTCGAGTGGTGCCGCAGCAAGACGCTGGGCTACCAGGTGAGCCCCGGCTCCCCTCCGGCTGCTGGGACCCCCAGCCAAAGACCTGACCAAGCATTGCCACTGTCCTTGTTCTCCCGCCTGGGCAGGAACCTGCTGAGGTTGGGGTTAAGGGGTAGGAACCACAGTAATTATGCCTTCCGAGTGGGTGCCTAGCTGCCCGTGGCGTGTGCTGAGAAACTCCAGGAATCTGGTGTCTCGGCCCCTGCACTGACCCCACTCACGCTGTTGCAGCACGTGGACCTGCAGAACTTCTCCTCCAGCTGGAGCGACGGCATGGCCTTCTGCGCCCTGGTACACTCCTTCTTCCCCGACGCCTTCGACTACAACTCCCTGAGCCCCACGCAGCGGCAGAAGAACTTTGAGCTGGCCTTCACCATGGCTGAGTGAGTCCCAGCCCAGTCCCTGAGCCCAACTTCTTCCCCAGGTGGGGCATGGGGGCGAGTGGGATGTGGGGCCGCTGTCTGCAAAGCTGAAGGACCCTGGGGCCATGTGGTCTGTGTACCTCTTGTGCAGATGGGAAGACTGAGACCTGGAGAGGGATTTTCCCAGAGTCACGCAGCACTCAGTGGTGGAGGGGGGCTCTGTTCCTGGGGACCTGCCCTCTTTGATGGGTGCCCAGCTTCTGAGGCGCACTCTGGGGGACCAGCCACAGAGCAGGCATGAGGGGCAGCGGGACAGGGTCCCCCAGAGCTCTGAATCTGTCCTCTCTGGACTGATGGAGAGATGCCGTTGCTTGCATGAGCCACAGCTGCCAGTTAGCAAGAAACTGGATACGATCTGGGCCACTTACAAGGAGATGTTTGCTTCCAATAAGATTTTCCTTCCCTAAATGGTGTTCTAGCATTTACCATGAAAATGCCTAGCTCCTTAGGTCCCAGCCCTAGGGTGAAGACTTGGGGTTGGCTCTGGGGTCAGGAGGCACCTGGAAAGCCAGTCTGGGATTTGGTTTTCGGCCGAGGGCCTCAGGAGAGTTGGCAAAGTCAGGTCTGTCTGCCAGGGCTCCAGCGAGGGACAGGGGCACAGTCAAAAACTAGGCGAGGAGAGTTTAACAAAGGGACTCTTTACAAAGGCGTGGGCAGGAATGAGGTCGTGGGCCAGGCTCCATGCAGCGGCCTCGGGATAACAGCAGTGCAGCGGATACCAGCCCGTGGCCTGGGTCCGGAGGATTGTCTGATAAGAGCTGCGCTTTGGGCAAATGGTTGCAGTCAGCTCCCTGCGACCTGGCAGGGAGGCAGCTGTGGATAAATGTCCCAACCTCACTCCCCTCCTGCCTCACGCCAGGGCCTCTTGGTGACTGAACCCCATCTGAAGGCAGAGGGCCAGGAGCCGTCTCTGTGGTTCTTCCTGGCCCCCAGGGCAGGGAGCAGGGCACAGATGAGTCGTGTTCGGGGCTGCCGGATGCTAAGCTCTCTGAAACGCAGAGAAGTAAGGCCGTCCCCAAAGCTGAGTCTTCTGGAGGGCGAGCTTGTTACTCTTTCCCTGCCTTTGTGCCTTGTGTAGTCAGCCTCTGATGCTGGTCTGCAACTGACTATATTTGTTTCTGGTCTGAGTCCTCAGTGCCCACATTTAAGAGTAGTCCTTGACCAGGCGCAGTGGCTCACGCCTGTAATCCTAGCACTTTGGGAGGCCGCGGCGGGTGGATCGCCTAAGCTCAGGAGTTCGAGACCAGCCTGGCCAACATGGTGAAACCCTGTCTCTATTAAAATACAAAAAATCAGCCAGGCATGGTGGCGGGCGCATGGCGTCCCAGCTACTCAGGAGGCTAAGGCAGGAGAATTGCTAGAACCCAAGAGGTGGAGGTTGCAGTGAGCCGAGATCACGCCGCTGCACTCCAGCCTGGGTG
>NW_012102166.1:1553409-1559870 GCF_000951045.1 Mandrillus leucophaeus
CCCGGCCCCCGCCCACCACCCCGGCCCCTGGGCCTGGCCAGGGAAGGAACCAGAGCCCGCGGGTCTTGTGTATTGTAAGTCTTGCTTTGAGCTGAGACAGCTGCCCCTCTCTGGGGCAGCAGCTCTCACTGTGACGGCTGAATCGACACTGGCTCTGAGCTCCTCAGCCTGAGTTTTTGGAATATCGGGATCAGCCCTGTTATGTTGCCTTGGGTGACGCACTTGGACTCAGCCCCCTGGGGTCACGAGAGCTCCTTGTATACTTTAAAAGCCTTTCTGTCTTGGCTGCTTGGGGTTAGCTGTCATCCTAATTGCAGAAACAGCCCTGGACGTGCGTGTTGTGCAACTGGATCCAGACGATGGTGAGGTGGAGCCAAGGGGAATGGGTGGTGCAGGCAGCGGGCAGCTCCTGAGGATGGGGTCCAGCTGCTGAAGCCCAGACGTGGCAACTGTCAATCAGACTGTCAGAGGACACAGGGTCGCGGTATCGGGGTGGATACCCCAGCACCCACCCCAGCAGCGAGGTCACCTCAGCACCCACCCCAGTGGCGAGGTCACACTGTCTTGCAGGGTTCTTCGTTGTCTAAGTCCAGTGGTGTCTGCTTATGCCCTGGTCACCTTGGTCACCCTCCGCCCTGGACCAGACTAGGCTGTAGCAGAGAGAGGGATGCCCCAGGCCATGGGGTGGTGGCCCCGTGCCCCGGCCTGCAGGGAACACAGCTCCCCTTGGCAGCCAGAGCCAGAGGGATTCCAGGCTGTGCTTCCCCAGCACGAGGTTTGAGTTCAGGGAGCCTCTAGACTTCAACCAGATGTTTCTTCTATTCCCAGCTCGGTGGGGTGAGGGGGAGGCAGCGGCGGAGGCTGGTCCAGGTTTTGCCTCCTGCCTTCCTGGAGCACACAGCAGGGTAAAACCATGGGCCCCGCCTCCCGGCGGCCTGAGCCTGCTCCGACTGTGGAGGGGGCAGGGAGGATGGGTCTGATGAAGCCGCTGAGATGAGTTATTGCTTTTCTGCTGACTCGAGGGGGTGGGGAGGGGCGTCCACCACAGGCCTGCCGTGCGGGGGCCGGGGGGCAGTTTGCTCAGAGCCTGGGAAGAGGCCTCCCCTCATGACTCATCCATAAGATTATCTCCCAGGTACTAGGGGGAGAGGGCTGGGAAGACTGGCTCGCCTGCCTGGGGCCTCTGGGGAGGACAACAGCTTGGATCACCTCCTTTCTTGGACAATAGGCTGGTTAGAAGAGCTGGCGAGAAAGCGCAGGGACACCTGTCTGAGGATACTGGCTGTCAGTGTCCTCACCGATATCCCTGATGATTGCGGCAAAGGCTGTCAGTTTTGCGATATTCCTGAGGTTTGCGGCAAAGGCTGAGCAGACACGCGTGCTGCTGAAAGCCACCCAGGGTCGTGCAGGCAGCAGGACCACAGGGCAGCCTGGGGGCAGGTAGGGTGGGATGAGAGGAGCCTGGGGTCTGACAAAGACAACTTCTGGAAGGGAAAGGAGGACACAGGTCCCCAAACCACGGGTTCACCATGCATGAGGAATGAAACATTTCCACGAGCAAGTGCCTTAAAGGCACAAGGATGCACCAGGGACCTTTGGAGTAAAAGTGGTGTGTGCTGCCCTCCCCCAACCCCCACCTGATAATTTATGGTCCCAGAGATTCCCGGTGGCCTAATCTGTGTGAGTGATGCGGTGTTGACAGCACAGCGAGCTTCCCTTGCCTGACAGGTGTTCAGGGTCTGGAACGAGGGAGGACCAGCCCCTTTTATGGAAGGGGCTGAGTCGGGCGGGCGCCTGACCCTTCTGTACCCGTCCTCTCCACCTCTGCAGAGGCCGAGTGCAGGACGTGCAGCCCCAGGCTTCCCGCTTGCCCTGCGGGGAATGTGTCCTGCTCTCGGGTTACGGGTTACGCTGGAGCAGAAGGGGCTTCCAGGCTATTTGTAGTGCCCATGTGTTTCTGTCTAAAACCAGATAGGAGGTAGTAGTCCCAGTCCTGGCATCCCGGTCTGCATTTAGAGCAGGCTTAAAAAAATAAAAATAACCCACAAACCCCTCCTCCATCTCCCTTACAGGCCAGCCCTTGTGGTAGTTGAAGCTCACAATAGACAGGAGTAGGAGAAAACCCTTTCAGCCTTTTCCTCACTCCACTGATGTGAGGCACAAGCAAAGCCTCTTTGAAAATGGTAGTCGGGATTGGCCGGGCACAGCGGCGCATGCCTGTGTTCCAATCCCAGCACTTTGGGAGGCCAAGGTAGGTGGATTCCTCGAGCTTAGGAGTTTGAGACCAGCTTGGGCAACGTGGCAAGACCTCACCTTTATAGAAAATACAAAAAAAAAAATAGCTGGGTGTGGTGGTGCACACCTGTGGTCCCAGCTACTTGGGAGGCTGAAGTGGGAGGATCGCTTGAGCCCAGAAGGCAGAGATTGCAGTGAGCCCAGATGGTGCCACTGCACTCCAGCCTGGGCGACAGAGTGAGACCTCATTTCAAAAAAAAAAAAATGTAGTCAGCCCATGTTAACTCTGGTTCTTGCTATGGAATGGCATTTAAAGTGATTTGTACTTTCTCCTTTGAACTTTGTTTGATTGATTGATTGACACAGGGTCACCCTTTGTCTCCCAGGCTGGAATACAGTGGTGCAATCACAGCTCACTGTGGCCTCAGACTCCCAAACTCAAGTGATCCTCCTGCCTCAGCCTCCCAAGTAGCTGGGATTACAGGCCCGGCTAATTTTTTTTTATTTCTAGTAGAGACGGAGTTTCACCATGTTGGTCAGGCTGGTCTCAAACTCCTGACCTCAGGTGATCCACCCACCTTAGCCTCCCAAAGTGCTGGGATTATAGGCATGAGCCACTGTGCCCAGCTAATTTTTGTATTTTTAGTGGAGACTGGGTTTTGCCATTCTGCCCAGGCTGGTCACGAACTCGTGACCTCAGGTGATCCGTGGAAGGCAGGTGCTCTTGAGGGTCTGGTGTGAACTGTGCCTCAAAGATAGAGAATGCTCTCTGCCTATGGGAGGGGGAATTTGGAGCTCCCCAGGAAAAGAAGTGGGTGAAGAGCAAAGGTAGCAGGTGGAGAAGAAAAGAGGGAGCCAGGAGATGGTGGTTGCGTGCTGCATATTGTGACCCCTCCCTGCTCCCCTAGGAACTCCTACACTCTTATGTTCTCAACTTAGAAATAACAACAGTGGGGAACAGATGGATCATGGCCCAGTGCCCTGGTTGCCTGCTGGGGAAGCCAGTGATCTGGACAGTGGAGGATGACACAGGGCATGACATCCGCTCCCATCTTGACTGTCACCCTGGACTTGAAGACTTGCCACCAGGACAGGGGCCAAGGGTCATTATCAGAGGGTAAATGCAGCCTCTAAAATGAAGAGGGGGTCAGCTTGCTGTCTTCTGCGGGGGGTGGACCATACCTCAGCAATTCTGAGGCCTCCTGTGAAGTGGGTTAGAGAGCGGCAAGACCTGGTTCAGAGGGGTGGGTCCTAGGTATCCTCTGTGGGGACAGTTAAGGAACCAGAGCTATTTAGTTCAGAGAAAGAGACATGGAAGGATGGTTTTCTTCTGGCATATGAAGAGTTCTTTCATGGAGGAAAAAATTAGACTGAGAATAAATAGCCTTGTGGGGTCAGTAGGTAGAAAGTACACACAGGCACAAATAGCATAAGAAATGTCAGAAGAACTTTCTCGTGGTCAGAGCATCTGCAGAGGGTTCTGAGCTGTCCTTGGAGGAAATTGGGTCCCCTTTCCCTGGACCCTGAGATGAACAAGCTGAGGCAGGGCCTTTATAGAGGTGATTGGTGCTTCTGACAGGGGTGTTTAGATGGGCGAAGGTCCTAGAGTCCTCATGCTGTCCCTGCTTCACATGTGGCACCACTGAGGCCACCCCTGTCAGTGCTGATAACCTGGGCATGTGCAGAGCCTGTTCCCACACACCTGGGATCCTCCAACTAGCAGGTGTGGGAGTGGAGGTGCCCCAGCTGTGTGACAGGTGGAAAGGAGGGCACCAGATGTGAAATGATGGCTCAGGAAGGTGAACTCAGGTTCCCAGCCTCTCTGAACTCAGATCTTTTCTTTTTTCTTTTCTTTTCTTTTTTCTTTTCTCTTCTCTTCTCTTTTTCTTTTCTCTCTTCTCTTTTTCTTTTCTCTCTTCTCTCTTTTCTTTTCTTTTCTTTTCTTGAGATGGAGTCTTGCTCTGTCACCCAGGCTGGAGTGCAGTGGCATAATCTTGGCTCAGTGCAATCTCTGCCTCCCGGGTTCAAGTGATTCTCCTGCCTCAGCCTCCCAAGTAGCTGGGATTACAGGCATGCGCCACCACGCCCAGCTAATTTTTGTATTTTTAGTAGAGACGAGGTTTCACCATGTTGGCCAGGCTGGTCTCCAACTCCTGACCTCAAATGATCTGCCCACCTCAGCCTCTTAAAATGGTGGGATTACAGGCGTGAGCCACCGCGCCCGGCCTGAGCTCAGATTTTCAATCCTTAATCGTCGACAAAGCACCTTTACATGCCTGCTCGTATCAGAGGGCCGACTTCCCTGACATCGAGCCCTGCCCTGGCCTGTCCCAGGGAGAAAGGGTGCCCGCTCGTTGGGCCAAACCCACTCATCACCCCACAAAGCCTGTTGGATTCACTTACAGGCCACCCGCTACAACCCCAAGCAGGAGGTGGGGAGGGGATCCAGGACAGATGTCTCCATTTCGCCTTGACATTTGGTTTCTGATGGGAGGCCTGGCGTCCAGCCAGCACAGCAGAGCAGGGTCTGCGGATAATGTTACAGTCTTTGTCTCTGGAGCACACAGCCGCGTGAGTCCTGGTAGAAAGTGCTGAGTGCGTCGTGCCAAACTGGGATGGGTCAGAGGAGTCTCACTCACTGGGGTCTCCCCTCTGGCTGGGCTCTCTGGGGAACAAGATGCATAAAGATACATTGTGGAATCACAGCCTCACAACAGGCCCACTGGGAGGGACAGCAGAGGTAGTATTCTGATTTTCTTTTTCTTTTCTTTTTTTTTTCTTGAGACGGAGTCTGTCTCTGTCACCAGGCTGGAGTGCAGTAGCACGATCTCGGCTCACTGAAACCTCCACCTCCTGAGTTCAAGTGATTCTCCAGCCTCAGTCTTCCAAGTAGCTGGGATTTCAGGCGTACATCACCACACCTGGCTAATTTTGTATTTTTAGTAGAGACAGGGTTTCGTCGTGTTGGTTAGGCTTGTTTGGAACTCCTGGCCTCAGGTGATCCACCCACCTCGGCCTCCCAAAGTGCTGGGATTACAGGCGTGAGCCACCGTGCCCGGTCAGTATTCCGATTTTCTGCTAAGGAAGTGGGCACAGAACGGTGAAGCAATTGGAGGAGTCAGGGTTTGAACTCAACTATTTCAATTTCACATTCAGGCCTCTTCTCTGTGATCCACCCTGCTTCTTAAAGCGAGGCATGATCCTCAAAATGGCAATAAGAATAATCTCTGACTTTTTTGTTTGTTTTGGTTTGGGTTTTCTTGAGACAGGGTCTGGCTCTGTCACCCAGGCTGGAGTGCGGTGGTGCAATCTGGACTCACTGCAGCCTCCACCTCCTGGCCTCAAGCGATCCTCTCACCTCAGTCTCGAGTAGCTGGGACTACAGGTGCACACCACCATGCCTGGCTAATTTTTAAAATTTTTTATAGAGACAGGGTTTTGCTGTGTTGTCCAGGCTGGTCTCAAACTCCTGGGCTCAAGTGATCCTCCTGCCTCGGTCTTCCAAAGTGCTGGGATGACAGGCATGAGCCACTTTGCCCTGCCTATTCTTTAACGTTTATTAGCTCTTTCGACATGTCCTTTGCTGTTCCACCTGATTGGCATGGGTTTATAATTTTCATACCACTCTTTCAAGGTGGATATAATTCACAGATGGAGAAACTGAGGCCTGGATAAATGAAGTGTATTGCCCACAGATAAATAGCTCGGAAGAGATGAGGCTGGGATTTGCACCCTGACAGCCATGTGCTTATTGGTGGAAAAAAAACACACAAAAGACTGGGGACACCCTGAACTACAAAAGTACACACAGCTGCTGAAAGAAGGGCACTGACCATCGGGCCAAGTGCAATCGTTTTTGCCTTTTTGGTTCTGCCTAATAATGTCAGGCCGGCTCCATCTGGTGCCCAGGCGCCCCAGGCCTGCTGTGAGCAGAGTCAGAGGAGGCAGGGGGCGCAGGGCTGGGCATTCCAGAGGCTGGCTGTTGTTATTTCAGGACTCGGTGCTGAGATGCGCAGGGCGATGTGTCTTGACTGTTGATGTTCCTCCTCCGATGTCCACCAGGCCTTCAGCCTCCCTCTGAGCCCCAGTGAAAGGCCATGTGTACACACGAGTCTAAACCAGTGAGCCAGAAGTTAAACCAGTATTTCCCAGGGCAGGAGGCAGAGGGCCCTGGGGGACTGGGGGTGGGGCGGCAATTATTTGAAGCAATCTTTTTTTTTTTTTTT
>NW_012102166.1:1560394-1568901 GCF_000951045.1 Mandrillus leucophaeus
TCAGCCTCCCGAGTAGCTGGGATTACAGGTGCCTGCCACCATGCCCGGCTAATTTTTGTATTTTTAATAGAGACGGGGTTTCGCCATATTGGCCAGGCTGGTCTCGAACTCCTGACCTCAGGTGATCTGCCCGCCTCGGCCTCCCAACGTGCTGGGATTACAGGCGTGAGCCACCACGCCTGGCCATGACCAGCATTTTAAAGAGGTAGGGTTGGGGAGGGGCAGGGGAGACAATAAACATGAAATATCACTGAGAAAATACAGGTAGTGGTAAAGAAGTATTTCTGTGAAACTTTATTTCCACATACATGTAAGCATGTGCTGAATCATGATGAAAATATCTTCCTTACTATGGGTCACAGTAAAAAAAAAAAAAAAAAGTCTAAAAGCACTTTTAGGAGGTAAATGTTTGGTAAATTTATTTTTTGCTTTATTAGTTTTACATTTATTTTAATAACTCAGCGTTACATATACTATTGATATTTACTTTTTTTTTTTTTTGAGACAGAGTTTCACTCCATCGCCCAGGCTGCAGTGCAATGGTGCGATACCTTCACCTCTTGGGTCCCGCAATTTTCCTGTCTCAGCGTCCTGGGACTACAGGCGCTCACCACCACGCCCGGCTAATTTTTGTATTTTTAGTAGAGATGGAGTTTCACCATATTGGTTAGGCTAGTCTCGAACTCCTGACCTCAGGTGACCCGCCCGCCTTGACCTCTTAAAGTGCTGGGATTACAGGTGTGAGCCACCATATCCAGCCTACTTTTTAAAAAAAAAAAACTTAAATATAGTTTCACTTCAAATTTAAATACAATATGCCAGGTACTGTGGGTCGTCTGTGCCTGTAATCCCAGCTACTGAGGAGGCTGAGGTGGGAAGATCGCTTGAGGCAGGCATTCAAGACCAGTCTGGGTAACATAGTGACACCCCATCTCTACAAAACTATTTTTAAAAAACTAGCTGGGCCGGGCGTGGTAGCTCACGCCTGTAATCCCAGCACTTTGGGAGGCCGAGGCAGGTGGATCACCTGAGATCACGAGTTCAAGACCAGCCTGGCCAACATGGTGAAACCTTGTCTCTACTAAAAATACAAAACAAAATTAGCCAGGCGTGGTGGCGGACACCTGTAATCCCAGCTACTTGGGAGGCTGAGGCAGAAGAATCACTTGAACCCGGGAGGTAGAGGTTGCAGTGAGCCAAGATTGTGCCACTGCACTACAGCCTGGGCAACAAGAGCGAACCTATGTCTCAAAAAAAAAAACAAACAAAAAAAACTGGCTGGGCATGGTAGTGTGTGCCTGGAATCACAGCTACTTGGGAAGACAAGGCGTGAGGATCACTTGGGCCCAGGAGATCAAGGCTGCAGTGAGTTAAGATCGTGCCACTGTACTTATGCCTGGGCAATAGAGCAAGCCCCGGTCTCTAAAAAAAAAACCCAAATTAAATAAAGTAAGTGTATTTAAAGGAAACTATGAATTGTATAGGTGGCTCACAAATCTGGGAGTTTGGGAAACACTGCATTGGAGTCAGTGATTCCAAGGGTTCTGCCAGGGTTATCTGAATTCCCCGCTGGTGGGTCCTTGGGAATCTCTGGCTGCAGGCTGAGAGGCTGAGCTCTGTTCCCAGGATGGAGATCCTGGCCCTGTCGCGGCTGTGGGGCTGGCTGATGGCTGGGACCGCCGTTCTGACGGGGCTTGTGTGTTTCAGGAATCTGGCCAACTGTGAACGCCTCATCGAAGTGGAGGACATGATGGTGATGGGCCGCAAGCCGGACCCCATGTGCGTCTTCACCTACGTCCAGTCGCTGTACAACCACCTACGTCGCTTTGAGTAAAGCCCCTGAGCCTGGAGTGCCAAAGAGCAGCCCCAGGAAGAGGCCGGGGGTCCGCTTGCGAATCCCCAGCCAGGATGCCCCCAGGAGCCTTGCCGTTTGGTGTGAGCGCGCTGTTTGTTCTGTGGCGTGTGACCGCACTCCCCTTCGAGCCCAGCTGTGTTACTGATTAAAAGTACTGCTGAGCTGTGGTCCGACAGCGCTGATCACAGCCAAGGGTTCGGAGGAAAAGGAAAAATTATGAGAGAGAGAGAGAGAGAGAGGCATTGGTGCTAAGTAATGATCTTCCTAAAGAAATGCTTGCGTTTATAGATTCCAGAATGCTAACGTACGATTTTCCCTCTGGTGAATTCGATACATCGGCTTTACAGGGTTACAGTGATTGCCAAGTGTTTTTTTATCGAAATACCCAGAGTTTTTTACTTCCTCACGCGATTGTAGGTTCCTCTCCTCCCTCCCTCTGGGTCACTGCCAGGAAACAGACCGCTTAATCAGCAGCTTGACAAAGAAGACCGCAAGTCTTGGGAAGAAACAGTTTAATCACTCCCAAGTCCTGGGCAACAGATGACCTTCAAGTCACCTCTGCTCTCCGGGGAGATGGGAAGGCTCTCGCCTTGGTCCCAAAGCGCTGCTGTTCTTCCCAGGAGGCCCCACAAGTGTTTGGCTAAGCACAGGCTCTCGGGACTTTAACACTTTTGGGGAAGGATAGGCCCTTTGTGCTGAGACAGAGTTTTTATTACATCTTTTTTAGGGGATTTGCTGCAGATATTTATAAAAAGCAACTCCCTCTGTACCAGTGACCCATTTGTACATAAAAAAGATGTGTTGACCTTTGCTTGGGGTTTGTTATTTCTGTTTGGGAGATGGGAGTTCTGTGAATAAGAGACTTCGCACACCTTCCAAGTGAATATCCACTAAATTCCCACCCCTGTTCCTGCACTTAAATCACTGGCCTAGAAAGTTGAAGATGGCATTTGCTGTCACCTCTGAGCGTGCCTGTCTCCCGTCTCCATGCTGTGGAAGGAGCGTCAACAGAAAGTTCCCCTTGAGATCCGTCCTCTGGATGTAGACTGCAGTGTTTGCGATAAACAGTGGCCCAAGACAGCAGGGTTTGGGGTGGTCCCGTACTTGGAGGAAGCCCATCAAGGAACGTTGGTTTATTTTCACAGCTGTTTGGTGGTAGGATTTGCATCGAAAAATCTTGAGATTCTATAGAGCTCCAGCCATTAGCTTATTCTTATTCTCAGCCAAGAATCGTTGTATAATTGGGTTGGATTTTAGCCAGGCACTTCTAAACCTTCCCTATAAGGAGCGAATCTGTGTCTTCATCCCATGCAGCGGGCTCTCCACACCAGTGCCCGTGTGTCTTTGTGGGGTCCCATGTGTCCCTTGGGTGGTACATTGGGGGTGGGCAGGAGATCCCTGGGGGTGTCAGGAGGAACATGGCAGAGCCTGCAGGTGGGTGAGCAGTATTCTCTGTGGATTGGTTGGTCCAGGCTGCAGTCTTGCCCTCTCTCTGGGATTCTCCCACGCTGGAAACCATTCCCTTGCTAGCTCTCTCGTCTCTTGTAGGCGTGGGGAGGAGAGCCCTATTATTAGCAGAGACACATACCTGAATCTTAGGGTTTCGAACCTGAAGCCAATCTGGGAGCACAAGCGCGCTGTGAAAAGCATGCCTATATGTTACTGAGTCCTCACACACGTTACATAGAGCTCTGCCCACCTACCGACATAGCCATACGCTCTGCGCCTGAAACAGAGCAGATCCTGCCAGAATACAGAACAATTTCTTTTAAACTTTAGGAACGGTGTCCCTCATGCCCACATTCAGAATGGGACAGACTCGAGATTTGTTGTCGTTGTTGTTGTTTGAGGCGGAGTCTGGCTCTGTGGCCCAGGCTGGAGTGAGTGGCGCCATCTTGGCTCACTGCAAGCTCCGCCTCCCGGGTTCGCGCCATTGTCCTGCCTCAGCCTCCCGAGTAACTGGGACTATAGGCACCGCCATCGTGCCCGGCTAATTTTTATTTTTTTTTCTTTTTTGAGGCGGAGTCTGGCTCTGTGGCCCAGGCTGGAGTGCGGTGGCGCCATCTCGATTCACTGCAAGCTCCGCCTCCCGGGTTCGCGCCATTCTCCTGCCTCAGCCTCCCGAGTAACTGGGACTACAGGCGCCCGCCATCGCATCCGGCTAATTTTTATTTTTATTTTTATTTTTTGAGGCGGAGTCTGGCTCTGTGGCCCAGGCTGGAGTGCGGTGACGCCATCTCGGTTCACTGCAAGCCCCGCCTCCCGGGTTCGCGCCATTCTCCTGCCTCAGCCTCCCGAGTAGCTGGGACTACAGGTGCCGCCTCCTCACCCGGCTCATTTTTTTTTTTTTTTTTTTTTGTATTTTTAGTAGAACCGGGGTTTCACCGTGTTAGCCAGGGTGGTCTCGATCCCCTGACCTCGTGATCCGCCCGCCTCGGCCTCCCAGAGTGCTGGGATTACAGGCGTGAGCCACCGCGCCCGGCCCAGACTCGAGATTTTGAAGTTGGTTCCATGATGTTCTTGTCTGTGGTCTTTGGTGGGGGTGGGGGGTGAGGGATCATAAGAGAGTTGATGAGTTTTAAACTTGATTTTACCTCTAAGACAAAGCATGAGACGAAAATCCGTCTGGCTCTCACAGTCCTGAGCTGTTTGGAAGCCACCATTTTAGATCTGGGTTCCGCCAAAGCTCCCCGTTTGTGAGACCCAATTTCATCTTGCTTTCCACCCTGGCAGGGAGGATTTCACATCTTTTTCCCCCTTTCCCGAGAGAATTTTTTCTTGGAGCTGCTCATAAGAGTCTTCTGTTTTTCCAGATAGATTCCTTCACCTGGATTTTGTTAAAATTTATGAAGTCGGATCAAATTGGCTTGTGTGTTTCCCTGAAGTGAACGTTCCACCAGAGCCACGATGGGTTTGAGCCTTGCTGAGAGCTGATGGATATTTTTCAAGGCGAGCGAGAGCCTATACGCACTTTCTGAATATGACAAAGCACATGCTGGTGAGGGGAGACCGAACAGGCCAGGTGTTTGCGGAACAGTTTGTTAAAGCCAATGAATTTCGCAAATGTGCTAGATGATGAAAAGTTCTCAGCTTTCCCAGTTGCAGTGATCAGGACTCTGTAACTGGAGACTGGTGTGAGAGAAGATTTTATTCTCTGCCATCATGACCGGGCCTGTATGACTGCAGGCAATTGCACAGAAGACTAGAAATGCTGATTCAGTTGGTCAGTTTGGGATGGGACATCTTACCAGTCTGGCAGAACCAACTCAGGCTTGGGTTTCTCCAGCTGGTGATGGGTGACCAACTCATTCTGATGAGTTGATTACGCCTGTGGACATGGCCCACTTGATTTACTTTTTCTCCCTCTGTTAGCTGCGCTCTCCCAACCACATGATAAATGGACCCAGTATGATTATTTCTGAGCCATCTTATCTCTCTCACTTTTAAAGATTAGACTGGGTTTGCTTTTAGAGCTTTTGATCTCTTATCTCTTGGTGGTTGGACTTGCTTTGACACCAAACAGCCCTCATAGTCTTTCGAAAGAGCACCTTAAAAATTCCTAGGCTGGGCGCGGTGGCTCATGCCTGTAGTCCCCGCCCTTTGGGAGGCTGAGGCAGGACAACTATTTGAGTTTGTGGAGTTTGAGACCAGCCTGGGCAACATAGTGAGACTCTGTCTCTACAGAAAGTTTTAAAATTAGCCAGGTGTGGTGGCACAGGCTTGTAGTCCCAGTTACTTGGAAGGCCAAGGCGGGAGGATGACTTGAGCCTGGGAGGTCAAGACATCAGTGAGCAATGGCTGTGCCACTGCCTGGGTGATAGAGCGAGACCTTGTCTCAAAAGAAAGACAGAAAGAAAGAAAAATCTCTAAGACCTGCCTACTCCCTAGAAAGCACCAAATAAGGAAAAGCGCCCGGGAAGAATGCAGGTAAGAAGGCTGTGCTCTCTGAGGCATCCAGGCAGCCTTCACTGGAGGGACAAGGTCCAGACAGGTGGGATGACAAACTGGGAAGGGGCCCTGAACCAGAGGCAGGTGATATGGATGGCAGCCAGAGAGACACCAGACGGTGTTACCGTAGGTCTTGACTGTCCACCTTCATCCCCGAAGTTGATCCAGCTTTCTTACTGTCATGTAGGTGGGTGTAAAATCGATCTTTTAGGATCTGATTTTTTGTTTGTTTTTGTTTTTTTGAGACGGAGTCTCACTCTGTCGCCCAGGCTGGGGTACGGTGGCGCAATTTTGCCTCACTGCAACCTCCGCCTCCGGGGTTCAAGTGATTCTCGTGCCTCAGCCTCCTGAGTAGCTGGGATTGCAGGTGTGTGCCACCATGCCTGGCTAATTTTTGTATTTTTAATACAGATGGGGTTTCACCATGTTGGTCAGGCTGGTCTCGAACTCCTGACCTCAAGTGATCCGCCAGCTTCAGCCTCCCAAAGTGCTGGGATTACAGGTGAGAACCACTGTGCCCAGCCGGGGATCTGAGTTTCAATCACTCCCAGTAGCAAGCGTCCTTACCTGGTTTGCAGACTGAGTGGCGTTTGCGCTGCCGGGGCTCTTCCTGGCTTGCCTGCCCCTCTGGCTGTTGCTTTCCCTCCTCTGTTCATTACAGCCTCCTCTCCTCAGCTTGTTGCTCCTGTGTGCTGCGTCCTAAGCTCTGTGCTTCTTCCTCTACATTAGGGTTCGTAGCCCAGGGCTTTAGGGAGTCTGTGGATGTCCAGATTGAGTGGTTTACCTCAATTTGGTTGAGGTTGCAGTAAGCCGAGATTGAGCCATCGCACTCCAGCCTGGGCAACAAGAGTGAAATTCTGTCTCAAAAATTGCATCGTTTCTTTGATGTTTACTGGCTGGCATTCTTCAGTAAAGAAGGTCTTTCCCTCCCTCTAACTCAGTTTTTGAGTATTCCTGGAGGCCCATGGATTCTTTTGGTTTTTGTTTTTTAATTTAATTCAATGTGTTGTAATCCCTTACTGTTGTAATTTTTTTGATGCTCAAACTGTTCAGAGGGAGAAGACTTGTGTCTTTTTGCCATATCCCCATAGTTCTTTGAGCACTTTTTCATTTTATTTTATTTTATATTTTTGAGACCGAGTCTCACTCTGTTGCCCAGGCTGGAGTGCAGTGGCGTGATCTCAGCTCACTGCAACCTCCACCTCCCAGATTCAAGCGATTCTCGTGCCTCGGCCTCCTGAGTAGCTGGGACTACAGGCATAAGCCACCATGACTGGCGAATTTTTATATTTTTAGTAGCGATGGGTTTCACTATGTTAGCCACGCTGGTCTTGACTCAATGACCTCAGGTGATCTGCCTGCCTCAGCCTCCCAAAGTGAGGGAGTGGTTACAGGCGTGAGCCACCATGCCCGGCCTTTGAGCACGTTCTTGCTTTCTGGCACAAGGCACTCCAGACTGACCTTTTACTTTCCTTGCCCCAACTGTGGAATCAGTCATTTATTCAAATCCTGGTCTCTTGTGGTAGATAATTTTTTTTTTTTGCAAGATAGAAAATTTTATTTCACAGAAGCTGAAACATGCATGGGTGGTAAATAAATAGATATTAAACCTCACTAAGTAGGCAGAGAAGTGAGATATTTCACATCCATCAGATTAACAAAAATTAAAAAGTCTTTTAATGCTAAGTGTTGGCAAGAACACTGAATGAAACAGAACCTACTGGTGGGAATGTCATTTGACTCAATGATATTGGAAAATAAATTGATAATAAAGAGAAGACGCGAATATGCATTTATACCACAACTCACCAGCTCCACTTTGAGGATATGCTCTAGGGAAGTTCTTGCACATGGGCACAAAAAGATATGCACAAGAATGTTCACACTAGCAATGTTCATAATGGTCAAAAATAATAGGTAGGCTAAATGTCCTTTCACAGGAAATTCGTAAGTAGATGGTGGCATAGCCATGCAATACAATAACATAGAGGGTGAAAATTAGTGAGTGAGAGCTCCGTGTATCAGTGTGGATCGCTGTAAGACACAAAATGTTGACAGAAAAAAAAGCAATTTGCATAAGCATACACACGGATAATAACATTTCTATAAAGTGTTTTAAAATGGATATTAATACGATATATTGTTTAAAGACACAATACATATATAGTAAAATATACAAAAGTGCCTGGAAATGATAAAATGCTAGATTCCCTCATCTAGCAGATTGGAAGGAGGCTGCAGCTAGGGAAGGGGACATGCAGACAGCTTCAATTTGATTGCTAATGTTTAATTTCTTTGTGTGTGTGTGTGTGTGTGTGTGTGTGTGGTGGAGAATTTTTATTTCCCAGTGAAAGTCCAGGAACTCGTTGTGCTCATTTTGCTGGGTGTCATGCTTCGAGACCCTTTCAGTGAACACAGCTAAGATGTTTTAGAGGAGCCTCCCAGTGTACTGAAACCTCCAGCTTAAATTCAGCTCCACAAGCCTCGTCTGTGCTTCAGTCCATATGTTTCCTTTTCTCAAACCATCCTGATTCCTGACAATTTCAATATGCTTATAGATTTCTTCTGTACTGCAATACCCAAATTCTGAAACAATAGTTTCTGGGTTTTTAAACTGATGTCACTGCCAACAACAAACCCACCAGGTAAGGTTTGAGATTTCTCTTCAGCCCCTTTCCAAAGTGCTGGGTTTACAGGCGTGAGC
>NW_012102166.1:1573446-1579687 GCF_000951045.1 Mandrillus leucophaeus
CATCCAGGCAGCCTTCACTGGAGGGACAAGGTCCAGACAGGTGGGATGACAAACTGGGAAGGGGCCCTGAACCAGAGGCAGGTGATATGGATGGCAGCCAGAGAGACACCAGACGGTGTTACCGTAGGTCTTGACTGTCCACCTTCATCCCCGAAGTTGATCCAGCTTTCTTACTGTCATGTAGGTGGGTGTAAAATCGATCTTTTAGGATCTGATTTTTTGTTTGTTTTTGTTTTTTTGAGACGGAGTCTCACTCTGTCGCCCAGGCTGGGGTACGGTGGCGCAATTTTGCCTCACTGCAACCTGCGCCTCCGGGGTTCAAGTGATTCTCGTGCCTCAGCCTCCTGAGTAGCTGGGATTGCAGGTGTGTGCCACCATGCCTGGCTAATTTTTGTATTTTTAATACAGATGGGGTTTCACCATGTTGGTCAGGCTGGTCTCGAACTCCTGACCTCAAGTGATCCGCCAGCTTCAGCCTCCCAAAGTGCTGGGATTACAGGTGAGAACCACTGTGCCCAGCCGGGGATCTGAGTTTCAATCACTCCCAGTAGCAAGCGTCCTTACCTGGTTTGCAGACTGAGTGGCGTTTGCGCTGCCGGGGCTCTTCCTGGCTTGCCTGCCCCTCTGGCTGTTGCTTTCCCTCCTCTGTTCATTACAGCCTCCTCTCCTCAGCTTGTTGCTCCTGTGTGCTGCGTCCTAAGCTCTGTGCTTCTTCCTCTACATTAGGGTTCGTAGCCCAGGGCTTTAGGGAGTCTGTGGATGTCCAGATTGAGTGGTTTACCTCAATTTGGTTGAGGTTGCAGTAAGCCGAGATTGAGCCATCGCACTCCAGCCTGGGCAACAAGAGTGAAATTCTGTCTCAAAAATTGCATCATTTCTTTGATGTTTACTGGCTGGCATTCTTCTGTAAAGAAGGTCTTTCCCTCCCTCTAACTCAGTTTTTGAGTATTCCTGGAGGCCCACGGATTCTTTTGTTTTTTGTTTTTTAATTTAATTCAATGTGCCGTAATCCCTTACTGTTGTAATTTTTTTGATGCTCAAACTGTTCAGAGGGAGAAGACTTGTGTCTTTTTGCCATATCCCCATAGTTCTTTGAGCACTTTTTCATTTTATTTTATTTTATATTTTTGAGACCGAGTCTCACTCTGTTGCCCAGGCTGGAGTGCAGTGGCGTGATCTCAGCTCACTGCAACCTCCACCTCCCAGATTCAAGCGATTCTCGTGCCTTGGCCTCCTGAGTAGCTGGGACTACAGGCATAAGCCACCATGACTGGCGAATTTTTATATTTTTAGTAGAGATGTGTTTCACCATGTTAGCCAGGCTGGTCTTGAACTCATGACCTCAAGTGATCTGCCTGCCTCGGCCTCCCAAAGTGCTGGGATTACAGGCGTGAGCCACCATGCCTGGCCTTTGAGCACGTTCTTGCTTTCTGGCACAAGGTACTCCAGACTGACCTTTTACTTTCCTTGCCCCAACTGTGGAATCAGTCATTTATTCAAATCCTGGTCTCTTGTGGTAGATAATTTTTTTTTTGCAAGATAGAAAATTTTATTTCACAGAAGCTGAAACATGCATGGGTGTTTAATAAATAGATATTAAACCTCACTAAGTAGGCAGAGAAGTGAGATATTTCACATCCATCAGATTAACAAAAATTAAAAAGTCTTTTAATGCTAAGTGTTGGCAAGAACACTGAATGAAACAGAACCTGCTGGTGGGAATGTCATTTGACTCAATGATATTGGAAAATAAATTGATAATAAAGAGAAGACGCGAATATGCATTTATACCACAACTCACCAGCTCCACTTTGAGGATATGCTCTAGCGAAGTTCTTACACATGGGCACAAAAAGATATGCACAAGAATGTTCACACTAGCAATGTTCATAATGGTCAAAAATAATAGGTAGGCTAAATGTCCTTTCACAGGACATTCATAAGTAGATGGTGGCATAACCATGCAATACAATAACATAGAGGGTAAAAATTAGTGAGAGCTCCAGGTATCAGTGTGGATCGCTGTAAGACACAAAATGTTGACAGGAAAAAAAAGCGATTTGCATAAGCATACACATGGATAATAACATTTCTATAAAGTGTTTTAAAATGGATATTAATACGATATATTGTTTAAAGACACAATACATATATAGTAAAATATACAAAAGTGCCTGGAAATGATAAAATGCTAGATTCCCTCATCTAGTGGATTGGAAGGAGGCTGCGGTTAGGGAAGGGAACACGCAGACAGCTTCAATTTGATTGCTAATGTTTAATTTCTTTTTGTGTATGTGTGTGTGGTGGAGAATTTTTATTTCCCAATGAAGGTCCAGGAACTTGTTGTGCTCATTTTGCTGGGTGTCATGCTTCGAGACCCTTTCAGTGAACACAGCTAAGATGTTTTAGAGGAGCCTCCCAGTGTACTGAAACCTCCAGCTTAAATTCAGCTCCACAAGCCTCGTCTGTGCTTCAGTCCATATGTTTCCTTTTCTCAAACCATCCTGATTCCTGACAATTTCAATATGCTTATAGATTTCTTCTGTACTGCAATACCCAAATTCTGAAACAATAGTTTCTGGGTTTTTAAACTGATGTCACTGCCAACAACAAACCCACCAGGTAAGGTTTGAGATTTCTCTTCAGCCCCTTTCCAAAGTGCTGGGTTTACAGGCGTGAGCCACTGTGCCTGCCTGATCCTCCTCATCTTTAAAAAATGCCTGCATAGGCCGGGCGCGGTGGCTCATGCCTGTAGTCCTAGCACTTTGGGAGGCCGAGGCAGGTGGATTCCCTGAGCTCAGGAGTTGGAGACCAGCCTGGGCAACATAGTGAAACCCCATCTCTACTAAAATACAAGAAATTAACCAGGCATGGCGGTATGCGCCTGTAAACCCAGCTACTCAGGAGGCTGAGACAGGAGAATCGTTTGAACCTGGGAGGCGGAGGTTGTAGTGAGCTGAGATAGCACCACTGCACTCCAGCCTGGGCAACAGAGCAAGACTCCATCTCAAAAAAAAAAAAAAAAATGCCTGTATAGTCGTCCACTGTGCTAGCTGATCATTTGTTCAACCTGTCTCCTATACAGGGATATCTTGTTTTGTTTTGTTTTGTTTTGTTTTGTTTTCCCAGTATTTTGCTATTACAAGCAAGACTGCAGCCAGCAGCCTTGGGTATATGCTGTTTCGCATTTGTAGGGGTGGGTCTTCAGGGTTAGTTCCCAGGATTGAGATTGCTGGGTTCAAGGGTAAATACATATTTTGTCAGACATTGCCAAAATCTTCTCTGCTTTGCACTCTCATCAGAAACATGAGAATGCTTGCTTTACCCTCAACGGCGAGTGCCGTCAGGTTTTTGAATTTTTAGGTGACAGATGGTTTCAGTGTGGTGTCAATTTGTGTTTCTCTTATGAGTGAAGATGAGCATATATTCATGTTGACGGGAGACTTGTATATCTTGTTCTATGAACTCTTCTGTCTTTATTCATTTTTCTATTTTTTCACTTGATTTTATTTATTTATTATTATTTTTTTTAAATTTATTTATTTTTTTGAGACAAAGTTTCACTCTCATCACCCAGGCTGAAGTGCAATGGCACAATCTTAGCTCACAGCAACCTCCGCCTCCCGGGTTCAAGGGATTCTCCTGCCTCAGCCTCCTGCGTAGCTGGGATTGCAGGCATATGCCACCACACCCGGCTAATTTTGTACTTTTTTGGTAGAGATGGGGTTTCTCCATGTTGGCCAGGCTGGTCTCGAACTCCCAACCTCAGGTGATCTACCTGCCTCAACCTCCCAAAGTTCTGGGATTACAGGCATGAGCCACCACATCCAGCGTTTTCACTTGATTTTCAAGAGTGTGTGTGTGTGTGTGTTTGTCAGAGTCTCACTCCCATTGCCCAGGCTGGAGTGCAATGGCATGATCTTGGCTCTCAACAGCCTCTTCCTCCTGGGTTCAAGTGGTTCTCCTGCCTCAGCCTCCCGAATAGCTGGGACTACAGGTGTGTACCACCACGCCCGGCTAATGTTTATATTTTCTGTAGAGACAGGGTTTCACCATGTTGGCCAGGCTGATCTCAAATTCCTGACCTCAAGGGATCTGCCTGCCTCAGCCTCCCAAAGTGTTGGGATTGTAGGTGTGAGCCACTGTGCCTGGCCAAGAACTTTTTATATATCAGAAAGATTTCTGAGCTGAGCACAGTGACTCACATCTGCAGTCTCAGCAATTTGAGAGGCCAAGCTCGGAGGATTGCTTGAGTCCAGGAGTTCAAGACCAGCCTGGGCAACATAGTGAGACCCCATCTCTACAAAAGGTTTAAAACTTAGCCAGGCATGGTGGTGCGCACTTGTAGTCCCAGCTACTCGGGAGGCTGAGGCAGAAGGATTACTTGAGACCAGGAGGGCAAGGCTGCGGTGAGCTGTAATCGTGCCATTGTACTCCAGTCTGGACAACAAAGTGAGACCCTGTCTCCAAAAAAAAAAAATTCATAAAAGATTTCTGTATCCATCCCAGCTCTCTCCACCCACTCTGCCTGTAACCTGATCTAGCTCATGTCTAAGGCTTGGATTTTTCCATGTAAGTGTTGAGTTGTGGTAATCAAAATGTAATGGTTATTAGTAGTAGGGCTAACAGGGTGTTGATTGTTAAGGCTAATGTTAGGTTAATTACTCTTTTTCAAATGTTGTCGAAACTAGTTGATTGGAAGTCAACTGTACTGTCTATACTTGGATTAGAACAACTAGCTCCTAAAACTGGTTTCCAGGCCTCAGTCTCATCCTTCTCTAATCCGTTTCCATCTTGGAACTAGAATGATCTTAAAATGCACATCTGATGATGTCACCACCTCCAGTGACCGGATTCCTTTCGTCCTTGGGATAAGCAGTTTCTTAGCGGGGCATAGGGGACCACCTCCCCTGGCCGTGTGCTCTGTCCTCTTTTGTCTTCAAAGCATCTTTTCCAAGAGCTGTATGTGGTCACAGAACGAGGGGCTTTGTGAAATTATGCTGGCAGCAGAAAGGAGCAGACCTGGCTGCTTAGGTTGGCTACATTGTCTCATGGTCTAAAACACCATTTCCTTGGTGAGGCCTTCATCAACACCCCTATATCATCTCTGTTCCCGGAGCACTGTGAACTTCATCCTGTCACTCACAGCTCCTGTTTGATCACTAGACTGTAAGCTCCCCGAGGGCAGAGCATGCACCTGCTTCCCTACTGGATCTAGCAGGCACTCCATCAGTATTTCTTTTTTGAGACAGTCTCGCTCTGTCGCCCAGGCTGGAGTGCAGTGGTGCGATCTTGGCTCACTGCAAGTTCCGCCTCCTGGGTTCACGCCATTCTCCTGCCTCAGCCTCCCAAGTAGCTGGGACTACAGGCGCCCGCCACCGCACCCGGCTAATTTTTTTGTATTTTTAGTAGAGACGGGGTTTCACCGTGTTAGCCAGGATGGTCTCTATCTCCTGACCTCGTGATCTGCCCGCCTTGGCCTCCCAGAGTGCTGGGATTACAGGCGTGAGCCACCGCGCCCGGCCTCCATCAGTATTTCTCAATGGATGGCTTGTACTGCTGAGTCGACAGGTTGTTTGGTGCCAGGGAAATACAGGAGGAGTGGAATGAAAGAGTGAGTGGTTCGGCCCAAGCTCCTGAGGGTTAAGTGCTTTTACTTTCAGAATTAATCAGGTGCCGTTGAATTTCTTTCCAGTGGGACCTTCTTACCCAGGCTTCAATTCCAGTCACCAGAGAGTTTTGAGAACCAGTGGGAGGGGTTCCTGGGCAGCAGGGCTCTGGTCCCATCGGGATTTGTTTATTCAGCTGATGTTAATAAATGAAGCTGAAGGTAACAAGCTGTCACTTAGCCTCTCCAGGCTGGACCAGAACTGCCATTGGTTAAGTTTCAGATTTCAGCCCCAAAGTACAGTGTCACCACCTTCGATGAAGGATATTAATTAGTGTCATGAGGGAGATCACAGTCTCATTCCCTTCCATCACTAGCACGAGGCTGAAAAAAAAAGAAAATCAAATTCAGTTAGAACAGAGACGTGCTGAGAAGCTGGGCCAGAGACCCTGCGGAGAACCTGCCGTTGTTTGTCAAAAAACGAGGCCAACGAGGAAGAAGCCAACCACGCCTCCCACTCTGTCTCTTATACACATCTTGCTAGATTCCCTCATCTAGCAGATTGGAAGGAGGCTGCAGCTAGGGAAGGGGACATGCAGACAGCTTCAATTTGATTGCTAATGTTTAATTTCT
>NW_012102166.1:1579737-1591866 GCF_000951045.1 Mandrillus leucophaeus
ATTAATTAGTGTCATGAGGGAGATCACAGTCTCATTCCCTTCCATCACTAGCACGAGGCTGAAAAAAAAAGAAAATCAAATTCAGTTAGAACAGAGACGTGCTGAGAAGCTGGGCCAGAGACCCTGCGGAGAACCTGCCGTTGTTTGTCAAAAAACGAGGCCAACGAGGAAGAAGCCAACCACGCCTCCCACTCCACTCGCTTTGGAACCCACAGAATGCTCAACAGGGCAGCACCTTTCAATTAATAAGACACTCAGATTCCAGCTTGGTGCAGTTAAGCGAACTGGATTAACCACGCGGCACGTGGCAGAGCCACAGTGCAAACCACGGCTCCTGCTGCCGAGGAAAATGCAGGCTCCTTGGCCGCTCGGGGCTGTGCGTCCGACGTGAGCAGCCTCGGGGCAGAGACGGATTCTGTTCATGTCCGTCTACTCTGCCATCCCAGGCCTCAGAAGCTTCTGTTCACCTGACCATGGCAGGGTTGTTCTGCCCGCCCGTGAAAACCACTCCAACCATCGTGGTTACCATTGCATTGCACGTTGTCAAATTTGGGGAACATCACCTTCCAGGCCCCTTAAAGCACTCTAATAAGGGCTTTGACAAAACACAAGCGTTATTGTGAATATAATAATAATCAGGGTTAGTTGACTGTCCTGGCGGTTTCTGGTCTGCAGAGGGTTAACAATGATGACAATAATGTTGCCCCCTGGGTTGGGTTTCTCATCTGCTTTATCAGGCCCACCCCCTACTCGGGACTGATTCTCCACATCCCAGATTCCTGTCCCCCACCCCCACCACACCAAGGGCAAGAGAAAAACCCAAAGTTCTTCTCAGAACCTTGTCCCCTGCCCCCTACTCCCCTGACTGCAGTTTTCCTGTTAGCCAAGGAATTTCATTCCACAGATCTGTTGGCTTCTTCCTGTTGCTTTAGCCAGCAGGCTTACCCTGACCCGAGGAGGGTGACTAAGGGGAAACAAGAGTGTTTTCAGCCAGCGGCCATCACAGTTGCTGTATCAAGTATCTTTTCCAGGCAGTGGATTTCATGACCGGCGTGTCTTTATTCGGGAAAATTAACACACTTAATTTAGAGGGATGGACTTCCTTACCAGGAACGTTCCCCACCTCCTCTGTCCCCCGTGCCACCTGCCAGATCATCTACAGTGACAGCAACCACCATTTTTATCCTGGAGAGACCGTGAAAGCTAAGCCAGGAGGTCTGGCTTCTAGTCTGCACTCCACCTTGTAACGAACGTGAGACCTCACAGAGCCAGCTTTCTCCTTTGCAGTGGGCATGAGCCCGGGAGGATGGGGGAGGGGGTTAGTGGGCGTCTGAGACTCGGGGAACTGCAGTCGTCCTTGGTGGGAGATCACAAGGTGAATTGATCGTGTGAGTCCGAGCACGCTCTGGGGCCAGAGACACCAAGGAGAAGGCACAGAGGGGAAAGAGGACTGGGTTGGGGGATTTCCTAAAATCGCACTTGCCAGGCTGGGTGCGGTGGCTCACGCCTGTAATCCAAGCACTTTGGGAGACTGAGGCGGGCAGATCACGAGGTCAGGAGTTCGAGACCAGCCTGGCCAACGTGGTGAAACCCCGACTCAACTAAAAATACAAAAAAATTAGCCAGGCATGGTGGCGCAGGCCTGTAATCCCAGCTACTCAGGAGGCTGAGGCAGAAAAAAGGCTTGAACCCGGGAGGCAGAGGTTGCACTGAGGTGAGATCGGACCATTGCACTCTAGCCTGGGTGACAAAAGCAAAACTCCATCACGCACACACAAAAAAAATTGCACTTGCTACAGGGATGGGGCTATTTTTTATTTTTTAACTTTTTTAATTTTTGTGGGGTTTTTTTTTTTTTTTTTTTGAGATGGAGTTCTGCTCTTATCACCCAGGCTGGAGTGCAATGGCACAACCTAGGCTCACTGCAACCTCCGCCTCCCGGGTTCAAGTACGTCTCCTGCCTCAGTCTCCCGAGTAGCTGGGATTACAGGCACCTACGACCAAACCTGGCTAATTTTTTTGTATTTTTAGTGGAGATGGGGTTTCACCATGTTGGCCAGGCTGGTCTCCAACTCCTGACCTCAGATGATCCAGCCTTTGAGATGACTCTAGCCCCAACCACCGAGTGGGACCTGCCTATCTGAGCCCAGTCAACTGCCAGGCTCACCAGAGCTGATAATAATCAACGATTGTTGTTTTATGTCTGTAAGTTGAGGTTGGTTCAGCAACAGGTGATGGGAACATTGTTCCAACTGTGGTCTCCTCATCTCATTTGACTGCAGCTTCATCCCTCCGGTTGCTCAGGCCATCTTTGATTTATCTCTTTCTTTCATACCTCACATTCTATATGTCAAGGAATATTTGGCTCTGCCTTCTAAATATCCAGAATCCAATTGCTTCTCACCACCTCCAGTGCTTCCACCCTGGTCCAAGCCACCATCATCCAATGGGGCCATCCGTATGGTCTTTCCCCTGGATCACTGTGGTGGCCTTCTGACTGCAGTAGCATCCTACTTCTACCTAGTCCCTCCTACCATTTATTCTCAACACATAGGCAGAATTATCTTGCTAACATGTAAGTCAGATCATGTCACTCTTTGGCACAAAACACGGCAGCAGCTCCCACCTTGCTCAGAGTCAATGCCTCAGTCCTTACGATGTCCTGACCGTTCTTGTCTCTCTGACCTCGTTGTCTAGTCTTCTCCCCCCTCCAGTTCTGCTGTAGCTCCACTCTCCTTGCTAGTCCCTGAATGCATCGGCTCACTTCTACTTCAGGCCCTTTGCATGAGCTATGCTCTTCATTTATTTCCTGGAATTTATCATTACTTTTTCTTTGTCATTTGCCTACTATTCTATGTGACAATTGCTCATTTTTTTTCCCCAAGTGCTTTCATGTTTCTAGATACTATTTTCCATATCCTCAAACATGCCATTTTCTTTGATTCCTTGGGTGCCTCACTTCTGGTGCCTGCCATCCTGCTCCGCTCTGGACTGGTAGCTCTCTATATAGCTCTCTATCCACTATCATCCTGGCATTTCTCTTCACTGCTATTCAGCATTGAATCCCATGACTTCTAGTTCCACATTATTTTTCCTAGTTTAGTTCCTCGTTTTGTTGGTGCACATCCTGCAGTAGCTACTTAAGAGAGGACATACATGTGAGGTAACATTTGAGTCCTTGCATGCCTGAGATGCTTTTATTCCACCTTCCTATTTCATTGATCATCTGGTTACAAGTATTCTCGGCTGAAAATCATTTTCACACAGAAGCTTGAAGGCATTGTTTTCTTTCAGTGTGGCTATTTAGAAGTCCAAGACTGACACCTGATCTTCTGTATGTTTTTTTTTCTCTCAGGGAGCTTTAGAAATCTTTATTCTGGGTATTCTGAAATCTGTGATGACCTTGGGGTGGGCATTTAGTCGGGCCTCTCAATCTGGAGACTCACATCTTTCAATTCTGTGAAGCGGTATTATTTTTACTGTCACTCTCTCTCCTCTATGTTCTCCTTAGAGAATTCTTATTAGCTGGAAATTGGACTTCCTAGAGTGGTCCTCATTCTTAGATTTTTTCAATTATCATTCTTTTTAAATCTCTGTTTATTTTTGTTCTACTTTATCTTCCACCAAACTTGCTTTTGAATATGTTAATCTTACCCTTCTTTGGAACGATTTCCAAAACTTCATTTTTGTTTTTTCATTAATTCCTTTAAAAGTGACATTCAAAATAGAGAATAAAGCATCTAACTCTTGTTTAATGGATATAACATCTTATTTTGCTTTTCTGAAGAAACTACTTATCAAGTTTTTTTCACTTTTTTCTCCTTCCATCATCTCTGCTTTCCCCAAATTTCTTTTTCCTATTTGTCTGGATCCCTCTCTTCCAAGTTGGAGGCTGTCTTTAAACATTTGGTGATCCTGGGCTGCCAGTTCTTGTCTAAGTGTGACTCACTAAAGACATGAATGGGAACTCTGAGGGAGTGGGTGAGGCTTGTCCATAGAAGGACCTACGACAAGGTCATTGGACAGCAAACTGCTCCCTCCCTCCCTCCATCCCTCCCTCCCTCCCTTTCTTCCTTCCTTTCTTCCTTCCTTCCTTCCTTCCTTCCTTCCTTCCTTCCTTCCTTCCTCCCTTCCTTCCTCTCTTTCTTTTCTTTTCTTTTGATGGAGTTTCGCTCTTGTTGCCCAGGCTGGAGTGCAATGGCGCCATCTCTCACTGCAACCTCTGCCTCCCGGGTTCAAGTAATTCTCCTGCCCCAGCCTCCCGAGTAGCTGGGATTACAGACATGTCCCACCACTCCGGGCTAATTTTTTTTTTTTTTTTTTAGTAGAGATGAGGCTTCACCATGTTGGTCAGGCTGGTCGTGAAGTCATGACCTCAGGTGATCCACCTGCCTTGGCCTCCCAAAGTGCTGGGATTACAGGCATGAGCCACTGAGCCCGGCCCAAACTGGCTTTCAAATTGGGGCGGGACTCCAAGATGTCAGAATGTGGAGGTCTTTTCTCTGGAGCCATTCGGTTGTCCAGAGAGAACGTGTCAAATCTTTTACTGGCAGTGAGGGTGGGGAGGTGTGCAACGGGTGGCTGGAGAGAGCTGGGGTGTGCCTGCTATAAGAGGAGGAAGGGGGTCCATCCTCCCCCTACACAGGCCACATAACCACCCTGCTTTTAGTCCCATGCCTCATGCCCACCTTCTGTAGATTTGGATCTCCCCATCCTTAGCACCTAGAGTTCTACAAGACCAAGCCCCTTTCTTCTTGTTAGTTTCCTCGTCTGCAGGGAGCCAGGTAGTGATCTCCAGCTCTGCCAAGTCAGCTCCTGCTCCTCTCCCTCTTCCAGATATTTGCGGGACTCTCTCATCCATGTTCGTCTCTTCCCTCATTTTATCCCATTATGAGTTGATATATTCTTGATTCCTTTATTGCCATTTCAGTGCAGTTTTGGAAGGGAGAAGTGAGCAATCTTCCTCGCTGACTCAGAAGTGGGCTGCATTTTAAAAACAAAGTCGGCTGCATTGCTCAAAGAGGAGGGTTTAGGAAAACCAATTTGTGTGCAAGACGTACTTTTTCGCAGATACACGTGTGCGTGCCTTACGTGATGAAACTCCTGTGAGAGGGGCCAGCCCGTGAAATTCCCAGATGGTGAACACAGGACCCACCTCAGTGAGTTGCTATGAGGATTAAATGAGCTAATACAAGTAAAATGCTTAGCACAGGGCCTGGCATTTGAGTTCTCAAGGAATTCTCAAGGGATAGCAGTGATGATTATTCCGATAGTTTCAGGATGAACTTGACTAAGGGCTCTGGGGATTTAGGAGAAATTCTGTCCATCCTCTTCTGGGCCCTGAAGGAGGAAGAACCTTCTGCAGGCTTCTCCTGGGAACCCCACCGGCCTGTGGATCTCAGAGCTCTCTGGAGTTTGCGAAGGCAGTGGGGAAATCCCTCTGGTCTTGGCCACTCTGACGCTGCATAATCGGCATAACTGGGGCATCCCAGCTCAGCCTGGAATGTTCTTGTTTCTTGGCATGAACCTGTCTTTTTGCAAACACAGTCACTTTGTGTCTGTCCCATCAGCCCTCTCCCAAAGGTTTCTTCTACCCAGTCCCGCCAAACACACCGTTTTCAACGTTAAAGTCACTCTTTAATTTGTAACAAAGAGATATGGGTTCTAGTTCTGTCTTTGCCACCAATTGCCTAGAAATAGCTCAAACTCGGGATCTAGATTTGATCTGCCCAGTTTGAATCCCGACTTTGCCATCGATGAGCCGTGTCCCACGGGCAAGCCTTCAGTCCTCTATGGGCCTGGTTTCCTCGTCTATCAAATGAAGATAATAATAGTTCCTAACTCATAGAGCTATCACGGGGCTGAAAAAAATAATCCACGTAACGCGCCCAGCCTGGTACTCAGAGTTCAGATAAAGCTAGCTGTAAGGATTACTATCTTTCCCAATTTAAACTCTCCCGCAAACTTCATAGCTCCAGGCACAACTGGAGGTAAGGACTCAGGCATATGAAGCTTTTCCAGGGGCTGAGGCAGAGGAAATGTGATCTCCTGGATTTCGTTTGTAGCTTCTACTAGACCACATAGCAACCGGGCAACATAGCAACGAACGAAAGCAATTCCATTTAGTTCCAAGTCAAGCAACTTACTTTTTCAAAAGTATGTCATTCCGACCTGAAAAAACCAATCTCCTTAGTAGTTTTCACGTCATAGAGACAAATACTTTATGGTAAAAATGCTATTTGATTTTGTTTCTGCTCAAAGCAGTTCTCATCACAATTTTTTTTTTTTTTTTTTTTTTTTGAGACAGAGTTTCACTCTTGTTGCCCAGGCTGGAGTGCAATGGTGCGATCTTGGCTCACCACAACCTCCGCCTCCTGGGTTCAAGCGATTCTCCTGCCTCAGTCTCCCGAGTAACTGTGATTACAGGCGTGCACCACGTCCCACTAATTTTTTTGTATTTTTAGTAGAGACAGGGTTTCTCTATATTGGTCAGGCTGGTCTCGAACTCCCAACCTCAGGTGATCCGCCCGCCTCAGCCTCCCAAAGTGCTGGGGTTACAGGCGTGAGCCACCGTGCCGGGTGCTCATCACAAATTTTAAAACTGATCACAGATTTTTTCGTCTGCTCTTCCGAGCCTACTGTTTTGTAAACGAGTTACTGTACTGCCCTCTCGTGGAACATAATGATTTCTTTGAGTCAAAGTCCTTGCTTAGATTTTTTTTTTTTCTTTCTTTTTGAGACTGAGTCTCACTCTGTCACCCAGACTGGAGTGCAGTGGTACAATCTCAGTTCACTGCAAACGCCGCCTCCCAGGTTCAAGCAATTCTTCTGCCTCAGCCTCCTGAGTAGCTGGGATTACAGGCACCTGCTGCCACACCCAACTAATTTATGTATTTTTAGTAGAGACGGGGGTTTCACCAAGTTGGCCAGGCTGGTCTCGAACTCCTGACCTCAAGTGATCCGCCCGCCTCGGCCTCCCAAGGTGCTGGGATTACAGGCGTGAGCCACTGCGCCCAGCCATCCTCGCTTAGATTTGAAATAGGACTCCCACTTATAATTTATTATTGATAGTATTAGGTTCATCGGAAAGTATGCTTTATCCACGTATTTCACAAAACTCTTTTAAAAATGAATTATTCTTTCATTTTCAGTTGTTTGAACTTGGAGGCTTGATGTTCACCGATTCTATCTTCCTACAGCGATTCTACCCAGTGGGTATGTCAATCCTGCTCCTCGAGCTTCCTCTGGGTTCAGAGGCGACTCATAAATCAGTCCACAGCAATTGAGGCGCAGTGGGGAGAGCAGGCCACAGGCCACAGGCCAATTGTTCTGCGGGGGTTGCGGTTAGAACTCAAGGAAACTGTCTGAAAGCCTCCTTTGTGCCAGCCCCCGTCCAGCCTCACCCCAGCTGGAGGCGCCGATGATCCTAAAGAGGATCAGAACATGCCACCCCCAAAATATGCTACCTGGGAAGAAAGACATTTCGAGCTGTAGGCAATGAAGAAACAACAGATGCAGTAAAAGTTCTCCGCCCGCCCTTATCTGCCTAAATGCAGGACCTAAATTTTGCTTTGAGGAAGATGCCCCCCTGTACCCGGAAGAAGGAAAGTGACTCTTATCACCGGTGACGGGAGTTGCATTGAGAAGAATCTGCATAAACCAGCAAATGGAAGAGAGATAACTCTTCTCGTCCATTCATTTCTCCCATATATTCCTAAACACTTTCTCACGGGTTACTACCCCGGAAGCCCAAACGTTCTTTTCTTTATCCAGTCACTTCTCTATAACCCATCCCCCTTTGCTCAAATAGTATTTAATTTCTCAAGTCTAAACACTTACTGGAGTTTTCTACTTCTTTTTGTGAAGCTGCTGTGCCTAAAATCTTAACATCAATAAAATTTGTATCCTTTTTCTCTTGTGAATCTGTGTTCTGTCAGGTTAATTTGCAGATCCCCAGGAATAGAACCTAAGACAGTATGGGACAAATGTTTCTTCCCCTCTAATCCCGGGTGTGGAGTTGGTCGGCGGAGGGGCGGGACGTGGGTCAGCAGCCTTCATGCCCTTTTCCCAGAGAGGTTCTTGCAGTTGGTTTGGCTCTTGGACGTTACTCACCCGCTTCAGCAACCGCAGCTGCTGTGCCCGACAAATGGCAAAAGACAAGACACCAACCACACAAAGATCCCAGTGCGCAGGTTCCCTGCCTCATCTTGACTTTCAAGTGCCTTTATGTGCCTATGCAATGTTGCAATGTTAATCCTCGAGGGCGAAATCCAAGCTGGTTTATCCGCAGAGCTACCAGGGCCCGTGGTGATGGTGAGCAACGAGGCACTAAATTTCTTCTCCTACAATACAAAGGATCTGCTCCACGCACTCGCAGTCACAGTACAAACAGCTATTCGGTGTTAGATCAGCAAAGGAAACCAGCCCCAGTGCAAAGACAATTTTAGATCTATGTCCTGTTTCCTGTGGAAGCGCAAAACCAAAGGGGAGCCCACTGGTAGGACAGAGCAAGCACCCGTGAAGGTGCAGCCTGTTTTAAACTTAAGTTCTGATTCAGCAGGTTTGCAGCGGGTCCTGCGAATCTATCTGTTAACAAGCATCCCCAATCCCAGCACTATGGGAGGCCGAGACGGGCGGATCACGAGGTCAGGAGATCAAGACCATCCTGGCTAACACGGTGAAACCCCCTCTCTACTAAAAAATACAAAAAACTAGCCGGGCGAGGTGGCGGGCGCCTGTAGTCCCAGCTACTCGGGAGGCTGAGGCAGGAGAATGGCGCAAACCCGGGAGGCGGAGCTTGCAGTGAGCTGAGATTCCGCCACTGCACTCCAGCCTGGGCAACAGAGCGAGACTCCGTCTCAAACAAAACAAAACAAAACAAAACAAACAAAAAAAAAACAAGCATCCCCTGTGGGAGGGGTTCTGATGCAGAGTGTAGGAGGGCTGCCTGTATTCTGAGAAACACTGGATGGTGTCTGCCAAGATTCAATAGCAGACATTATTACAATTATTGGGAGACACAGGCTGTGCCAAATAGTAAAACAAAAATAAATATATTTACATTTCCCAGGGTTTGGCCCAATCAGACTGCTTGGCTCACATAAATCCCAGTGCATAGGCATTTGCAAACAATAAGCATATGTTTAGCATCCTAAACTCTACTTTTAAATAACACATTAAGGAATAGTCATGATTTATGCAATTAGTAAGTCCACAATTAACACTGAAGACTATTAACAATAATTAACACATAATTTTTACTATGCTATACTAATTTTAAAATACCTTTCACAACTCAAGGGATCTGGCAGTTTTTCAAATTTTTCTAGAAGGCCTGGCTTACACCAGCATCCATGACCATCTTCCTTTCTTGGAAACTGGACCTTCAGATCTTATTCATGTGTTTGATAATTTCATCATAAAGAACAAAGACAACTGCGATGTGCAGACGTACTCTGCCATAGCACAGAATTGTTCTTTGTAAAAGTTTGTTCGATACAAACTTTATATGAAAAAAAATTGCCCTTCAAGGGAAAAACAAAAAAAACAACCTCAAAAGCTTTTCATAGAAGTCCCTGGTATTTGTATTGGGAAATACAAACCAGGTGAAACATACGTTTTTAATTTTTTTGCTCATTAATTTTAAAAAAAAGATTACTGAGTGCCTATTTTGTTTCAGGTACTCTTCCCAGTATTGGCCTAGCACCAGCCTTAAAGCAACCTTCGGTGAACATAATATATACTGATTATATATTACATACTTCCCTATTGACTAATATAACTAATGGACTAGTTCACTTCAAAAGAAATGATTTTTCCTGGGCATCATTTTAGCAGAAGTTCTGCTTCCTTTTCTTTCATGCATAGAAAATGTGTTTTCTCCTAATGCAGAGGGGCGGGGATGCTTTTTCTGCCCCAGTGAGTGGCCAGGAGAAAATTGCTTTCTCTTTGTATATGAACTCAAGGGCCAACATTATTCTAGCAACAGTAGGACAGGTGGCAAAAGTGTTCTTGTGTCCTAGTTGCTGCCACTAGAAAGTTCAGGCAACTGGAAAGTTGCCTAAAATCATGGCCTGCAAGTTATATACCTTACATAATGAGGCACTGGAGAGACAGCCAAAAATTCCCAATCAAAAATATGCAAGCTAGGCGCAGTGGCTCTTACTTGTCATCCCAGCATTTGGGAGGACAAGGTGGGAGGATTGCTTGAGCCCAGGAGGTTGAGGCTGATGTGAGCCCTGATGGCACCACTGCACTCAGCCTAGGCAACAGAGGAAGACTCTGTCTCATTTAAAACAAAATATGCAAACGTCAGTGTGTTTTGATGTCTTTCTTCAAATCACTTAGCAGAATTCATGCCCTTTTCATTTACATTAGATGTTTGAGACAGTTTTCAAGGGAAATATTATTATTATTATTGAGACGGATTTTCTCTCTTGTTACCCAGGCTGGAGTGCAACGGCACGATCTCGGCTCACTGCAACCTCCACCTCCCGAATTCAAGCAATTCTGCCTCAGCCTCCCCAGTAGCTGGGAGTACAGGCATGCACCACCATGCCACGCCCAGCTAATTTTGTATTTTTAGTATAGACGGGGTTTCTCCATGTTGGTCAGGAGACCACGCCCAGTCAGGAAATATTATCTTTGAAGTCTGAAATCCAAAATTGCTTTCAAGGTGAATAAAAGGATTTTAAAAGATTGTAACAATTTTATTTCTGTGATGATCACTGAGTGTAAATTCTTCATTCTCTATCAGGAAATCCATCTAAGACTTCCATAGAAGTGAAAAAATATATAGTTTTTTAGTCTGTAATTAAGGGGAAATATTTCATGGGATGAGAACTGGATACAGGCTGGGCACAGTGGCTCACGCCTGGAATCCTAGCCCTTTCGGAGGCCAAGGCAGGTGGATCACCTGAGGTTGACAGTTCAAGACCAGCCTGGTCAACATGATGAAATCCCATCTCTACTAAAAATACAAAAAATTAGATGGGTGTGGTGGCGGGCACCTGTAATCCCAGCTATGCAGGAGGCTGAGGCAGGAGAACCCGGGAAGCAGAGGTATCAGTGAGCCAAGATTGCGCCACTGCACTACAGCCTGGTCAACAAAGTAAGACTCCGTCTGAAAAAAAAAAAAAATCGGACCAAGCATCGCCAGTATGTCTTCTGTAGAATTAAACAGAATCAGAGACAAGAAGCAACTTTATTCACATTATAAATGAAACACTTTTGTTTTGTGTATACTGTTAGTTTCTGTTTTAAAATACTCACAGATGATCATATTAAGAAATAAAGGCCAGGCGCAGTGGCTCACGCCTGTAATCCCAGCACTTTGGGAGGCCAAGGGGGTGGATCACCTGAGGTCAGGAGATCGAGACCAGCTTGGCCAACCCAGTGAAACCCTGTCTCTACTAAAAATACAAAAAATTTAGCCAGGCATCGTGGCGGGGGCCTGTAATCCCAGCTACTCGGGAAGCTGAGGCAGGAGAATTGCTTGAACCCAGGAGACGGAGGTTGCAGTGAGCAGAGATCACACCACTGCACTCCAGCCTGGGTGGCAGAGCGAGACTCCATCTCGAAAAAATAAAAAAGAAATAAAACTTCCAAGTTTATTTTCCCCAAGTTGTAACATGATCCAGAAGTTGAAATTCATTGAATCCCTTGTTGTACTCATTATGGTAATAATGAGATGTTTCCTTCTTCCAGTTAATTATATTAACGTGGAGCTTGCCAACTGGTGAACTGCAGATGGGTTAAGACACGGATGCCTCAGGCCGAAGCCCTAAGGCCAAGTATCTCCAGCCAGGAGCAGCTTCCTCAGCTCAACCAGCCGATTTTTGTTTAGTATTTTCTGCCTGAGCCATGAAATGAAAATCTTCAGAGTCAAACATTCTTGGGACTCACGATGTTAATAGTTTGCTTTGTAGAGTGTCTGGCTTCAGGACACAAGTTAAATCCTATACAGTTAGAAGAGAATTTCTTTTTAATTTAAAAAAACTTTTAGGCTGGGCACGGCAGCTCGCGCCTGTGATCCCAGCACTTTGGGAGGCTGAGGTGGGCAGATCACCTGAGGTCAGGAGTTCGAGACCAGCCTGGCCAACATGGTGAAACCCCATCTCTACTAAAAAT
>NW_012102166.1:1591916-1596684 GCF_000951045.1 Mandrillus leucophaeus
GCTGAGGTGGGCAGATCACCTGAGGTCAGGAGTTCGAGACCAGCCTGGCCAACATGGTGAAACCCCATCTCTACTAAAAATACAAAAAAATTAGTTGGGCATGGTAGCAGGTGCCTGTAATCCCAGCTACGTGGGAGGCTGAGGCTGAGGCAGGAGAATTGCTTGAACCTGGGAGGCGAAGTTTGCAGTGAGCCGAGATTGCACCACTGCACTCCAGCCTGGGCAGCAACAGCGAGACTCCGTCTCAAAAAAAAAAAAAAAAAATTAAAATTTTAAAATTCTTTACCACATCAAGCATATGAACCCAGAAACATTTTTTGAGGCTCTATATTCTTTTGCCAATATTTTATTTAAAATACTTTAGTCCTAGTTCTTTTCCATCTTTAGTGTAAAATAACTTTTTGTTATTGTTAAACTCAATTTGGGTTCAAAATCCTATTTCCAGCTTAGGAAATATAGTGAGGACCCATCTCTATAAAAAATTTTTAAAAATTATCTGGGCACGATGGCATGAGCCTATAGTTCCAGCTACTCGGGAGGCTGAGGAGGGAGGATCATTTGAGCCCAGGAGGCTGAGACTGCAATGAGCCATGGTGATGGCGCCACTGCACTCCAGCCTGGGTGTCAAAGTGAGACTCTGTCTTAACAACAACAACAAAATCATATTTGATTCATAAAAGGTGTGGAGTAAAACGTATTATCCCCCTATTCTAGCCTTGAAATGGTTTATATAATTGTGGCTATTTACCCTATAGATCTGAATGAAGAACGAGGAAGAGAGGGAGGAAGGAAGATAGGAAAGGAAGGAGGAAGGAAAAAGGAGTAAGGCCCCAGGTGATGCCTCTAGAGTAAAATGTGTTCACTGGGTGCAGAGACCATGAAAAGGTGCCCCTTGAGGGAGGGTGGGACATGGGAAGAGTGTGGGGCTTGGGAGGGCAGGACTGTAACCACCAAGGGGTCAGCTTGCGGCTTGGGTGAGGGGGGCTGAAGTAACCAAAGGCTGGCGACGCTCAGATGGCCACACTGTTTTCCACCAGGCTGGGCCGCAGGTACTCGTACGGCATGTCCAGCTTTGCATTCCGGTTCTCGATTTCCTTATCCAGGGCAGCCAGCTCCTCCCTGAACTTCTTCAGCACAGCCTTAGGCTCAGGGCCCGAAAAATACTCCTCCTCATGCTGGCCCACAGCCACCTGGGAGGGAGAGGAAAAAGCGGCTGGGAGCCTTATGACCCCCAGTCTGGGATGCCGCACGTCCCCACAGCTGCCTCCTTCCTCAGGGCCCTGGGCACTCGGCTCTCACCATAATGGGCTGGCGTCTGCCCAGCTGCCAAGTCATGGACATCTGGAGAGACGCCTGATGGAAGTTGGGCAGCGTTGCCATCACTGTCTCCAGCGTTGCATCCTTGGTGGTCGGCGGGGGCAGCCGCATCGTGCAGGGTGCATTAGGAACCCAAGAGTACCAGTCCAGCTAAGGAAGGGCAGGGATCCAGAGTCAGTGCCTGCTAAGCAGGAAAGCCCTGTGGCCCACCTGCACACAGACCCCTCCCTCACTCCAGGCCCCAAATTCCCAGGTAAGTACCTGGCCCAGATGCACAGAGGAGTGTTGGCCGGTGCAGGTGAAGATACACATGGTGACAAAGCGGCAAACCTGATCCCGAGACTGTAAAGAGACAGGAAACCCTGCAGGGGGTGAGGAGAGTTAGAAGCTGGGAAGGCAGGAGTAGGGCAGAGAGAGGAGAACAAGGCGGGGTGAGAAAGAGCGGCAGGAGCGCTCAGTAACTCTTACGGGAATTACCATGACAGCAGGTTGGGGTGGCGGAGTGGGGAGCTCTGCTGGGGGATCCCACTCAGTGGGGTGCTGCCGCTGACTCACATTGGCTCACAAGAGTCAGTCAATGACGTTAGGTGTTAAGCAAAAGCTAGTCAGCATCACTTTGGTGGCCACAGTAGAAATATTTATACCACGGAAATGTGCAAAAGCTACAAATCAGGACGGTTCTTCCCAAGAGTCAGTTGTTAAACATGTATGAGCAGCCACTGGTCCCGCTGCATCTGGCACCTAGGGGTTCTCTGCGTGTAGGATGGGGACCTGTCTCTAGGTGAGAGGCAGTGGAATCTGAGAAGGCCTTTGGAGTTCTCATAGGTGTTGAAATGCTTCTGGGAGATTTCATGAAGCACAGGAGATTCTGGGGAGGTCTCTTGGGTTTTGTGTCTGAGATCTCAGGGCAGGGGCTCCTCCTACCTCGGTCCTGGCCCCCTTGCAGCCCGATTTCAGTGATCTCTCGACACCAGGTCTGCAGCTCTGGGTCATCTTTCACAGCCACGTCTGTCTTATAGTGGAGACTCACGATTCCTTCCACATACCTACCAACCAACGGAGCAGGGCCAGTTAGCTGAAGCCAGCTTCTGGGCTCAGGTGATCCTCCTGCAGCCTCCCGAAGTGCTGGGATTACAGGTGTGAGCCACTGAGCTCAGCCTTATAATTTTTACACCTAGTTGAATGAGCCTCGATTTTACAGAAGAGGAAACAGATAATCAGAGAGGCTGGATGCTTTGCCTGAGGTCACACAGCTTACAAACAGCAGAACCAGGATTCACATCCAAGCCTATCTGCCCTGTAATCCCATGAATTTCCTCTCTGTTGTTGCATGTCGCCTCCTGATTAACAGCCACAGCACTCTGACCCTGATTCTCTTACTCTGCACACTCTCTGAATCCCTAGCACCAAGGGCCAGTCACATTTCTTCATTTGACCCTGTTTCTATCAACCATTCCACCTTGCACGCCCTCCCTCCGCAGCTACTCTCATGTGGGAAGGAAACCGAGCCGCTGAGCTTCTCCAGGATCCCTCAGTTGGAGGCCAGCCTAGGCAACATGGAGAAACCCTATCTCTACAAAAGCACAGGCCCCCAACCAGATGCAGACCTCCCGCTCTCCTAGACGTCTTCTCCACCCGAACTTGCACCCCCACTGGCCTTCCCCCTTGCCTCACCGAAAGATGATTTCCCAGAGCCGCAGTGCATCTTGGGCATAGAAGGAAGACTTCACTCCCAGGAGCCCCCGGTCAGCCAAGTCATCAGGGGGACAGAAGGAGCTATAGGTCAGAAAGCCTCCAGCTCGCCTGAGCAGCTCCACGTGGCCTCCCCCACCAGTGCTCACCACCTGAGGAGGGAGGATGAGCAGGGTCAGGCAAATCGACCTGCCCTGAATCCAGAGCTGGAAAGAAGAGTGACCCAGAATCTCCCTTTCTCTTCCCATACCTGGTCAAAAATTCCCATGTCAGAGACCAGCCCAGTCCTGGCCCGGACGTTAATTTCCAGGGTGTATCGCAGGTGAGGAATGATAAGCTAGAGGGAGAAACACAGGGAAGGGTAAAGTCAGAGGAGAGCTGCAGCAGAGCCCTGCAGGAAACAGGGGCCGACAAGCAGGAAAGGCACCAGGTCTTCAGAAAAAGCACAGATGTAAAGTTCAGTGGCCTCTCAACAGCGAGTTTTCAGAAGTACCAGTCGACCCAGCAATTCCATTACTGGATATATACCTCCCAAAATATAAATCGCCCCACTATAAAGGCACATACATGCTCACGTATGTTCATCACAGCACTACTCACGATAGCAAAGACATGGAATCAACCTAAATGCCCATCAACAATAGACAGGGTAAAGAAAATGTGATACACTACGTCAACAAAATGATACACACTACGGAATACTATGCAGCCATGAAAAAGAACAAGATCATGTTCTCTGCAGCAACATGGATGGAGCTGGAGGCCATAATCCTAAGTGGACTAACACAGGAACAGAAAGCCAAATATGGCATGTTCTCAGTTATAAGTGAGAGCTAAACATTGAGTATACATGGACACAAATAAGGGAACCAGCATCTATTTGTGGGTGGAGGGTGGAAGGAGGGAGGGGATCCAAAAACTACCTATCGGGTACCACGCTTATTACCCGGTGACAAAATAATCTGTACACCAAGCCACCGTGTACAGAACAAACCGGCCCGTGTACCCTTGAACGTAAAATTAAAGTTAAAAAGAAATACATAAAAATAAACCACTGAGTTTTCAGTTGATTTGCATCGACTATTTGCATTCCGCAAACCAGACTTAGTGCTTTATGATAATTGAAAGAAATCATTCTTTTGATGTTGTTGTTTTGTTTTGTTTTGAGATGGAGTCTCGCTCTGTTGCCCAGGCTGAAGTGCAGTGGTGTGATCTCAGCTCACCGCAACCGCTGCCTTCCAGGTTCACGCGATTCTTGTGCCTCAGCCTCCTGAGTAGCTGGGATTACAGGCATGAACCACCGTGCCTGGCCTCTTTTTCTTTTCATATTTTTTCATAGGTCTAAACCAAGATTTCTCAACTTTTTTTTTTAACCACCTACTAAGTAACCTTTGGAGATATTTTTTCCTAATCTCACTCCACCTCATTAAATAGTAGTACTACATATATACTGTATATCTATGTATTGCATTATATCTGTGCTTTATATAGATATATATCACATTATATCTGTGCTATATAAAATAATAAGATTCGGCCGGCCACAGCAGCTCACGCCTGTAATCCCAACACTTTGGGAGGCCGAGGTGGGCAGATCACCTCGGAGTTTGAGACCAGCCTGACCAACATGGCAAAACCTCGTCTCTACTAAAAATACAAAAATTAGGCCGGGCGCGGTGGCTCAAGCCTGTAATCCCAGCACTTTGGGAGGCCGAGACGGGCGGATCACGAGGTCAGGAGATCGAGACCATCCTGGCTA
>NW_012102166.1:1596836-1599906 GCF_000951045.1 Mandrillus leucophaeus
AAAAAAAAAAAAAAAAAAAAAAAAAAAAAAAATTAGCCAGGCATGGTGGCAGGCGCCTGCAATCCCAGCTACTTGGGAGGCTGAGGCAGAAGAATCACTTGAACCCAGGAGGCAGAGGTTGTAATGAGCCAAGATCATGACACTGCACTCCAGCCTGGGCAGCAAAATAAATAAATTAATAATAATAATAATAATAATAATATTTTTCACACACATTTTCCAGCCATCTTCACCCCTTGGAGGACATTGTTGCCCCTACTGAGAATGGATGGTCTAATCACTGCCTCCCTCCAGAGCCTGGTCTCCTCCCTCTCCCCTTCATCCATTACGCTCGCCTTCTTTCAGTTCTTTAAAGAAGACAAGCTTGGATCGGGCGCGGTGGCTCACGCCTGTAATCCCAGCACTTTGGGAGACCGAGGCAAGGGGATCATCTGAGGTCAGGCATTCGAGACCAGCCCGGCCAACATGGTGAAATCCTGTCTCTATTAAAAATACAAAAAAACTAGCCAGGCGTGGTGGTGCGTGACTGTAATCCCAGCTACTGGGGAGGCTGAAGTGGGAGAATTGCTTAAACCCAGGAGGCAGAGGTTGCAATGAGCTGAGATCACACCACTGCATCCCAGCCTGTGCAACAAAGGGAGACTCCATCTCAAAAAAAAAACAAAAACAAACAAAAAAAAAACAATGACTGTCTGGAAAAGATCTTTTTAATGTTATTTGCATGGGTTCCTCTTGTTGGACGGAATCCTTGGTCATTTGCATGTACTGTGCTTTATATATAAAAAGAGTAAGATTTTTTCCACCACTTTCCCCAGGTGGGAGGTGATATCCCCTTTGAAAATGCATGGCCAGCCCTGCTCGTTCTCTGTTGCTCTCACATTGTCCATTCACTGTTTCTCTCCATACCGAGACCTCACAGAAAGGGAGCCTCCAGAGGTGGGAACGTGCCCTGGGGTAGGCAGGAGAGAAGGGGATAAGGTGTTACCTTGAAGATAGGATGTATGGACGGCAGGCACCTCATGGTGGCCACAGCAATGACCTCAGCCATCAAGTGTCCCCTCAGAAGATGAGACTGCAGCTCATGGAGCTGGAAGTCAGAGCTGCGCACCCAGCATTTGGCCAGAAGCCAGACCATTGGAGGATCCGTGGGCAAGAAAAGTGGAGGTGGCGGGGATCCTGCGCTGGGTAGTTGGAGCTGGAGCAGAGACAAGGTGTGGGGAGAGAAGGCATGAGTGCTGGGCACTCAGCAATCCGACCCCCGCCCCCTTGCATGTTAACCTTGCCGTTCTTCCTCCAAACGTGTTTCGCTTTCCCCATCTCACTGCTCCCACTCCCTACAGCTCCCATTTCCTCCCCTCCCCTTCCTACCCGCTCGGTGCATTAGCACCCTGCAAGCTGCTTTGCCTCCAGCATTCTGCAGACACTGCTCTTCTGGTGCCTCCTCCAGCCTCCACTTCCCCTTTCAGTCCCCGCAGTGTGGAAAAGATTCAAACCACCTGCTTCCTTCATCCCACACTGTTTTTCGAAATCTAATCTTCTAGCCCCACCTCTACACAAATGACTGAATCTCTTGTTCTCAGCTGCCTGCTGGACAATTTAAATGTCTTCCCATTACCTCAACATTGGCCAGACAAAAGTCTACCGGGGCACCCTGTTCTCTTTATTGGTGCTATTTCTGCAGGCACCTGGCCTGGCTCCCCTTTCCCCTCTCCTTGATCTCCCTCTGCACTCGCATCCACCTGTCCTCTGCATCCCGACGATCACCACCCACATCCGAGCTCCCCTCCTCCTGGGATCAGTGCTGGAGCACATTGCCCCAGCCCCTGTTTCTAGCATCTCCCCTCTCCAACCCACCCTAAACACCACTGCCCACACCGCGTGCCCATAGCACGTTTCGTCACAGCCTTCTCCAGCTTTCCACCTCATATTCCTTAGCCTGGCTTAGTCTGGCCCCAGTGCAACAGTCCCCTAGGAATCTCCTGACTCCTCTACCTCAGCCTCTTCCCAGGCTGTCTTGCCCCTGAGGACCAGTCCTTCCTCTCCCTCCTGCTTGTCTGAGACCTGGCCCTCCTTCAAGGCTCATGACATCCCACCTCCCCTCATCCCTCCTGGGCTATCTCTGTCCACTTCCTCAGTCCCGGAGCTTCTGCAGACTGGCCCCAAGTGTCTCTCCAGCTACACTGCAAGGCCTTTGAATCAGAGACTTGGCGCATTTCCTCCTTTGGGGTCTCCCTGGTGCTCTAGCCCAGCGCCTTTGCAGATGGTGCTCAGTGAATTTCGATAAGGGGCTGAGCTAAGAAGGCTGGAGACTGGGAGCAGAAATCTTGAGTCCTCTCACCTGGATGACCATGGGCAAGAGTTTCCCATCAGGCTGCAGTTTCAGCATGACCAGAGGGGCAGCCAGGTACTGCTGGCTACAGAGAATGACGTTGGCCTTGATCCCATCCAGCAGGGAGAAGTCAGCTTCAAACAGTGTGCCTCCCTGGGTGGGGGAAGAGGTCAAGGGCTGCTATCAGCATAAAGCATCTTCTTCCTACTCTGATTCCTCCAAGGGGGCAGAGAGAGAGAGAGGAGCTAACCTGTCTCCATCACCTACTTTGTTCCAGGTAATGGATCATGTGCTTATTGCCTCATATCATTGTTTTTTGTTTCTGAGCCAGGGTATAACTCTGTTGCCCAGGCTGGAGTGCCATGGCAGGATCACCACGGCTCACTACAGCCTTGACTTCCTTGGGCCCAGGTGATCCTCCCACCTCAGCCTCCAAATAGATGGGACTACAGGTGCATGCCACTACACCAAAAATTACAGATGCTAATTTTTGTGCTTTTGTAGAGACAGGGTTTCTCCATGTTGCCTAGGCTGGCCTCCAACTTCTGGGCTCAGGTGATCCTCCTGCAGCCTCCTGAAGTGCTGGGATTACAGGTGTGAGCCACTGAGCTCAGCCTTATAACACCTAGTTGAATGAGCCTCGATTTTACAGAAGAGGAAACAGATAATCAGAGAGGCTGGATGCTTTGCCTGAGGTCACACAGCTTACAAATAGCAGAACCAGGATTCACATCCAAGCCT
>NW_012102166.1:1600245-1608809 GCF_000951045.1 Mandrillus leucophaeus
CCCATGCTGCTGCTTTCAATTCCCCTGGGTTGGGCGGGATCAGGGGGTAAGGGTCCTGGGAGACACATCGGGGAGGGGGACTGACCTGCCAGCTTGCTCTGGCCACACCAGAAAATCCGTTTGAAGTCATCCAGATCCTTCCAGCGAGTCAGAACGTTTAAAGAGTCTTTGATAGCAAGGTCCGCCAGCCTTCAGGGCAGGATGGGGCAAAGGGTTTGAGCATCATTCTGAGACTCCAACATGGCGACCACAGGCACCGATCTTGGGCCAGTCCAGTGCAGTGCAGCCCATAAGCCCCTTGGCTTCCACTAGACCAGGACACCTCCCTCTCACCCAGCCTCCCCTTGCTCTCACCCCTTGGCCAGCGAAGCCTCAAAGTCAACTCTCTTGTCTTCCAGAAATCGCTCATCCACAGGGAGGTCACTTAGTTTCGTCCCAGCCACACTCAGAATTAACCCATCCTTCCAGTTTCCCCACCTGTGGGGCGGGAAGGAAATCAGGCGTGGGTGCTGGAAGCAGCAGCAGCTCACGTGGGGTCAGGGGAGGAGGGCTCACCGGTACAGCTTCCTTCTCTCTTCCAGCTCCTCTTCCCGGTGTTTCCGGAACAGGCCCTGAGGGTCTTCGCCCACAGTGCAGCCTAGAAGGACAGGGGAGGGCTTGGCCAGTGACTTTTGGTGAGATCCTCTTCTCGCCCCTGCCAGGAGAGCCTCATCACCCCGTCCTTCTGTGTGGCCCCTGCCCCCTCAGCAGCACGCCCCTCCCCCAGGCTCCAGCCACTCTGTACCAGCTGCAGCCACCGCCCCCTCGACACCCCCAAAGACCCCGGCGCTCCAGGTTCCAGCACCTCCATCCTGCGCTCTCTTCTCCACATGCGCATCCCCCCAGCTTCTCTCGCACCCCAGAGGCCTCCTGACACCCCCAGCCCCGCGCTCACCGGTGCCTTCGGGCAGGCTCAGGACGCCGTCGCCCTCCACCCAGCGGTAACAAGGCAACCGGACCTCGTCCCCGTCTCCGGGGCCCCGCACGGAGATCCAGCTGCAGAACCAGGCGTCGTCCTGAAGGAGGGGCCGTTTGCGCAGCTTCACAAACAGCAGCGGCCCCAGGTACTCGGGCACTTCCACCTTGACTTCTGTCTCCTGCGGGCGACATTAGAGGCTCAGCCCCGGCGGGGACGGGCGGGAGGGGCACCCGGCTGAGCCCTGCTCCCTCCAGCGCCCACGCCCTTCCTTGGAGGCTCTGAGAGGAGGAGACGTATCGGGGTGGGGGGACTGAGCCAGAGAGAGAGAGGAACAGCGCCGAGCAGGTGGCCCCAGGACTCGGTTCTGCGGGGACGGGGACGGGGACGGCAGGTGGGAAGGGCCGCACCTGCTCTCACTTTCTCCTCTCTGTGGTCGTTGACTGTGCCAAGCGCTGGGCTGGGCGCTGGGAACCCGGAGCCGCGCCCTGGACGAGCGCGCTATGAAGCCGGGACGCGCTGGTGGCAATTCCCGCTGTGCGACCACCCCCCGCCCCCACCCCGCCCAAGGCTGAGGACCTGCAGGGGCCCCACCGGCCTGGGGACAACCTTCCCGGAGACCTGAAGGCGGAGAGGGCTCAGCCAGGGAGAGTGAGAGAAAGGGAAGGCAGGGGAAAGGCGCGCCGGGCAGAGCGAGCAGCGGGGATGGGAGGGGGCGCAGCATCTTGGAGCTGGAGCTCAGAGCCAGGTGTGGGGAGTCGGCAGGTCCGGAGGCTCTCGAAGGTGGCGCCAAGGGCTTTGGATTTGGTCCCGAGAACAAGCGGGAGCCATTCGAATGTGTTAAGCAGGGGGAGTGAATTAGGGTGAAATCATTCTGGCTTCAGAAGGCCTTGGAAGGTCTGCAGCAGAGGCGGCGAGGCCGCTGGAGGTTTGAAATGGCTTTTACAATACAGAAAGCGGGAGGACCTGCGACGGCTCTGGCGACCAGTTTCCAGACACCAGAGCTGTGTGGAATGAGGGGCGCCCAGGGGCATCTCCTTAATTCCAAGGAGATGGAGTAGCGGGAACATTTATTGAGCGTTTACTGTGTGTCACCAACTGCCCACCACAGGGAGGAAAAAAGGGAGGGGGGAGCGCCTTTCCACCTTCCGTGCCCCGTCCCCTCACCATGGAGTCGCGGGGCAACCCGCTCCGTGCGCATTTTCTTTCTGGCTCCCTTCGCCCCGCTTTCTCGGAAGCTCGGAGCAAGGGCATGGGGGTGCGGGGAGCAGGGCTCCGCAGGTTCAAGGAGACGCAGGCGGTCGGCGGCGGGGCGGATATTGGGCTGGGACGCGGGAGATGCTCAGGGTCTAGAACTGACTGCGCCGGATTCTTGTTTAGAGGGAGGTGAAGGGAGGGAGGAGGCGCGGGAGACACCGGGGGAGGCAGGAGGAGAGGGCTGGGAGGTGGGAAGAGGCGAGGACCTCGTTCGGGCATGTTCCTTTGACGTTCCCTGAGACAGACATCCAGATTTGGGGATCTGGCAGAGGGCTAGAGCAGTGATGGGAATTTGGGGTTTCGCGGAAGAAAAAAAGTAACAGGACCGGGTAGAACACCAGGTAGATATGACATGAGATATGACAGGAGGTGGGTCGGGAAATTGAGAGCGTTCTCCTGCCTTGACTCCCCATCCTTCCCTCTCATCACCAACTCCACCCCAGGTGATAAAGCCCGAAAGGTCAGAGATCCAACAGCGCTAGTGGTTGAAACGTTTTTTTAAGATAGAGAAAGCGGGAGGACCGACGGCCGCTCCGGTGTCCGCTGAGTTTCCAGACAAGGGAACTCTGTGCAGCGAGGGGCGCACAGGAGGGTGCCCTCAATTCCAAGGAGATCGGGTAGCGGCAACGTTTATTGAGCGCTTACTGGGTGCCACCAACTGCCCTAAAGCCCCCCACCCCTGCGGCCTCCGTGCGCTGTCTTTGAGCCCAGTGTGCGCGCCCTCGGCAAAGAGAATGGACCAGAGGCCAACGGGGGCGCGTGGCCTCCCCGGTATTTGACTGACTCGGAGCCAGGCGCGCAGCCCACCCCGCCCGGCTCTGGGGAGCTCACCTTGCCCCGTGCGGGCCACAGTCGCTTCCCGAGCGCCGCCTCCCCGTGCTGGCCGACCAGCCACAGCTGCACCTGGTTCTTGGAACCCGCATGGAGCGAGGCCCCCGTGGACAAGCGGATGCGGTAGAGACCCATCTTGCTCAAAGACGTTTCGCTCCTTCTGGTGGGGAAGAAGGGTGGACCAGCTAAATAACCCAGCCTGAGACCCCGCCCTCTTGGAGGTCGCTTGGGGTCGGAATGTGGGTGGCAGGTCTCCAATCAACTCCGCCTACCTCTGGGGCCCCCAGCTCCAAGGAGCAGAGCTTCAAAGGGCAGAATTCAGCCCCAGTCCAAAAGGCGGTGTCCTGGCAAGAGCAGGGAGTGGAAACTACTATCTTGACGGGAGGGAGAAGAAGAAAAGGATTTGAACCGAAAACATGCAGGAAGAGGGAATCAACGCCTGGTACAGCAGGCAGGCGAGGTGGGGGTAGGAGTTATGCACTTGTGTACCACGGACTTTGGGCCAAGCCTGGATGACTGGGAAGCCAACCTCCATCTAAATGCACGCGTGCACACGCACACACACACGCACACACACGCACAGACTCACGCACACATGCATGCGCACACACGCATGCAGGCACGCACACACACGCACAGACTCACGCATACATGCACACACACACATGCATGCATGCGCACACACACACACACACACACGCACAGACTCACGCACACATGCACACGCACACACACATGCATGCACGCACACACACGCAGAGACTCACGCACACATGCATGCACACACACACATGCATATACGCACACAGACACACACGTGCACACACACGCACAGACACCTGCACAGACACGCACACAGGCACACACGTACACACACGCACACACATGCATGAAAACACGCACAGACACAAGCACACACGCAGACACACGCACAGACACACCCACACACGCATACACGCAAGGGCACACACACATGCACGCACACACACACGCCTCACAAGTTGGATTGCAGGAGAGGGTGAAGTGGGCGAGGAGACCCAGTTTGCAGTGGCATTTGAGGAAGGTACATTCAGGCCAAGGAATTCATTTGACCAACTTTGCACACTTGCCTTCTCTGTGCCAGCCACTGGGACTCATTCCTTTTGAGCGTGAAAGCCTCCACCTCCCTGTTGCCTGCAGAATAAAAGTCCAGATAAATGTTTCTGGCATTCAGTGCCCTTGCTAACCTGACCAGCGCTCCTTACCTCTCATCCCACTGCACCCTGGCATCTCCTGTGCTGGAGCCATGTGTTTCCCGGAACCTCCCCCCTGCTGTTCTCTCAAAGAACTCACTTCTGGGTTAGTCTGTTCATGCTTCTAAACCCTAATTCGTCTCCAATTTCTCTTTGGTCTGGAGCCATCTGTTCCCTGGAACTCCCCGCCCCCGCACTGCTGTTCTCTCAAAGAACTTGCTCCTGGATTAATCTATTCATCTATTCATGCTTCTAAACCCTAGTTACTCTCCAGTTTCTCCGGAAAGTCTTGCCGGGTACTTTCATCCCCCACCACCCCACCAGAGCAAATTAGCTTTCCTTCCTTTTTTTTTTTTTGTTTTGAGATGGAGTCTCACTCTGTCACCCTGGAATGCAGGCTGGAGTGCAGTGGCGCCATCTTGCCTCACTGCAACCTCCATCTCCCAGGTTCAAGCAATTCTCTGCCTCAGCTTTCTAAGTAGCTGGGATTGCAGTCGCCCGCCATCACACTCAGCTAATTTTTGTATTTTTAGTAGAGACGGGGTTTCTCCATGTTGGCCAGGCTGGTCTTGAACTCCTGACCTCGTGATCCACCCACCTCAGTCTCCCAAAGTGCTGGAATTACAGGCATGAGGCACCACGCCAGGCTCCACGCCAGGTTCAGCTTTTCTTTCTTTCTTTTTTTTTTTTTGAGACGGAGTCTTGCTGTGTCGCCCAGGCTGGGGTGCAGTGGCCGGATCTCAGCTCACTGCAAGCTCCACCTCCCCGGTTTACGCCATTCTCCTGCCTCAGCCTCCCGAGTAGCTGGGACTACAGGCGCCCGCCACCTCGCCCGGCTAGTTTTTTGTATTTTTTAGTAGAGATGGGGTTTCACCGTGTTAGCCACGATGGTCTCGATCTCCTGACCTCGTGATCCACCCGTCTCGGCCTCCCAAAGTGCTGGGATTACAGGCGTGAGCCACCGCGCCCGGCCCAGCTTTCCTTTCTAACACTTTACTCCTTGTGCACACTTCTATTGTTGCGCACTTTATACTGCAGTGTGAGCTTTTGTTTGTATGTCTGTATCCCCCACTAAAGTGAGCCCGTCCTAGGCAAGGACTACACACCCAGCAGGACTCTCACGTTTGTTTCCCTTGGAGACAGCACAGTGTCAGGGCTTGTGGGTGTCAATAAGTGTTTTTCTGAAACACACTGAGCTGAAAAACTCATTATAAATGAATCCTTCCCTTGGGGGAGACAAAGGGAAACAAATAACTATCAGACAATGTAAACAAAAGGGGAATAGTAACATAAGCTCCGTGGCATGGATTACTGTCAGTCTGGAAACACAAATGAAGTCCATGAAAATATGTCTGTGATGCATATTTTCTGGTTTGCTTGTTTTTTGGTTTTGGTTTTGGGTTGTTGTTGTTGTTGTTGTTGTTGTTTTTAATGAGATGGAGTCTTGCTCTGTTGCCCGGGCTAGAGTACAGTGGTGTGACCTCGGCTCACTGCAACCTCTGCCTCCCAGGTTCAAGTGATTCTCCTGCCTCAGGCTCCCGAGTAGCTGGGATTACAGGCACACACCACACCTAGCTACTTTTGGTATTTTCAGTCGAGATGGGGTTTCACCATGTTGGCCAGGCTGGTCTTGAACTCCTGACCTCAAGTGATCCACCTGCCTTGGCCTCCCAAAGTGTTGGGATTACAGCCGTGAGCCACCACGCCCCGCCCTGCTTAATTGTTTAGTGGGAAGTACATTCACCTGATTCAAAATTCAAAAGGTACCAAGTGGTATTCACTAGTTTCTCCCTCCTCTCGGCCCCAAGCCACTCAGTTGCTCCATTCCCAGCAATCACTGTTACCAGTCTCTTCTGTGCACTAATATTACAGAGCAAATACACACCTATCCTTTTTGTCCTTTTCCTGCACATCAGAGCACACCTTATTCTGCATCTCGTTTTTCCACAGTGCAACAGGAGGTCATTCCATATCCGTGCACAAAGAGCTTCCTTGTTCTTTGCTGAGGCTGCTATTTGCTGTAACATAATAAATTCTACTAGTCTCTTATAGTGGACGCAGGTTGTTAGTAATCTTTTGTAACTATGAAAAAGTGCTGAAAGAAATAATCCTTGTATATACAGCATTTCTTGTATGAAAGTATATCTGTAGAACAAAACCCTGGAGATAGAATTTCTGGACCAAAAGCATATCAAATTTCGGCAGAAACTGCTCAGTTGCCCTCTGTAGAAACTTGTACTGATTTACACCCCTGCAGTGGACTATGTCTGAGAATGCCCGTTCTTCCTCACTTTTGCCAACGGTGTGTTAATAACCAGGATTACCTTAGCCAATCGGATAGGTGAAAAATGGTATCCTAGTTTTAATTTTAATTTGCATTTTCCTTATTATGAGTAAAGTTGAGCATCTTTTTATACTGTAGGAGCTATTTGTATTTCATTTTGTGTGAACTGGCTGTTCCATTTTTCTATTGGATTTTGGGCTCTTCCTTCCTTCCTTCCTTCCTTCCTTCCTTCCTCTCTTTCTTTTTTGAGACAGGGTCTCACCATGTCACTGGAGTGCAGTGGTGCCATCACAGCTCACTGAAACCTCTAACTCCTGGGTTCAGATGATCCTCCTACCTCAGTTTCCCAAATAGCTGGGACTACAAGTGTATGCCACCATACCCAGCTAATTTTTTTCATGTTTAGTAAAGATGGGGTCTTGCTATGTTGCAAACTCCCCAACTCAAGCAATCCTCCTACCTCAGCCTCCCAAAACACTGAAATTACAGGCATGAGCCACCACATCCTGCCTTGGTCTTTTTCTTGTTGATTTGTAGGGACTATTTACATATTAGGAGTATTTGCTGTCTTTCAGTTCTATCACTACTAAGAGGGGCTCAGTAACAACCAGGTCCTTTTTACCAACATCAACTTCTTAGAGCCTGGACTTTGGTCTATAATATAATTATCCACTAAAAGAAACCTGGGCCCTTGGAGGGGAGCTGATTTTGTGTTTCGGGCGGGTAAAGCACAAGATAAGCCTGTGGGACATACTGATGTTGCTAAAAAGTAAAGGTGCTGAGGTAGCAGAATCTTACTACAAAAAGATACAGCTCTTTGAGAAAAACCACCACCTTCGGAGCCCCAACCATGAAGCAATCTGCTGAGAAGCCCGAGTCTACAGCCTTGGTTGATCTGAGGATTGAGGATATTAGACCATGTGGGTGGAAATAGGGTCTGATAAGATTTCAGGAACACAAGGAAACATCAAAAGAAATTTTTTAGCAAATAACAAAGTATCATATACCTAGGGAAAAACACAAACAAGTAAAAACCAGTGAAGTAATAAATTAAATCCATGATGCTGGTAATTTAAAACAGATTTAAAAATAATTACAGTAAGCCTTGTAATCACTGCATGTGTGTTTACTTCGTGTAAAGTTTAAAGTGTATTCACAAGAGGCCAGGCGCAGTTGCTCACACCTGTAACCCCAGCACTTTGGTAGGCCCAATCGGGCTGGTCACCTGAGGTCAGGAGTTCCAGACTAGCCTGGCCAACGTGGTGAAACCCCGTATCTACCAAAAATACAAAAATTAGCCAAGTGTAGTGGCACGCACCTGTAATCCCAGCTACTCAGGAGGCTGAGGAAGGAGAATCGCTTGAATCTGGGAGGCAGAGGTTGCAAGGAGCCGAGATCACGCCACTGCGCTCCAGCCTGGGCAACAGAGTGAGACTTCATTTCAAAAATAAATAAATAAATAAATAACTGTATTCAAAAGAATCCTCATGGTGAATTTGTAATTACAGTTTAAATTGTTGAAGGAAATTTAATGAAATTTGCAATCAATCTTTGAATATTAAAGAAAACACATTTCTAAATTTTGTTTATAGGTATATTTTTAATAAATTGAGCATTAAAAAAAGCATGAATATTGGTGGGGTGTTCTCTCCATGGACTAAACTATCCTCAAACATTAAACACTCTTTCAGCAATGAGCATAAACTCTGTCAAAAATAAATATAGGTAAATATTTGAAAAAAAGTATGAGCATAGCCGGGTGCGATGGCTCACACCTGTAATCCCAGCACTTTGGGAGGCCGAGGTGGGCGGATCACGATGTCAGGAGATCGAGACCATCCTGGCTAACACGGTGAAACCCCGTCTCTACTAAAAATACAAAAAATCAGCCGGGCGTGGTGGCGGGCGCCTGTAGTCCCAGCTACTCGGGCGGCTGAGGCAGGAGAATGGTGTGAACCCGGGAGGCGGAGCTTGCAGTGAGCCGAGATCGCACCACTGCACTCCA
>NW_012102166.1:1610219-1617151 GCF_000951045.1 Mandrillus leucophaeus
TGATCCACCCGTCTTGGCCTCCCAAAGTGCTGGGATTACAGGCTTGAGCCACCGCGCCCGGCCGAAACTTCTTTAAAAAAGAAAAAAAAAGAAGACGACGAATTGTACTCAGGAAGTATACTTAAGGTAATACAGTTGAGAAATCTAATCTACACACGGATCTGATTTAGATGATGAAATTCTAGACTTCGAGCTGATGCTATAATGGGATTAGACTTTGGGGTAGCTTGAGAGGGGGTGAGTGTATTTTGCATGTGGAAGGAATGTAAATCACCGGAGGTCAGAGGGCACGCTGCTGGCGGCCATTCTTTAAAATGTCCTCCAGTGATTCCTGCCTCCTGATATGCATGCCTTTGCGTAGTCTCCTACATTGTATCTGGGTTGGTCTGCAAAGCCAATGCAGTATGAAATGATGTGTGTGACTTCCAAAGCTAGGTCCTAAAAGACGTTGGAGTTTTCCTTCTTCTCCCTCCCCACTCTCCCTCCTCTTTCTTGTTCTGCTTTCTCTGGGAGACATTAACTACTATGTCATGAGGTCACTCAAGAAACTCTGTGGAGAGGTCCACATGGCAAGAAACTGAGCCCTCCTGCTAGGAGCCAGTGAGGGACCGAGCCCTCCAACTAACAGTCACGTGGGAGAGCCACCTTGGAAACAGATCCTCCTGCCCGGGTTAAGACTTCAGATGACTACAGCCAGCCTCTTGACTGAAACCTCATTAAGTCTGTTGAACTAGAACCAACTACCTCCCAAAACTGTGTAAGGAAATGGGTGTTTGTTTTGTTTTGTTTTGTTTTTGAGACAGGGTCTTGCTCTGTCACTCAGGCTGGACTGCAGTGGTGCAGTCACAGCTCACTGCAGCCTCCACCTCCCAGGCTCAAGTGATCTTCCCACCTCAGTCTCCCAAGTAGCTGGGACCACAGGCATGTGCCATCACATCACTGAGTTTTGAGGTCGTGGTAAAGCAGAAATAGATAACTAATATGGTCTGCATGCTTATTTTCCGAATCCTCCAACTCCCAAGCTTATGTAAAGCCAAAAAATATTCAATGGACTGACCACTTTCAAAATTAGTTCACTCACCTCTTCCTCCTTTATTTTTTTTGTGGTTTTTGTTTTTTGTGGTTTTGTTTGTTTGTTTGTTTTGTTTTGTTTTTGACCCGGAGTCTCGGTCTGTCACCCAGGCTGGAGTGCAGTGGCGCGATTTCGGCTCACTGCAACCTCCACCTCCCAGGTTCAAGCGATTCTCCTGCCTCAGTCTCCCGAGTAGCTGGGACAACAGGCGCTTGCCACTACGCCTGGCTAACTTTTTATATTTTTAGTAGAGACGGGGTTTCACTGTGTTGCCCAGGCTGGTGTCAAACTCCTGAGCTCAGGCAATCGGCCCGCCTCGGCCTCCCAAAGTGCTGGGATTACAGGTGTGAGCCACTGCGCCCGGCTCTTCCTCCTTTATTAATACCAGCTACCACTTTTGTCCATCTAACTGGCTACAGAGTGAAATTTCAAGTCTTGAAACATTAGAAGACTTTGTAAAGTCTATAGAAGTACTGTTAGAAAACTGATCAGTCAGCAAAGCAGCTGACAAATAATATTGATGTTGAAAGAAGAGCCAGCCGGGCGTGGTGGCTCACGCCTGTAATCCCAGCACTTTGGGAGGCCAAGGCGGGCGGATCACGAGGTCAGGAGATCGAGACCATCCTGGCTAACACGGTGAAACCCTGTATCTACTAAAAACTTCAAAAAATTAGCCGGGCGCGGTGGTGGGCGCCTGTAGTCCCAGCTACTCGGGAGGCTGAGGCAGGAGAATGGCGTGTCCACTGGTCACTTATGTGGGCCCTCTCTGTCCCCATGTGGTTCCAGGACACTGACATCAGATATTTCCAAGATAAGCGCAGAGAGGACCCTGGATGTAGACTTTGCTTCTCCGTGGGTCTCCTAATGCCTGGGTTTTTGAAACTCAAAAATCCAAAACTGAGCTCAAGTGCAGTAAGCCCCAGCTGAGATTATGAAAGTACCAGGATCGTAAAAATACATGTGTCAACTGGGTGCAGTGGCTCATACCTGGAATCCCAGCACTTTGGGAGTCTGAGGCAAGAGGATCACTTGAGCTCAGGAAACCAGCCTGGGCAACATCATGAGATTCTGTCTCTACAAAAATAAAAATAGGCTGGGTGCGGTGGCTCACGCCTGTAATCCCAACACTCTGGGAGGCCAAGGCGGATGGATAACCTGAGGTTGGGAGTTCGAGACCAACCTGGCCAACATAATGAAACCCGGTCTCTACTAAAAATACAAAAATTAGCCGAGTGTGGTGGTGGGCAACTATAGTCCTAGCTACTCGGGAGGCTAAGGCATGAGAATCGCTTGAACCCAGGAGGCGGAGGTTGCAGTGATCCAAGATGGCGGCCACTGCACTCCAGCCTAGGTAACACAGCAAGACTCCATCTCAAAAAATAAAAACAAAAATAAAAAATATCAGCTTGGCATGATGGTGTTTGCCTGTAATCCCAGCTGTGTGGGAGGCTGAGCTGCAAGGATCACTTCAGCCCAGGAGTTCGAGGCTGCCGTGAGCTATGGTTGTGCCTGTGCACTCCAGCCTGGACAACAGAGTGAGACCCTGTCTCTAAAAAAACAAAATCAAAAAAATATGTTAATATTGTACTTTACAAGTATTATGTTGTCAAAGTGGTGTCGAGAATGTCAAATATTGCTTGTCAGCCAGGTGCGGTGGCTCACACCTGGAATCCAAATGCTTTGGGAGGCTGAGGCAGGCGGATCACCTGATCAGGTCAGGAGTTCGAGACCAGCCTGGCCAACAAGGGAAACCCCGTCTCCACTGAAAATACAAAAAATTAGCCGGATATGGTGGCAGGCACCTGTAATCCCAGCTACTTGGGAGGCTGAGGCAAGTATTGCTTCTCACAGTCCTAGAAGAAAGGTAGCAGGATATAGGAGGGAAAAGACATTGTTGAATACTCTATGCTGCATGATGGGGTTCCTCCAATAGATTTCAGGAACTTCCATACAATTTGTAAAATGCTTGATGTAATGTGAAGTGATTTGGAATGAAGTAACTGAATTTTGTATCTAAATTTCCACAAGAGCCATCCAGAGACATCCTATTGGGGTCTGGGGTTAGAAGCAAAAGACATACTAAGTCCATAAGTCTGAATCTTCCACAGAAATTTGGGGGAACCCTTTAGATTTCTTCAGGCCATTAAAATGTGAGGGGTGGATAAGGAAATTTCTCCTAGAATGAAAGGGACAGGGATGTCCCTAATTGACCCTTACGCTATCTTTAGGTCCCATCCAGCATAGTTTGAGATAAGGTGGTGTAGCCAGCTATGTGTTGGTCCTGAGCCAGAAGTGTACTCCCACTACTGCCAAACTTCAGATAATTGTTGCAAGGATATTAATATGAATTCCACACACGGCTCTACGGTCCTAGGAAATCCACTTCAAAGGCAAAGGGAAGTTGTGTAACTACACTGAAATCAGCCTTCCAGGAATGAATGGATGCACAATCTCAAGTTGAGTGTTTAGACATTCAACAAGCCGCACACACATCATTCCATGAACGTCATGGGGCCACTGAGCCTGAGCTGTTCCCTGGTGAAATCACTGGTGGCAGAAGACCTCAATATCTGGTGTTTACCAGGCTCTACAAACATCTCATTTTGTAAGATGTTAGAATCTCAGGAAGGGTATGTGATGTGCGTGAAATTAATCAACCTCCACTCCATTCCTTCGGCTGAGGTAAGATTCCCTGGAGGCTGATTTAGGTGCACAAAGGCACGCTCTGAAACCTCTGGTTAAAATCACCTGCTACCAGAAACTAGAGATACTGACATTGTCAGGGGGTACAGGACTGGGACTGAACAAAAGGATTTGGAATTGTGGTCAGAACATATCACTGAAGGCCTGACGTAGTGACTCATGCCTGTAATCCCAACACTTTGGGAGGCCAAGGCAGGCGGATCACCTGAGGTCAGGAGTTTGAGACCAGCCTGGCCAATCTGGTGAAACCCCATCTCTACTAAAAATACAAAAATTAGCCGGTCATGATGGTGCGTGCCTGTGATCCCAGCTACTTGGGAGGCTGAGGCAGGAGAATGGTTTGAACCTGGAAAGCGGAGCCTGCAGCGAGCCGAGATTGCGCCATTGCACCCCAGCCTGGGCGACAGAGCGAGACTCTGTCTCAACACAAAACAAACAAACAAAGAAAAAGAACATGTCACTGAAGTGTAGGCCTGAAGGAAAGAAGCAAACGACTAGTGGAATTTTTTTCTGATCAGTGTTAAAAATTAAAATTGACCTCCAAGCTGTCAATGCCTTCAGCTCCGCCATTGCCCAACAATTCTCAAAAAGATACAGGGTTCGGACATCAGACTTCAGATAAACATCCTCCCACAGGCAGCAGGAAAAACCACTCTGCCCATTTGTGTTAAGGCCAGAGGAGCCTTAGATGAACAAAAGCACTAGATAATATGGAATGCAGTTTGGAAAACAAGGATCAGTTAGAGGAAGATAGTAATTTATAGAGGAGCTTCATTGGGAATATTCAGACTTCGCAATAACCTGAAGATCTTCCTGAATTCATACAAGAGAGGGAGAGGGTATCTTCTACCTTAGAAAATAAAATAACAGAGTTGGTCCTGGAAGAACCACCTCAGATTTTGGAGCAGAAGTTGATGTGAATCTGGCTCAGCTTCTAAGGGCAAATTCTCAGCAATCAAGATGTCAGGGAGTGGAGAGTTCCGTGGGCCTCCCACTTCTGGTTTCCTAAGAACAAGCTGACTGGAGGCTGTTGGCACGGAGAAGCTATAAGCAGACTAGCTAGAAGCAGAGCAGCCTAGACAATTGATTAGGGCTGCATATTTGCTTCTCTCTGGTTGGTCCTAAGTGGGAGTGGAGACAAAAATGAAGAAATCTGGCGGTTATTGACCAAGTCCTGACTGTTTGAGGCCAATTGCTGTGGAGGATGTTGTTTGGTTTCCTGTGCTGGAAGGAGCGTGGTTTGACTTCTGGGGCTGGTTGCTACAGAGTTTATGGGACAAAGATCTGTTTTTATATATGATTCTGTCCATTGTCCTTTTGTATAGTCAGTCTCTCACGAGCGATGTATGACAGTTCCAGCTGCTCTGTATCCTCACCAGTACTTGGTACTGTTTGTTTATGGAAGCAAGGGATGGTTTGTGGGGGAGTGGGGAGGGATTAGCCATTCTAATAGGTGTACAGTGGTATGCCATTATGGTTTTAATTTACATTTTGCTAATGACTAATTATACTGAGCATCTTTTCAACTGTTTATTTGACATTTGTATATCTACTTTGGTGAAGTATCTATTTAAACTTCTGCAGATTCTTTGTTTTCTCGTTGTTGAGTTTTGAGAGATCTTTATATATTTGTGGAGCAACTCCAGCTTGGATGCTTAGCAGCCATGTTGCCTTTTTTGCTTTGAGACAGAGTCTCATTCTGTCACCCAGGCTGGAGTGCAGTGGTGCGATCTCGGCTCACTGCAACCTCTGCCTCCTGGGTTCAAGTGATTCTTCTGCCTTCGCCTCCCAAGTAGCTGGGATTACAGGGATGCACCACCATGCCTGGCTAATTTTTATATTTTTAGTAGAGATAGGGGTTTCACTATGTTGGCCAGGCTGGTCTCGAACTCCTGACATCAAGTGATCCACTCGCCTTGGCCTCCCAAAGTGCTAGGATTCCAGGCGTGAGCTACTGTGCCCGGCCTCATGTAGACTTTTGATGAACCACAGTTCAAGGAGCCGCTAAGATTTCCAGTTTATCTGTTTTTCCTTGTATAAGAGTACGTACTTACCATTAAGCCTGCCCTTCAGCAATTGTCCTATACATACCTTCTGAAGCATGCCCTTTCCCTATGATATATAAGGCCTGGGTCCAGGGAGTAGAGGCGCAGGGGATCCACAATCTCGTCTCACACCACCTGAGACACAGACGTGGCCTCTGTTCCTAAGTTTCTATTAAATGTTTTCTCCTGCGAAACTAGATATGTTAACCTCTTTCTTCGGCCTCTCAGCTTCCTCAGATTTTTGCAGATAGGTTTGCATAAGCCTGCCCAGCCCAGAGTGGAGCAATATTTTAGATATTAAGTCCTTTTTTTTTTTTTTTGAGATGGAGTCTCACTCTGTCACCCAGGCTGGAGTGCAGTGACACAATCTCGGCTCACTGCAACCTCTGCCTCCCAGGTTCAAGCTATTCTTCTACCTCAGCCTCCCGAATAGCTGGAATTACAGGCATGCGCCACCACACCCCCGCTAATTTTTGCATTTTTAGTAGAGACAGGGTTTCGCCATGTTAGCCAGGCTGGTGGTCTCAAACTTCTGACCTCAGACGATGCGCCCTCCTCAGCCTCCCAAAGTACTGGGATTACAGACATGAGCCACTGCGTCCTGCCAGATATTAAGTCCTTTGAAAGATATGTGATTTGCAAATATTTTCTCCCCACAAGCAACATCTCGGAGAGTAAAGATGCCTTTTATCTCTTAGCAGTGTCTTTAGCAGAGCAGAAGTTTTAAATTATGATGAAGTACAATTTGTCAATTTCTTTCCATTATGGATTGTGTTTTGCCCATGCCTAACGAAAGATCATAAAGATTCTCTCCTGTTTTCTCTAGAAGGTTTATGATTTCACACTTCATATTTAAGTCTGTGATCTATTCTGAGTTAAATTTTGTATGAAATGTGAAGAATGGGTCAAGTTCATTTTTTGCATATGAATATTCATATGCAAATATTGTTCCAGCACCATTTCTTGATTCCTCCATTGAATTGCCTTTGCATCCTTGCCAAAAATCAGTTCACCATATCTATGCCTATGTTCGGACTATTTTGCTCCATGATCTATGTGCTTATCATTCCACCAATACTACACTGACTTATTACTATAGCTTTATAAGTATC
>NW_012102166.1:1617841-1623001 GCF_000951045.1 Mandrillus leucophaeus
AAAAAAAAAAAAAAAAAAAAGACAGCCTTGCTCTGTCATTCAGGCTAGAATGCAGGCTACAGCTCACTGCAGCCTCAAACACCTGACCTCAAGAGATTCTCCCATCTCAGCCTCCTAGGTAGTTAAGGTTACAAACATACACCACCACACCTGGCTAATTTTTTTTAAACTTTTTTTATAGAGAGGGGCTCTTGATTTGTTGCCCAGGTTGGTCTTGAACTCTCCTAGTTTCAAGTAATTCTCCTACTGTGGCGTCCAAAAGTGCTAGAATTACAGGCGTGAGCCATTGTGCCCAACCCTAGTGCCTTTTTTTGTTTGTTCGTTTGTTTTGAGATGGAGTTTCACTCTTGTTGCCCAGGTGTTAGAGTGCAGCGGCATGATCTTGGCTCACTACAACCTCCACCTCCCAGGTTCAAGTGATTCTCCCACCTCAGCCTCCTGAGTAGCTGGGATTATAGGCATGAACCACCACATTTGGCTAATTTTTGTATTTTTAGTAGAGACAGGGTTTCATCATGTTGGCCAGGCTGGTCTCAAACTCCTGACCTCAGGTGATCCACCCGCTTCAGCCTCCCAAAGTGCTGGGATTATAGGCATGAATCACTGGAGTCGATCCCATAAAATTTTTATTGTCATTTTTTATTTTTCATTGAAAATTTTACTAGCATAATTCTATAGACAAAGTTCAGTAAATTTTCACTGTCATCCATTATTTTATAGACACAATTATTAACATTATTATTTTCATTTCATGATAAAATTAATTTAAGAATATTAACAGATATGCTTTGGGTGTCAAATAAGCTAGGTATGCATCTACCTCTCAATTTTGTTTGTAGCAAGGATGGCATCTATGATTAAAATCTGACCTTAGATATTGTGACAGATTGTTTATTCAAAACATGGCTGCCTCAACATGTCCCATGCCACACAGTTAGCAAGAGTGATCCCAAGGCAGCAAAGTAAAAGGAATTGCATGGCATTTGACCTAGTATTAGAAGTCACAGCCGGGTGCGGTGGCTCATGCCTATAATCCCAGCACTTTGGGAGGCCGAGCGGGCAGATCACGAGGTCCAGAGACCGAGACCATCCTGGCTAACATGGTGAAACCTTGTCTCTACTAAAAATACAAAAATTAGCTGGGTGTGGTGGCATGCGCCTGTAGTCCCAGCTACTCGGGAGGCTGAGGCAGGAGAATCCCTTGAACCCAGGAGGTGGAGGTTGCAGTGAGCCGAGATCATATCACTGCACTCCAGCCTGGGCAACAAGAGCGAAACTCCATCTCAAAAAAGAAAAAAAGGCCGGGCGCGGTGGCTCAAGCCTGTAATCCCAGCACTTTGGGAGGCCGAGACGGGCGGATCACGAGGTCAGGAGATCGAGACCGTCCTGGCTAACCCGGTGAAACCCCGTCTCTACTAAAAAATACAAAAAACTAGCCGGGCGTGGTGGTGGCGCCTGTGGTCCCAGCTACTCGGGAGGCTGAGGCAGGAGAATGGCGTGAACCCGGGAGGCGGAGCTTGCAGTGAGCTGAGATCCGGCCACTGCACTCCAGCCTGGGTGACAGAGCGAGACTCCGTCTCAAAAAAAAAATAATAATAAAAATAAAAAAAATAAGGAAGTGGTTTATTTGGCCGGGAGCGTTGGCAGATTTGCGCCTTAAGAGCTGAGCTCCCCGAAAAAGAAATTATTGGCCTTTTTAAAGGCTTACAACTTAAAGGGGTCTACGTGAAAGGGTCATGATAAATCGAGCAAACATGGGAAACGTGACTGGGGGCTACATGCATCAGCTACCAGAACAAAAAGTTTTGCCATGCTTTTTTCATACAGTGTCTGGAATGTACAGATAACACAAGTAGTTTAGGTCAGGGGTTGATGTTATCATTTTTTTTAACTCCTAGGGCAGGGTTGTGGTGCCAAGGTTGTCTGGCTATTTCTCTTACTTTTGTTTGTTTCTAACGTTTTGCTTTCTCTCTTTCCTCCTGTCTTGTGAACTAGGCAGGGTGGGGGGAGGAGGGCAGCAGGAGTAGTAGAGGTCTCCTTCCTTAGTCCCACCGACTGGGGAGGCTGAGGCAGGAGAATTGTTTGAACCCGGGAGGTGAGGTTGCAGTGAGCCCAGATCACACCACTGCACTCCGGCCCGGGTGACAGAGCGAGACTCCATCTGAAAAGACAAAACAAAACAAAGTGTTGGCGGAAACCACGGGCCCCCTTGCCTTCCAGGAGACAGAAGCCTAGGGGAGAAGGCACACCAGCTGCAAGCAGGGCAGACATCCACCCAGTGGCACTCCACTTTGTGGATGTCAAGAGATGTGTGGTGGCCGGGCGCGGTGGCTCACGCCTGTAATCCCAGCACTTTGGGAGGCCAAGGCGGGCGGATTATGAGGTCGGGAGATCGAGACCATCCTGGCTAACACGGTGAAACCCCATCTCTACTAAAAATACAAAAAAGTTAGCCGGGCGTGGTGGCGGGCGCCTGTAGTCCCAGCTACTAGGGAGGCTGAGGCAGGAAAATGGCGTGAACCCAGGAGGCGGAGCTTGCAGTGAGCAGAGATTGCGGGAGAGAAAAAAAAAAGGTGTGTGGAGCCCACTAGCTGAATCTAGTGTGGAAAAAAACAAAAAACAAAAAAACCAGGCAGGATATACCAATAGCTCTCCAGGTCATCCTTCAACTGATTATTTTCCAGCCCCACCCAACATCAATTAGCCATAGGTACTGATGATGGAAGTCACGTGGGTTTAGCACAGGAGACATCACGGAGAAAAGAGTGAGAAAGTTTAACCAGTTGCTAAACAGCCAGAAGAAATCAGGAAATAACCCCCGAAAAAAGGGCCTTAGGGAAGGATCCTGTCCAACCTACCCTTTTGGCGGAAATGAGAGGAGTACTGGGCTTAACCATTGGCTGTAAGATGACGATGACCCCAGCTTTGGTCTAAATACACTGTCCATCATCTGGGTGAAGCTGAGGAAGACGATGTGAATTCAAGAACTCCAGAATTCTTATTAGATCCCAAGTCTTTGATGTGGAAATAAAGTCTAGGAAATGGTTATGAAAGAAAAATGCCTTGCAGAAAACTTCTGAATAATTTTAAATTAAGAGGAACAGTGGTTGGACTAGGTAAATCAGTAAGTATGAGTACAATTATGTTTACAGAAATAGAGATTGACTAAAATATGAAATACCACAAAGCCGAAGAATGTAGCACAAATTTTATTTCAATTTTGTCTTCCTTTGTCTTGAAATAAGGGATTAAACATAGAAAATTCAATGAATTAGATTTCTTTTCTGTCTGACTCTATCTAATGAATAAAACTCGTGTGTTATGTATGTGTAATGTGTGTATAATGTGTGTGGGTGTGTGTGTGTTTTCAGTTCTACTCTGGACATAATTCAAGCTATTAAAAACAATAAATGTTTACAACATTGGCTCAAACTGTGCCTGTTTTCAGAATGAACTTATTGGAATTTTGGTCATTTGGAAGTAATAAGGTTATACTTGGCTGTAATATATTCAAAACAACGTCACTGAGAGACTTGGAAAGAAATAAGATTTTTTGGAAACTTAAGAACCTGAGAAAAGAGTTGGCAACTGGAAGATTTTCTAGTGAAATTCCAAGTGACATGGTGTCATTTGAAAATGATACTTAATCCTGCAAACAAGTTCCATGGAATTAGTTGTTTTCAGTTCAGTCGGTTCACTTTGAACTTAAAAGTGAAAGATGGCCGGGCGCGGTGGCTCAGGCCTGTAATCCCAGCACTTTGGGAACCCGAGATGGGTGGCTCACCTGAAGTCAGGAGTTTGAGACCAGCCTATCCAGCATGGTGAAACCCCGTCTCTACTAAAAATATGAAAATTAACCAGACGTGGTGGCAGGTGCCTGTAGTCCCAGCTACTCAGGAGGCAGAGGTGACAGAATTGCTTGAACCCGGGAGGCGGAGCTTGCAGTAAGCGGAGATCGCCCCACTGCACTCCAGCCTGGGCGACAGAGGGAGACTCCGTCTCAAAAAAAAAGAAAAAACAAAAAAAGTGAGGGATGAAGTAAGAAGCTAAGAAGCTTTGACCACCCAAACCCACCCATGACTTGCGAATGTGTGTGGAATTTTGGAAACACATCAGATTCAATATAAGGTAAACTAGGCCATAGATACCGAGGTAAGATTAAGAAAAGCAGGGCTGGGCACGGTGGCTCAAGCCTGTAATCCCAGGGCACTTTGGGAGGCCAAGGCGGGCGGATCATGAGGTCAGGAGATCGAGACCATCCTGGCTAACACGGTGAAACCCCGTCTCTATAAAAACACAAAAAATTAGCCAGGTGAGGTGGCAGGTGCCTGTAGTCCCAGCTACTCAGGAGGCTGAGACAGGAGAATGGCATGAACCCAGGAGGCGGAGCTTGCAGTGAGCTGAGATCGTGCCACTGCACTCCAGCCTGGGCGACAGAGCGAGACTCCGTCTCAAAAAAATTAAAAGAAAAAAGAAAAAAAAAAAGAAAAGCAAAATACTTGTAAATGTTCTAACTGAAGACAGAGGATGTTAACAGAAAGAGACGAAAGAGGAGTGTGCCGGGTCAAACAGTCACCAGGAGAGCTGACACATGTCGCTACCTGAAATGCCTGTGAGGAGAGAGATGGGGAAGAGCCTTTGCAACTCTCTCCCCGTGGCAAACGGTAGGCTGTGGCTCCAAGACGAGTCAAGGAATAGGGTTGTGTGGAGGTCCCTACAGGCTGCCTGAAGCACAGAACACACAATACCTACAATAAACACATGGAAGCCTGGCATCTGCCATTTTTTATTCCCAAAATGATACATCCATCCATTCCACACTATGCCTGAGAAAGCTGGCCTCAGTAACCAGGGTGAGGGCACTACTTCTCAGTCCAAAGAGATACTGCCGATGCTCCTGATTAAAAAATAATAATAATAATAATAATAAATTTTAAAAGGTGGGGGGGTGGAGGAGCGGGCACAGTGGCTCACTCCTGTAATCCCAGCACTTTGGGAGGCCGAGGCAGGCGGATCACCTGAGGTCGAGGGTTCGAGACCAGCCTGACCAACATGGAGAAACCCCATATCTACTAAAAATACAAAATTAGCCAGGCATAGTGGTGCATGCCTGTAATCCCAGCTACTCAGGAAGGTTGAGGCAGGAGAATCGCTTGAACC
>NW_012102166.1:1624435-1626536 GCF_000951045.1 Mandrillus leucophaeus
GGAGGCTCAGGCAGGAGAATCACTTGAACCTGGGAGGCAGAGGTTGCAGTGAGCCAAGGTCGTGACACTGCACTCCATCCTGGGCGACAGAGTAAGACTCTGTCTCAAAATAAATAAATAAAATAAATATTGTTTTCTGGGGAAACCAGGCACAGCTGAGTGTCAGGTTGCAATTCTATGCTGAAAACAACATACTGGACAGGGGGATTCCCCCACCCCACACCCCCAAGCTTCCTGGACATCAGCAGCCTGGCTTACACCCTCTAAGTCAGAGATAAGAGATCTGAGGAAACTCAGCATGACCGAGAGACATGGCCTAGAGATGCTGGCATCTGACATCCCCATCACCCCCAGCAAAGTCCTCTAGTTGAAACGTTCCACTAATGCATACACTTTCCAATGAGCTCACAGGGCCTTACTTCACTACGACAGCCAAGCACCACCAGATATTTAAGGAAAGCTCCCACTGTGAAATAAAGAGACCAGACAGAAAGGGAACTTGGAGAAAAGAGAGATAAGAGGGTGCAGAAGAAAACGTTTTAAAAATATTATCGTAACATACAAAGAAAGATAAGATACTGCAGCCATGAAGCAAGAACAGGAACCTATTTACTACAACAACAAAAAGAACATCCGGAGAATAAGGAATCTAAACACTAAACACTTGGAAACCAAACTTTGATAGCAGAAGTTAAAATTTCAAAGGAAGGATTGGAGGAAAAGTTAATGAAACATCCCAGAAAAAAAAAGACAAAGAAATAGAAAACAAGAAAGAAAAAGTAAGTAAGATTAGGAAATAAGTCCAAAATTCAACATCCAAATAATAGAAGTTCCTGAATAAGAAAAAAATGTGAGGAAAACATTTAATGTAAACAAGAAAATGTGCTAGACCTGAGGACACATTATTAGTTCCAGGTTGATGCAACCCACCAAGTGCCAACAAAATGAACATCAACCTAGACCTAGACCCAGGCATACACTGTGCAATTTCAGAAAGCTGGAGACAAAGAACAAAATCCTAAAAGCTTCCAGAGAGAGGGAAAAAAAACATAGCTTACATACAACATGACAAAATGAGCCAGAACAATATCAAACTTTTCTTTTTTTTTTCTTTTTGAGAGAAAGTCTCACTCTGTCGCCCAGGCACAAACATGGCTCACTGCAACCTCAACCTCCTAGGCTCAAGCAATCCTCCTGCCTCAGCCTCCCAAGTAACTGGGAACACAGGCATGCCCCACCGTGGTCAGATAATTTTTAAAATTTTTGTAGAGAAAGAATCTTGCCATGTTGCCCAGACTGGTCTTGAACTCCTGTGCTCAGGCAGTCCTCAGGCCTCTGCCTCCCAAGGTGCTGGGATTATAGGTGTGGGCCACTGGGCCCATCAAACTTCTTAATGGCAACATTGGAAAACAGAAGAAATGAGAAAATGTCTACGGGATTTTGAGGGAAAAGAATTTCTGATCCCTGTACCTGGCCAAATTGTCAAACAAATGTGATGATAAAGTTCTTTTCAGAAATGCAAGAAGTAAACCATTTTACCTCCTACACACCCGTTCTTAAGAAGCTGTTGGAGGATGTGGTCCACTGAAATAAAGAAATAAGCCAAGAAAGAGGAAGGTACGGGATCCAGGAAACAGAAAGGCAAAAGGGAATTCCCAAGGATGAGGCAGAGAAGTTCAGAATAAAATAGCAGGAACAGTCAGTCCAGAGTGCAGCAGGAAGTATATCTCCAAGAACAAATGACTGAATGAACGAATGAATCTTACTTTGATTAAACATAAATTATAATAAGATGCAAGGCCAGGCGCAGTGGCTTACGCCTGTAATCCCAGTATTTTGGGAGGCCAAGGTGGGCGGACCACGAGGTCAGGAGATCGAGACCATCTTGGCTAACATGGCGAAACCCCGTCTCTAGTAAAAATACAAAAAATTAGCCAGGCATGGTGGCGGGCGCCTATAATCCGGAGGCTGAGGCAGGAGAATGGCATGAACCCAGGAGGCGGAGGTTGCAGTGAGCTGAGATCACGCCACTGCACTCCAGCCTGGGCGATAGAGCAAGACTCTGTCTCAAAAAAAAATAAATAATAAAATAAAATAAAAT
>NW_012102166.1:1626771-1627960 GCF_000951045.1 Mandrillus leucophaeus
GCTGACGCAGATATATTTTTAAAGCTATTGTAGAGATGTCACAACAAAAGATAAGGTACAGGGTATACACATTTCCCCCTTAAATACTCTCTGCTCTAGAGTTTAACTTACTGTTTTCTCCTATGCTCACCTGCAATGCCAAGTAATAATGACACAGCTAAAACCAATCCCAAACTGTCTTTTTCTGCTACTTGCTGTGTAGTCCATTCCTGGCTTCCTCATCTATTCCTTTGTTTCGTTTATTCCACAAAAATATAAGGATCTTTTGGCCAGGCACGGAGCTCATGCCTGTAATCCCAGCACTTTGGGAGGCCAAGGCGGGTGGATCACCTGAGGTCAGGAGTTCGAAACCAGGCTGGCCAACATGGTGAAACCCCCTCTGCTAAAAGTACAGAAATTAGCTGGGCGTGGTGGTGCACGCCTGTAGTCCCAGCTACTCAGGAGGCTGACACAGGAATTGCTTGAACCCAGGAGGCGGAGGTTACAGTGAGCTGAGATCACGCCACTGCACTCCAGCCTGGGTGACAGAGACTCCATCTCAAAAAAATAAGGGCCTTCTGTGTTGTTACAAGAGCAACTGTACTCCCTGTTCAGCGTGACCCGTAAGTTCAGAAGTCTTTTTCAATGCCCATATTCAGTGTTCTGCAGAAAAGGAAGAAATAATCCAAGCAATAAAACTAAGCTGGAATTTTGTTTCCCGGGGTTTTGTTCTCGTTGCTATTCTTCCTGTTGCATTCTGGTGGTGGTGGTCAGATGCGAACAGAGAGAGGGCTAGTGGGGGCCAACCTTCTGCCAACCTGTCAATTCTGCCACAACCTGGACCTTATCTTTCCTGACATACACAGCATTCTTGGTCAACAGGCATCCTTTTAGTTAAAAGTTGTAAGTTTCCTGTTAGTTGGGATTATTTTTGCTTTTGACTGGAGAGACAAAAATGTGAGGCCAGGCGCAGTGGCTCACGCCTGTAATCCCAGCACTTTTGGAGGCCAAGGCGGGCAGATCACCTGAGGTCAGGAGTTCGAGACCAGCCTGACCAACATGGAAGAAACCCCGTCTCTACTAAAAATACAAAATTAGCCGGGCATGGTGGTGCATGCCTGTAATTAATCCCAGCTACTCAGGAGGCTGAGGCAGGAGAATCACTTGAACCCAGGAGGTGGAGGTTGCAGTGAGCCGAGATCGTGCCCCA
>NW_012102166.1:1628930-1651324 GCF_000951045.1 Mandrillus leucophaeus
CAACAAGAGCGAAACTGTCTAAAAATGAATAAAAAGACAAATGAAAGCAGGGCTGGTTCGCAGGAACTGAAATGGTCATTGGAAATGAGTGCAGGTTCTCAGCGTTCGAGACCCAAAAGTGTGGCTTCAGCACCATGTTTCACAGGAGAGGCTGAGAAAGAGAAGACATGGGAGACTTCGGGGAGCTAGGGTCTGAAAGGTGAAGAAATCTGGGGCAACACTGAGCTCAAGTGTTGGGAAACATTAGAACAGCATGAGATAAGGCACACCAAGGGTCATCGCAAAGGACTGAAAACGGGAAGCAACCTCTTGAGCTCTGCATCTCACGCAGGAGCATCTCATTGACTTTGTGTGCGCAAATATCTCTTTATACCAAGTCTTTTGCCAGGAACCACACGGAGAAAAGAAGACCCAACACACAACCCTTGTCCAGAGGGTCCATGGATGAGTTGCTATTTAGGGAAATCCACTGGGCAGTGTGTCGGGAGGTCACTCATCCAGTATTTGAAAACAGATTTGCACTGGACCCAGACGGGTCAAGACTGGAAGTGGAAGAGTGACTCAGGCGCCGGGACTGAGGATCCATGAGACCCTGTAGCGACAAAGGCCAAAGAATGGCATCCCCTGGGCTCCCTAGGATCTGTGCCCTGAGAGCTGCCCCTCAAAGTCTCCTTGGTTTGCAAGGGCTGAAGTGGGGGGTGTGCAGTGCTAGGGGTGCCCTACCACCCCAGCCCGTTCTTTTGTGTCGTTGCATGCAGTCAAGAGGGAGCAGGCTGCAACAGACTGTGTGAGAGGAACCTGAGCAGCTAAGCTCCCATCAGACCTCAGCTTCTCCATCCACTCCAGCAATGTACATCTACCCCGCTGGAGAGGGAGCCTCCCTGGGCTCTTGCAGAGCTTATCCTACTGCAGGGAACGGTCTGCTTATCTCCCACGTTCAGCTCAAGGAACTGAGGAGGAACCACAATTTGTTTGTTTGTTCATTGGTTCATTCATTCATTCATTACTGAGCCCCTACTACATAACAGGAATTCGGAACTGGTGAGGCAGCAACAGACAAACCAAGAAGGTCTCTGCTCTAATGGCGCTTACGTTCTACTGCGAGGAGACAAACTAAACATTCAAAAATATGTATCATATGTATCAGGTGGGGGGAGGGAAGCAGGAGCTAATGAGGGCAGATGGACGCAAGAGGGGTGTTTTAGACAAGAAGGCCAGTTGAGGCTTCTGAAGAGAAAGCATCAAACCTCTGCCTCTGTTGGGGTGGCCAGGGCCAGAAGCCTGAGATCTTGGAGCTCTGCCTCTCTGTCCCTGCAGGCTGAAAAGGAACCAGAGAGAGGCTGAGGAGCGGCTGCTCCCTGGCCAACAGCAACCAAAGGACATACCATTCAGGAACCAAGGAGGACAGGCGGCTGGGTCACCACAGTCCCTGTGCTGAGGTGTGAGTGGTGGCAGAGCAGGGCTGGCACCTCACCGCACCATCTTCTCTCCTTCCTTCACACAGTCTTACTCTTCCCCAGATCCAGTGGACATTTCTCAACAGCACGGTGTTTTCTGTGTTTTCTGCCTCCTGTTTGAAGTTCTTTTCTAGGACACGGCCCTCTCCAAGTCCTCTTCACGCTCCTTAAAGGGGCTCCTCTTGCCCCTGAAATGTGGTGTGATGTGGTTCCACTTAAGCCCACGTCTCTTCCCACTCCAATCATCCTCCCTGGGTGACCTGCCCCCCACAAATCTTCTCCAGCCCTGAACCCTCTCCTCAACTACACACCTCACATATCCAGCTGCTTCTTACCCCAGAGATACTGCTCATTCAAATGGTCTACATTACCGTCAGATTGTGAATTCCTTTGGAGCGGCATCTTGGATAATATACCATTTCCCCAATGCCTGGTGCCCTGGCTTGGAAACCACAAGTATTCAATAAATGCTTGTTTAAATCTTTCTTCCTTTCCCTCTCCCAACCCCAAACTACTCCTATCTTGGCTACAGACCCTTCATTTGGAGGATGATCCTTAGTTTCCAGCTACCTGCTCTCCCAAAGCCCCATCTCTAGGGAAGTAGAAGCAATAAGGATACTGAGTGTGACAACAGAAGACTAAAGGCCTGGGCTAGGCAGCCAGTTCTTTCAGGGGAAAAGCACGAAGACAGAGAGACTGTTCAGTCCTGCCAGCCTTTGGCAAGAGTACCAGAAACTGAAGCCCTCCTATGTGGCACTCAAGTCCAGGACGACACGCCAAAGGGTGCTCTGACAGGGTAGTGCCACTTGCCCATCCCTGCCCCTGGGTCCTAACCAAAGCCAGACTTCACTAGCCTCCACGTGGACCTGTGTACATCTCCCCTCTGCTCTCCCAGGTCCAACTCTCCTCCACGGCCTGCCAAAGCTGATCAAAAATAGGAGTCACTTCCCTCAAGGATGACCTGGAAAGGAATGCTTGCTACTTAGAGAACACAGCCCAAGTTCCTGAGCACAGCTTTCGCGGCCCTCACCACCTGATCCCTATAAACCTGTCCAGCCACATCCTCATGCCTCCTTTCCTGCATCACCTGCTCCAGTGAACTAAAGCAGCAAGGTGCCCGGAAGGTCTCCACCCATCTCTGAACCCCCGTTTCTGCTAAGCCATTATCTTTCTCCTGCACTTACACAACTGAGGGGCTCAAAGACAGAGCCATAGTCTAAACCCTGTGAAATTTCACCATGCAACTTTTTGAAAATCCTTGTCAGACAATTCCAAGCAGACGCTAGCCATCCAATTGTGTCCCTTGCACCCACGCAGATTTAATAAACAGATCTCCATCCAAGCTACTTAGAGTGGCTGCAGTGGCTTTTGGTTTTGAGAATGGGTCTGTGTTGCCCATGTTGGCCTCAAATTCCTGGGCTCAAGTGACCCTCCTGCCTCAGCCTCCCAAGGATCTGGGACTACAGGCGTGTACCACTGCACCCGAGAAAGCTTCTCCAGGATAACCCTGATCTATTGTCCTTTGAGTATGATTATTAACTGTTTGAAAAATGTAGTTAACTGTCCTAACATTCAGCCAGCCCTCTCCTCAAGCACACTCTGGCAGACTCTTGAAGAGCCTGTGAAGTCCCAGCCCAGGCCTTTAGTCTTCTGTAGAGACAGGGTTTCACCATGTGAAACCATGTTGGCCAGGCTGGCAAAGAGATCTTAAGCATATAAGAAGCGGCTCAAACTCTCTCACGAGACAAATGTAAATTAAAACACACTGATGTGCCAATTTCCATTTAACATATTGGCAAAGATCACAAAGTTAACTGGGAACACACTCTGGCAAGGGTTTGGGGAAACACCCATACTCCTGGTGGGAGCAAAAATGGATATAACATCCACGAAAGAACTCAGCATTTCTGCTTCTTGGAATTTATTCTACGAATACTCACTGACGTGAAGAATGACACGTCCACGTGGCATTTTATACAAATATATGTCTGTTTCATGGCAGCAAAAGATAGAGCATCAACCTAAATATTCATCACCAGGGACTAGTTTAAAACATTATGATATAATGAGCTTCTAGGCAGCTGTCAAAAGAGAACGAGGAAGCTCTGTATGAACAGAAATGGAATGATCTTCAAATTCTGCCAACTCCACCTTCAAAAATTATCTAGAATCCAACCACTTCTCCAAAACACCTTAGTGGAAGGTATCATCTTGTCTGGCTGAATCTGCTTCCTAGCTGCTGTGTCTACTACCCTCACTTTGTCTATTCCCCAGGAGCAGTCACATGGGTACTATTAAAACATCAATTATGGCCGGGCGCGGTGGCTCAAGCCTGTAATCCCAGCACTTTGGGAGGCCGAGACAGGTGGATCACGAGGTCAGGAGATCGAGACCATCCTGGCTAACCCGGTGAAACCCCGTCTCCACTAAAAAATACAAAATAAAAACTAGCTGGGCGAGGTGGCGGGCGCCTGTAGTCTCAGCTACTCGGGAGGCTGAGGCAGGAGAATGGCGTAAACCCGGGAGGCGGAGCTTGCAGTGAACTGAGATCCGGCCACTGCACTCCAGCCTGGGTGACAGAGCCAGACTCCATCTCAAAAAAAAGAAAAAAAAACAAAAACCAAAAAAACCCCACATCAATTATGTGACATCGATTACCAGCTTAAACCCCTCCAGTGACTTCCCACCTCACCGAGTAGAAACCATGGGCTCTACCTCACTGCCCCCGCATCCCCCAGCCATCCTCTTTCACCCTATTATTACTCTGACCTCATTCCATTTTCCAACCTCACTGGCCTCCTTGCTTTCCTTGAACACACCGAGAATGCTCCTGCTTCAGGATCTTGGTACTTGCTGTGCCTGGTCCCCAGAACTCCAATAGCTCTCTCTCAACTCTTTAGGGTCTTTAGAGTCTATTCAACGTCACCTTCTCAGCAAGAGCTGCTTTGACCACTGTAATTAAAATTGCACAAACACACACACACACAAAAGTAGTAACATGGTAGACACAGGTGTTCTAGGTGTAATTCTTTCAGCTTCTCTGAATGTTCAAAAATTTTCATTATAAAATGCTGAAACAGGCCGGGCACGGTGGCTTATGCCTATAATCCCAGCACTTTGGGAGGCCAAGGCGGGTGGATCACGAGGTTAGGAGCTCAAGACCAGCCTGGCCAACATGATGAAACCTTGTTTCTACTAAAAATACAAAAATTAGCCAGGCGTAGTGGTGCACGCCCGGCTACTCAGCTACTTGGGAGGCTGAGGCAGGAGAACTGCTTGAACCCGGGAGGTGGAGGTTGCAGTGAGCCGAGATGGCGCCGCTGCACTCCAGCCTGGGGCAAGACTCCATCTTGAAAAATAAATTAATTAAAATTAAAATTTAAAAATTCAAAATACTGAAAACCATACACCCACACAAACCTATCCCTTTCCTTGCTTTATTTTGCCACTGTTCTCACCATCAAATATACATCTTACTTGTCTACCCCCACCCCCAAAATTTCTAGGATACAAACCCCACAAGGGCACGGCAGAGATGTCTGCATCTTGTTTACTGCTCTATCTCCAGCTTTGTAAAACAGTGCCTGTCAATCACTGCCAACATCAAATTCCTGGTTTTACTGTAATAATGGAAGATGTAACCACTGGAGGAAACTGGCTGAAGGACAGCTTGCCATCCCCACCCTCTCAGCAGCATCTCCGCAACCTCCTGTGGAGCTAGAGTTACACACACACACACACACACACACATATATGTTTTTTGAGACAAAGTCTCGCTCTGTTGCCCAGGCTGGAGTGCAGTGGCGCGATCTCAGCTCACTGAAATTTCCACCTCCTGGGTTCAAGCAATTCTCCTGTCTCAGCCTGCTGAGTAGCTGGGATTACAGGTGCTTTCCACCACATCCAGCTAATTTTTGTATTTTTTTTCTAAAGTAGAGATGGGGTTTTCACCAGTTTGGTCAGGCTGATCTCGAACTCCTGACCTCACGTGATCCACCCCCCTCGGCCTCCCCAAGTGCTGGGATTACAGACATGAGCCACCACACCCAGCCTGCGTCTACTATATAGTCAGTACATAATAAACATCTGCACAATGAATAAATCCCCATGACAGTGAAAATGATTTATATTAAGTGATAATTTACTACCATTTGCATCTAAAAATTACATATATTTGTATGTGCATACACTATCTCCAGATGAATATGTAAAAACTGATCATACTGGCTGCTCTGGCAGAAAATCTCAGTGGCTAAAGAGACTTTTCAACAAACCTTTTGTACCTCTTGAATTGTGAACCACGGATGTTTTACCTATTCAGAATACAATTCAAATCAGAAAAAACTCTGTGTTAGCCTCTTCCCCAGAATCGATGTCAACTTTACCAATCTAGTTTCCAGAAATCAGGTTATTTCCCTTTCTGAAAAACCACTATTGCACTTTTCACACTCTACACCCTTGTCCTTGCAGTGATCCTTCAACCTTCCAGGGCCTTCTCCACCTATAAGAAATTCCTCTTGAACTCAGAGGAGGAAAAAAAAACTGTAAGACATTTTAGAAATAGGAAAATTTTAATATCACAATTATCACTGGATTACTGTTATTTTTCTTAGGTTTGGTAATGGCATCATGATTATGCAGAAAAACGTCCTTAATCTTGGAAGATAATTTATGTTAAAGAATTTGGGATGGGAAGGGCCACGATGTCTACAACTGACTTTCACACGGTCCCATGAAAACAGAACCGTGTAGAAAGACAGATGTATAGATTAGACAGATATATGGTATAATAGAGATACGTCTACATGTAGACATGCAGTTTATAGGGATAAAAGTTAACATGACTAAATGTTAATTGGCAAATCTAGGCAAAGGTTATCTATTGTACTGTTCTCACTTTTCTGCTTGAAATTTTTCGAAATAACAAGTTGAGGGGTAACTTTTTAAAATCCTACTGAAGTTTCCAAAAATTAGCTCAAATGCCACCTCCTCAAAGGGCTCTTTAAGATAAATGTTGGGAAAAATGACTCCCTCTTCTGCATCGCGAAGGCACTTTACCTATGTTCATGATTCAATTGACTGAGTAAAAAAATCACGGGGCCCCTAGTTCAAGCCCACACACCTTGGTACCCTCTCACAGACACATCTCTCGGTTCATCCTCATACATCCATCCCAGCAAGGCCTAGAACAGGATTACTGCTTAAAGAAAACAGATACTGGGATGGCCGGGTGCAGTGGTTCACACCTGTAATCCCAGCACTTTGGGAGGCCGAGGCAGGTGGATCATGAGCTCAGGAGTTCAAGACCAGCCTGACCAACATGGTGACACCTCATCTCCACTAAAAATACAAAAATTAGCCGGGTGGTGGCGGGCGCCTGTAATCCCAGCTACTTATTAGAAGGCTGAAGCAGAGAACTGCTTGAACCCAGGAGGCGGAGGTTGCAGAGAGCCGATATCACGCCACCGCACTCCAGCCTGGGCGCCAGAGCAAGAGTCTATCTCAAAAAAAGAAAAAAGATAACACACTGGGTGGGGAATGTCCACACCTCAAGAGTGAGCAGGAAGGCCTGGGGTGAGCTTATCAAACTCCTGCCAGGCAGTTGTGGGGGAAACCGTCATGAGGACCAGCCCCAAAACAGCTCATTCCCAACATACTCACTACGGACGTCCTTTTATCTTGGAGTAAGGTCCAAATTTCCCAGAATGCAATGACTGAACTGCTCCACACCTTTTCCTAATTTTCTAAACTTCCATAGGCTGAGCAATCACTCAGCCTGCCCTTTCAGACCAAGGGGCCGTATGTGTTTGAGCACGCACACATGTGGATATGTGTGTGTTGACACAGGTCCACTCACTAGGAGACTTAATCCCATACATTCTCCACACGTTTCCCACCCCGAATACAAACACGAAAGCAGGGCTGTCTCTATAACTCCTCATTCTCAACCCTACACACAATTCTGCACGTTTAGCATCCAGCCAGAAACCTACAATTCTGACACCATTGTGCTGAGTGACGGGACAGTCCATTACCCCCGTATGTCAATGGTTCCTCTCTGGATCTTCGACAAGAGGACAGCTATGGAGACATCTGGGGAATACTATGGATACCCTGAAAAGCCCAGCAGACACCTGAGCTTCTGGCTGGGGACCCAGGTGTGGCAAAAGGCAGAAGCAGTAGTCGCTATCTAACGACATAACTTTATTGGAAACAAAGAGTGGGGTGCAGAAGATGGCTAGGAGTCAGGCTCTGTGGGAGGCGGTGGCTTCTCATCATCAGGGGGACAATCGATGAAGTCGGCCAGCATGGCAGCTGTGTCATCCTGCTCCTTTTAGGCACAAAGATACAAGATTCAGAATAGTCATACACACACACACAGAATGGTTCAGGCTGGGCAAACGTCTCCTAAGATAAGCGGCTGCCACCCACTCTCCCGACAGCCCCACCTTCTCACCCAAGGTGGCTTCCCTGCCTGGCCCTCTCACCTTTTCCTGGAGAGCTTCAGCCTCTGTCTCTGTCTCCATCTCTTCCTCTGCAGATGTCTCTGGTGGGGGCTGTACCCTGTCACCCCCATCCTCAGTTCCCTCTTCCAGCAGGGTTGGGGGAGCAGAGGGCTCTTCTTCAACAAGCTCTTGGGGAGGGGGGCCTGCCGAGGGGCTCCCCTCTTCCCTCTCCACCTCTCCCTGGGAGGGGAGCACTTCAGGGGCCAGGGTGGGAGCTGTGTCAGCCCCATGCTCCTCCTCTGCCCCTGGCTCCTCCACTTCCAACAGCAGCCCGGGTTCTGGTTCTGGCTCAGGCGGCACCTTTGGGGGAGACTCAGGGGGAGGCAGAGCTGGAGGCAGGGTTGGGGGTGGAGGTCCACCTTCTTCTACCTCCCCTCCTGCTGTGCCAAACTCCAGCTCTTCCACCTCTTCCAATTCTTCTTCCTCCTCCTCATCCTCCTCCTCTTCTTCTTCCTCTAACTCACCTTCTTCTTCCTCAAACTCTTCTTCAAACTCTTCTTCTTCCTCTTCTTCCTCTTCAAAATATTCCTCTTCATCCTCTTCCTCTTCCTCAAAGTCTTCTTCCTCTTCCTCTTCTTCCTCTTCTTCTTCTTCCTCTTCTTCCTCTTCCTCCTCCTCTTCATCACTGCTGTTGATATTAATAACCGTCAAATCCTCTTCCAGGGCTGGGGGTCCTCCCCCACCAGGAGTCCCTTCAGGGACCAACTGGGGTGGAGGGAGCGTCACAGGACCAGGAACAGGCGGGGGCGGAGGTGGGGGTGGCGGGAGAGGCCCTGGGGCTGCAGGAAGTTCTTCAGGCTCCTCCTTGGCTGGCACAGGAGGGGAGGCTGTTGGTGGCCCAGTGGGGGCTATAGGGGGTGGTGTGGCACCTGAGGGTGGTGGGGGTGGCAGGGGGGGAAGCCCCTCGGGCACGATCACCACGCTGTCATCAGAGTCACTTTCCAAGGAGATCTCCACATCAGATGCCTCCTCCTTATCATAGTGGACAAATGCTGGTCTGGGCACTCTCCCCCCAAAAGTTTCATCTGGGGGTATAGCAGGTGGGGGAGTCCCACTAGGGGCAAGGATGGGGTCCTCATTTGAGCCTGCCCGGTGGTTCTCGGGGCCAGGAAGAAGCCGGGGAGGGACAGACACTAGGCCTGAGACAGAAAGGCCTAGGTGGTTGGCTGTGGTGGGAGGTCCAGGGCGTGCCGAGGGCACAGGGCCTGCTGAAGGCATGGGTCCTGCTGAGGGCATGGGCCCTGCTGAGGGCATGGGGCCCACGGAGGGCATGGGGCCCGGAGGATGGAAGGGTGGGGCCCTGAAGGGCGATGGGGCCTCAGGAGGGGGAACTGGAGCAGGTGTGGGGCAGGTGGGGCCCATGGGCTGCAGGGGAGGAACCCGGGGGTGGGTCAGAGCAGCACAGGTCACCAGTGCTTCCGAGCAGAAAGAGGAGACCTGAGGAAAGAAGAAAGGGCAAGTGTGAGCACCGGGAAACAAGGGACTCCAGGGACCAAAGAGGGTTTGGCCCATCACAGCTACCTCAAGGCTATCTTCTCGCTGGCCGAGGGAGAAGGCTTGCAGGGCACAGGCAAGAGGAGGTGGGCAGCGAGGAGAAGGGGCCAGCAGCAGTGCCAGCAGCAGGCAGTAGAGTTCACGACGGCAGCGGGAGCTCGTGTACGGGGAGCTGCCTAGGACCTCACCCTGCTGGACACCCATGACCAGGGGGAGGACCAGATCATGCAGTCTCTGAAAAGGACAGAGCACACCTGGAAACATCCCCAAGACCACCCAACCCTTCTCCAGAGCCTACTCCCAGGTCTGAATGGACCCACCTCTGGGCCACACCCCCCAGTGTGTACAGAGCAGGGGCCCCTCCTTCCCCCATCTCCTCATTAGTGGACGAGGCTCCACTAACCCTGTGAGTCTCCTCCTTGATGAGAGGTCCACACATGAGGATGGTCCGGCTGAGGCCTGGGGAAGAAGAATGGTGTGTAAAGAGAAGGCTCCCAACAGGACTGACAGCAAGGGCTTCTGAAGCACATAGCCCAACGTGGGCATCAACTCTGCCACTGCCTATCTTGGCCAAGTCATTCAACTTCTCAACTAGAAAATGGGGATCATAAAAGTACCTCTACAGTATAGGGCCACTGACAGTATTTAATTCAGACAACGTAAGTAAAAAATTATAAATTTTATAATTTTGCATTTATATATTTGGGGACAATCAGTTCTCCCCTTCCCATGGGATAGGGTGACAGGCAGTGAGATATATGGGACTCAGAGGAAAGTCATCCATTAACTGCACAGTATCCTACTAGTAACCTCTGTAGACAGGTCAGTGGTTACGGTGAGAGCAGGGAGCTCCTCCAGGCAGCCTACCCTACGGAGAATGTCGACTTCACAGGGAGGAGGCTTCCCCATGTGCCAGAACTCTGCCTGATAGAAAGTGGATACGCCAAGAATGTGCTGAACGCAGGAGGAAGCAGAGGCCTTGGAGGGGCAGTGTCAGCTACCAGAGTCCCCGGTCTAACCGCAGGACCTGAGGCCGCCTGCAGCCCTGGCAACAGGGCGGCTGCTTGGGCGCCTCCTCCTGGCCACTCTGCAGGCTTCTGCCGGGCTCTGCATTTTACAGGCACCTTCCCCTTCACCCGCTGTTTGGGCGATCACTTATCACGGTGGACAAAGGCTGGTCTGGGCACTCTCCCCCAGAAAGTTTCATCTAGGGGTATAGTAGGTGGGGGAGTCCCACTAGGGGCAAGGATGGGATCCCATTTGAGCCCCAGTGGTCCAGGGCACAGATCTCACCCACCTTTGAGTGCAGCCGCACACACATCACTGTTGGCATTGCTATCCCCTTTCCGGTGGCTTGGCGGGGCCATAGCTTCCCCCACATCCAGCTTTAGCTTCTTGGGGGCGCTGGGCTTCCCAGTCTGCAAACTCCCATCAGGGCTCCCCCGCGGGCTACGCAGCTGGTGGCAGAGGAAACATAAATCACATCCACAGGCAAACAAGAAGGCAGGACAGCCACAGTAGACAGTGCTGAGCAGGCACATTTGGTCAAAGGGCACAGGATGAGTCCTGAGATGGAGCCGAGGCCTCCTCACCTTAAGGGCATCAGCTGGCGGTGAGATGTCACTGAGCAGGTGGGTGAGCAGGGCCTCTCCAGAGGCTCCTCCCTGAAGCATTCCCGCCGAGGCCCCACAAACCTGCACCCACAGCTCTAACACCGCGTACACCTTGGTCCGAACCGTGCTGTGCCATGAGCAAAGAGGACGGATATGAATGGAGTGTCAACATGCCAGAAGCCGCAGCCCACCTGCACCCCTCACCCCCTCTCATCTTTATTCCCTTCCTGGATGGTCACCTGTAAGGCCTCTCCTGGCCGGGAGAGAGGGAATCTCTACCGATGCTCCAGGAATTGAGGACCTGGGGAAGCAGGCGGCTGATCAGGATCCCAAAGCGCAAGAGCCGGCTTCCACATCTGGGGCAGAGAAGGAACAGTGACCCTTGTTTCTGGCATGCCCCATCCCTTCACCACAGCCAGCCCAATCCCACTCACGCGAGGATGAGTGCAGACAGCAGGTCCAAGGCCTCAAGGTGGATAGAGGGCAGCAGCAGCAGCCGCAGGGGACCATCTCCATGCAAGCTCTGGAGAAAAAAGTGGCAAAGACAGAGTAGGGGAAGAAAGTGAGAGCCAGAGACAGAAACAGGGACAGACTATTTACATATGTACACATAGGTAAGAAACCTACACCCGATCTCAACTCTCCCAACAAAATCAAACCCCTATCCTCTAAAATAGACCCTGGATGGAAGGTAAGAAAGATAGCTGGGCCTCTCAGCAATGACTCAGCTAATCCCCAAATTCACCCTCCCCCAAGGAAGCATTTGCTACACTCTGACAGTGTGCACCTGTGTTGGGACACACAGAGTAACAATATTTGGACAGAAGTAGGAAACTGTCTGGGACGATCCAGGATGACACTGTTCGGGGAGACTCAGGTCCCCAGTACTTTCCTGGTTGCCTGGTGTCCTAAGCAAGGGCTGTGAAGAGATGACAAATCCCACTTACAATATTCTTGCTACTGACGCTGAGGGTCCGGCAGATAAAATCCAGGATTTCCTGCACAGGGACGGACACGGGAGCTCCAAACTCAGAGCTAAAGAGAATCAGAGCAGGGAGACCCTCAGAGCAGGCTCCCTGGTATAACTCCCACACCCACCTTCATCTCCTTTCTCATGATGAAGGTGACACTCTCTCATCAACCCCTCCTGCTCCATGCCTCCGCTCCCTCCAACACCCCCACACACCTGAGCATGAGCCCTAGGCAGCGGGCCAGTCCCGAAAACCTCTGCCGAAGCCGGAGAAGGACATGCGCATCGCCATCTTCTGAGGACAGCAGCATCTCCACCCCAGGGCCTTCGTTCTGCACAGGAGCTGGGCAGAAGCACAACTACCCTGTACCCTGTCTTTCTTCCATCCCCTCCTCTGTCATTTCTGGTGGATAACCTGCCTGTATTCTAACCCATTATCCCCAAAAACCAACTGCCCCTTGTCCCTGGGCTCCCTCCCGTTCCTTCCTGCCATGCTTCCTCAGCATTGTTGCACTGACTAGCAGCCCTGGTCCCTACCGGTCTCTGCTCCCTCATACAGGGCCCCCAGCAGGGTGTGCAGTGAGGCCAGCAGACTGTGTAGCTCCTGCTCCCAGCTCTCAGTGTGCTTCAGGCCTTGGGAAAAGCCAGCCCCTAACGAGGGCAGCCGGGAATAACACTCACAGGCCAACTGCGGGACAAAGGACAGAAACCTGGTCAGATGGGGATCCAGCCCAGCCACAGAACCCCCAGCCCCACTAACGCCCAAAAGAGATGGAGATCAGAGAGCTCTGAGGGAAACCTGAGATGGGACAATGAGGCCAAAGGACCCAGATGGGCACATGAAGGCACGACAGAAAAGCTGAGGAGGAGCAGCAAAAGACACTCCAGACTCAGATCCCCGGGCTCTCCCTCTCCCTCCCTGCCCTTTACCTGTTGGAGCTGAGGGCTCAAGGCATCCACCCTAGACAGAAAAAATGAGGCCAGCTTGCCCTGGATGTGGAGGGAAAAAGGAAGAGGCCGGTGAGCCAGCTCTGAGAGCCAGAGATGTACACCCCATCTGTTCCCAGCAGCAGACTCTAAGCCCAGGTCTTGTTTTTCCTGTAGACACAAGAAGCAAAGCCCTCTATGGGGCATCAACACCGGGCACGGACATGCTTTCATGGTAGAAAGACTCCTCAATGCCAGCTCTGGTCCTCAGCTTCCTGCCTGCGGGGAAAGGCGTCTGGCCCTGTCCCACAGACAGCTGGGCTTCCTCCTTGACAGTTTTTGCAAAAATTTTCCCTCAAGTCAAAAGGACCTAGTACTAAAAAACAATCTCCACACTCCAACTCTCTACCAGCTCACACACAAAAATGAGGGTCCAAGCTGGAAGTTAAGACACTAACCAGAGGTACGAGGGCAGGACAAGGTCAAAAAAGAAGGCTGGCTGCTAGAGCAGAAGTAAGGCAGCAAGTCTCGGGGTAGCGATCTGTCATTCAGCACTTTCTCCGCGTGCTGTGTGAAGGTGCTAGGGCAGGAATGTCTAACCTGAGAACCACAATTTAGTTGGGTATACAATCAAAGGGGCCTGTGAACATGGATGGGGAAAAAAATTACTCCCACTAACCTATTTGTGAAATGTAGTGTTTTCTTTACTTATAAATGCAGACAAATAGCCACAGTAGTATCAGCAATACCTGTGACTGTCACTAATAGAATCATTTTCATGTCACATTATAATTGTAACACATCCTGAAATATCATTCACATGGATCACTAATTTGCAATTACAGTCGATGTAAGACCTGCTCCTAGATCTTATTACTTAACATGTCAATAAAAAAGCACAGGCTGGGTGCAGTAGCTCCCACCTGTAATCCAGGCACTTTGGGAGACCAAGGCAGGCGGATCAGTGGAGCCAAGGAGTTTGAAACCAGTCTGGGCAACACGGAGAAACCCTATCTCTACTAAAAATACAAAAACTTAGCCGGGTGTGGTGGCATATGCCTGTAGTCCCAGTTACTTGGGAGGCTGAGGTGGGAGGACCGCCCAAGCCCAGAACCGAGATCACGCCAGTCAGTGTACTCCAGCCTGGGTGACGAGAGTGAGACCCTGTCTCAAAAAGAAAAAAGGCCGGGCGTGGTGGCTCATAGCTGAAATCCTGGCACTTTGGGAGACTGAGGTGGGCAGATCACGAGGTCAGGAGTTCAAGACCAGCCTGGCCAACATGGTGAAACCCCGTCTCTACTAAAAATACAAAAATTAGTTGGACACGGTGGCAGGCACCTGTAATCCCAGCTACTTGGGAGGCAGAATTGCTTGAACCCAGGAGGCAGAAGGTGCAGTGAGCCGAGATCACGCCACTGCACTCCGGCCTGGGTGACAGAGCAAGACTCCTTCTCGGGGGGGGAAAAAAAAAAAAAGAATTAGTAAGGAGAACAAGACAAGCATACAGAAAAACAAGAATCTGGAGCCAATACTGGCAACACAGAGAAAAGGGGAAAGAGCAGGCTCACGCTTTCCCCGAGACATCCTGGTGGCGCACACCTGTAGCCCTAGCTACTTGGGAGACTGACGTGGGACGATCACTTGAGCCCAGGAGTTCAAGGTTACAGTGAGCTACAATCTTAACACTGCACTCCTGGGTCACAGAGCGAGACCCTATCTCCAAAAAAGGCTCAAAAAGCTGGGCTGAGGCCAACAGAAGTCTGCTTATGTGACTGCAATAAAGCAGTGTACGGTGAAGTGACACGGCTCTAACCACAGGTCTACCCTGGCTGACCCACAAAGCAAACCAAAGTGATGGCTCCCTTGGAACAGTTCACCCAAAACGCGCACACCCAGAGCACGTCCTGGGGCTCTCTCAAGAGTGGCTTAGTCTCTTCCCACCCATTCCGAGGAACTGCTCATCAATGTGGCAAGCCGAAGGAAATGAGTTCAAGTCTCTGCAGGAATTGACCTCATGGACTCAGAATGCTTGATTCACATTACTTGGGAGGAGTAACCCTGAGCTTGGAGTCTGCAATTACCCTGAGAGTATCTGGGGAATGTAACAGAAAACACACAGACACTTCAAAACGGCAATTACCAGTTTCCCTAAGTACTAGTCTGCTAGACTGTCCAAGTGCAAATGGCCCCTGCAGCCTCTGCATAACAGATTCTTATCTGAAGTGCTGGCAACCGACAAAGCCAAATCCTCCACACCCTCAACAGAGGGAAGTTCTCCAGATGACCTTTTTTTTTTTGAGACAGGGTCTCACTCTGTCACCTAGGCTTGAGTGCGGTGCCACGGCTCACTGTTTTGTTTTTTGTTTTTTTTTTGAGACAGGGTCTCACTCTGTTACCCAGGCTACAGTGCAGTGCCACGATCTCGGCTCACTGCAACCTCCGCCTCCCAGCTTCAGGGGATCTCCTGCCTCAAAGCTCTGAGTAGCTGGAACCACAGGCGCGCACCACCAAACCCAGCTAATTGTTTTGTATTTTTGGTAGAGGTAGGGTTTCACCATGTAGGCCAGGCTGGTCTCAAACTCCTGGCAGATGACACTTGATTCTTAGGGAAATAAAGGTAGACACTCCCTGCAAGGACACAGGAACATTTGTTTGTTTGGAAAGGGTACTCGAAATGCAGGCCTTAAGTTCGATGGTCTGACGAAAGGTTGTGAATTATAGATAAATTCTCCTGACTACTCACACTGAAACTAAAAAAGCAACAGCAAAAGAACACTTAGCATTCTAGTCTCCTTAACTCTTACTATTCACACTTCTACCCGGTAAGTAACATTCAATTTCCCCTTTCATGGGGGGATGCAGGTAGATAAAGGTAATACCGAACAAAGCTGAATCAAAATAGACTTTTGCAGTAAAACCAAAACTTTGTTCAGGGACAAACTGTGGGCCTGTGTCATTTGAGAGGTTAACTTACAGAACATTTGACAAGATAACCAATTTTTACTAAACCTAGTAAAACCTCAGTAAATAACCTCTGCTAAACTTTAACAAAATCGATAAGTCACTCCAAATACCTTCTTGACAAAAAGTCCCAACCTGCCTACCCAAAGAGTCTATGAGCTGTGATGAGTGGCGTTCGCATGAAAACAAGGAACCAGCAAGGACACAACCCCATGCTCACTCAGAACCAGCATCTGCTCAGGCACTTTTCAGATACTGCGAGTAACCAGTTACTAAAGCCACAGCAGGTACCACTCCCTGATCACAGCGCTCAGGCCGGTGGAACTCTGACTCACAGTCCTTCCCAGGCCAGCAAGCTACACAGCCACTAACAATTGATTAGAGCTGCTATCTGCCCTGGTTTTACAATGACCAGATAATACAACCTTTGCTTACGTCACTTAAGTCCCTCTCAGCTGGTTTTCTCCTCTGTAAAATGCAATGATACCAATTCCACAGAATAATTACAATGATAAAATGAGACAACACATCTTACACACTCAGGAGAGTGAATGGCAGTGGGTACCCACTAGACCAGTTCCCTTTCCCTCCAAGAGCTTACTTTCTTGCTTTGGTCACAGAACCACATTAATCTCACTTTCTTTTTTTTTCTTTTTGGAGACAGAGTCTCGCTCTGCCACCCAGGCTGGAGTACAGTGGCACGATTTCGGCTCACTGCAACCTCCGCCTCCTGGGTCCAAGCAATTCTCCTGCCTCAGCCTCCCGAGCAGCTGGGACTACAGGCACACACCGCCACGCCCGGCTAATTTTTTGTATTTTAGTAGAGGCGAGGTTTCACTGTGTTGCCCAGGCTGGTCTCGAACTCCTGAGCTCATGCAATCCACCTGCCTTGGCCTCCCAAAGTGGTGGGATTACAGGCGTGAGCCACCACGCCCAGCCTCATAACCTCTTTCAAGACAACCTGAATAGCAAACTCTCCCTTGACTAACAATACTAACAGCCAATACAGTTAACTCCACCAGTTAAACAAAAAAATTACTAATTTGCCACAAATTCCAGCTCTCTAGAGATTTGTGCTTCCATCTTAGTAAGCAGGTGTCCAATCGTTTATCAAACCAATGGTGAATATAACAAAATAAGAGAGAACATTTAATCTACAGGGAACACCTACTTGTTCTTAGGTACAGCTGGCATCCAATTATACTGCAAACAACAAATGTGCCAATTACAAATGGCCCTTTAACTGTGACTGCTTCAGTAGAATCTGTAATCCATTCATGTATGTTATTGCATCTCCTTAAAAACAAAACTGTAATTCCTCTCCTGACCTCCTCCATCATCTTACCCACACAGACCCTGTTTGTACAGTTACCTTGTATGCGTCATGACAACTGGCAGGAAGGGGTCAGGAAGTGACAGAGGGAGTTTAAACAGGAATATATGCAGAAAGAAGTGTTGGGGCAATTGTCCTAGGGAAGTGATGGGTCAGGAAGCATTCCCAGAGAAAATTACAAGATCTTCAAAAATAAAGTAAAGGCTGGGTGCGCAGGTGGCTCATGCCTATAATCCCAACACTTTAGGAGGCTGAGGCAGGAGGATCACATGGGGCCAGGAGTTCAAGACCAGCCTGGTCAACATGGTGATACCTTGTCTCTACTAAAAACACAAAAATTAGCTGGGTGTGCTGGCATACGTCGGTAAGCCCAGCTACTCGCATACGTCTGTAATCCCAGCTACTCAGAGGCTAAGGCACGAAAATCACTTGGAACCTGGGAGGTGGAACTTGCAGTAAACCGAGATCACGCCACTGCACTCCAGTCTGGGCGACAGAGACTCTCTCTCAAAATAAAAATAAAATGGCCGGGCACAGTAGCTAATGCCTATAATCCCAGCACTTTGGGAAGCCAAGGCAGGCGGATCACGAGGTCAAGAGATCGAGACCATCCTGGCCAACATGGTGAAACCCCGTCTATACTAAAAATACAAAAATTAGCTGGGCGTGGTGGTATGCACCTGTAGTCCCAGCTACTGGGGAGGCCGAGGAAGGAGAATTGCTTGAACCCAGGAGGAGGAGGTTGCAGTGAGCCAAAATCACGCCACTGCACTCCAGCCTGGCGACAGAGTGAGACTCAAAAAAAAAATAATAAAGTAAGATATGATGTGAAGGTTAAAAACTAAAAAAAGATTTTAAAAAAGGAATAAAGTAAGATAGAAAGGGGGCCAGGCACACTGGCTCACACCTATAATCCCAGCACTTTGGGAAGCTGAGGGAGGAGGATCACTTGAGGTCAGGAGTTCAAGACCAGCCTGGGTAACATAGCGAGACTTCCTACAAAAAAATTAATAATTAGCTGGGTGTGGTGGCACACGCCTTAGTCCCAGCTACTTGGGAGGCTGAGGTGGGAGAATTGCTTGAGCCCAGGAGGTCAAGGCTACAGTGAGCCAAGTGTGTGCCACTGCACCCCAGCCTGGGCAACAGAGTAAGACCTTGTCTCAAAAAAAAGACAGGATGGTAGAAAAGTGGGCAGGGCATTTTAAGAGATACAGAAAAGGCAAGGCAGAAAAAGGAAGGAGCCCATGGTTCAGAGTCTGGCTTAGGCATCAAGCAGATACAGGTTCCAATGCCTGCTGATCTTAGGCAAGGTTCTTGATTCCAATTTCTCTGGAAGAATGAGGATTCAGTGAGATGAGTGCTACAATGTGGTAGAAGTGTAGCTGTGGAGATTGGTCACTTTAAAGGATAATCAGAAGATAGGTGCTGAGGAATCTCAGGACAGGAATCTGAGGTAAGAGCTCCCAAGGCTTACACTGGTGAGGAGAGGAGTGCATAAATACTTACTTTGAGAGAACCACAAGCCCGAGGGAAATAGGTCATACAAGCCTTCATTCCTTCCAATGCTGACTGCTCACACTATAGGAAAAACAAAGTGAGAGGCCGAGAGCACCATATCACCATATTCCATCTCCCCCAGCACCCGGCAAGGGCCCTTCTCCAGAAATCACTTTTTCTCAGCCCCTCCCTCTTCTCACTTCTTCAATCCTATTCCCCAGTCATTTCCATCAACAAATTAAACAGTGTGAGAAGGTGAGGACTGTGTGGGGGACATAGGGAAGGGCCCGGGGAGACATCTCACCTCTGGCCTGAGGCCCAGCAGGGAGGTGAGAAGGCCAGGGAGGTGGTTCATGGAGATATCCCGGAACAGTGCAGGCAGCTGGGCTGCATATCGGAGGAGGTCCCTCAGGACAGCCACAGCCAGCTCCATTGTGGCAGGCGGGTCCTGGGTCTAAAGAAAAAACAGTGTCTTGTGCTTCCAGCCTCACCTCGACTGTCACCAAAGAGCAGCAGGAGGCACTGCAATACAAGCATTCTGAGAAACACCACAGTTAATGTCAGCATGACCATCCAAGCCACTACCTGGCGGAAAAGAGGGCATGGAGGCATGGAGTATCCAAGAGTAACATCTCTGTCTACAGAAAGGACATGTGTTTACGTTTTACTATTAAGGGTTCTAGGGGTATCTGGGGTCCTAGGAATTTGTGTGGGGAAAAAAAGAGTAACAAAGCCATACCTTAAAGACCTGATTAACTGGAAGAGTTTTCTTTTCTTTTTTTTTTTGAGACAGAGTCTCACTCAGTCAGGCTGGAGTGCAGTGGCGCGATCTCGGCTCACTGCAAGCTCTGCCTCCCAGGTTCACACCATTCTCCTGCCTCAGCCTCCCGGGTAGCTGGGACTACAGGCGCCCGCCACCACGCCAGGCTAATTTTTTATATTTTTAGTAGAGACGGGGTTTCTTCGTGTTAGCCAGGATGGTCTCAATCTCCTGACCTCGTGATCCACCCGTCTCGGCCTCCCAAAGTGCTGGGATTACAGGCGTGAGCCACCGCGCCTGGCCGAGTTTTCTTTTCTTTTTGAGACAGGGTCTTGCTCTGTACCCCAGGATGGAACGCACTGAGGCAATCTCAGCTCACTGCAACCTCTGACTCCCGGGTTCAAGCGATTCTCATGCCTCAGCCTCCTGAGTAGCTGGGATTACACGCATGGACCATCATGCCTGGCATATTTTTGTATTTTTAGTAGAGACAGGGTTTTGCCACATTGGCCAGGCTGGTCTTGAACTCTCGGAGTCATGTGATCCGCCCACCTCAGATTCCCAAAGTGCTAGGATTATAGGCGTGAGCCACGGTGCCCAGCCCGCGCCCCCCCGGCTTTTTTTTTTTTTTCTCTCTTTGAGACAAAGTCTCACTCTGTCACCCAGGCTAGAATGCAGAGGCGCAATCTCGGCTCACCGCAGCCCTAGAAGAATTTTCCAATGATCTCATACTAATGTTCCCTGCTAGAAAGGGAGAAGAGCACTTTTCAGACTGAAAACTAAGCCTCAGTCATAACAAAACTGCCCCACCTCTTTGAGGTTGCTACTAGCTGGCTCAAACCCACCCTGGAACTCATGGAGAGAAATAGTTTGAATTTAAAAGGACTTCCTTAGAAAATTAATATGTATCTAAGGAAAAAGCATCCAGCACATATCTCCTGAGAGACGAGAGGAGGCTATGTGTCAAAAAAAAAGAGAATACTTACGAAGCAAAAACAGGCAGGCCTACCAACGACACACAGGCCCTCATCACTGTCCAGTAATCCTACCGCATTTCTCTCTGGTTAACTCTGCTACTTAAGTTTTCTCCTCCAACTCCCAACTCGCTACTTCTCCCACCACTGTCACCTGCTTAACCTGGCTCATAACTTCACAGAAAAAACTGAAGCCCAGAGATAACTACAAGGAACTATAAAAACAGCAATTACTTTTGCACCAACCTAATAAAACAGCCTTCGCTTCCCACTCCCAAACCTCGAAATTTCATCTTCACACTATCCACTCTCTCCTGCCCTCTTCCTACCCAAAGACAGTCCCTCCACTGTGCTTTCAATACTGTCCCCTCCCTTCCTCTCAGAACCTTACACTTTCACTGGCTTTATCTCCCTTGAATTTCTAACCAGTCCCCGTCACACGGACTCTTCCCACTGACATTTATACAGCTCAAGTCTCTCCCATCTTAAAAAGGCTTGTCTTTTTCATTTTATTTATTGATTGATTTTGAGATGGAGTTTCCCTCTGTAGCCCAGGCTGGAGTGCAGCGGCATGATCTTGGCTCACTGCAACCTCCGCCTCCTGGGTCCTCGTTCAAGTAATTCTCCTGCCTCAGCCTCCCTAGTAGCTGGGATTACAGGCACACGCCACCATGCCCGGTTAATTTTTGTATTTTTAGTAGAGATGGGGTTTCACCATGTTAGCCAGGCTGGTCTTGAACTCCTGACCTCATTATCTGCCTGCCTCAGCCTCCCAAAGTGCTGGGATCACAGGCATGAGCCACCGAAAAAGTCTTTTCTTGAGCCCATACTTCACTTGCCAAATCCCAGTAATCACCCCATTTCTCTCCCTCATCATCCATTAGAGCCCAGCATCTTGAAAGGATTTCCCATCTTCCCTCCTTCCGTTTCCCTTCTCCCATTTGCTTCTCATCCCGAGCCAGTCTGGCTTCAGCATCCACTGCTCCAGCAGAACCACTCTCACTATGGTCTTACCACCCATGCTGCTAACCTAATCAACGATTCTCAGTCTGCATCTTGTACCACCTCAGGAGGCACATACAGAAATAACTCCTCCCTCATCCCTCAAGGGGTCTTCACTTGGCCCCCTCCAGCCCACAATCCTGGTTATCTTCTTCTTGCTGTTGGCCTGTCTCAGTCTCCTTCGTAAGTTCATCTTCCTCTACCTGACCATTAAGTGTGATGTGCTTTAAAATCCAGTCCATAAAAGGACTTATTTTGATAATCTCATCCTCAGTTTCAACTGCCATCTAAACACTGAAGACTCTTCCCCCTAGTAAAAGATGCCAGGCCAGGCACGGTGGCACACACCTATAATCCCACACTTTGGGAGGCCAAGGTGGGAGGACTGCTTAAGCCCAGGAGTTTGAGACCAGCCTGGACAACATAGCAAGAACCCATCTGTACAAAAACATTTTTTTAATTACTAGTGGGTGGTGGTGTACGCCTGTAGTCTCCGCTATTGGTGGGGGCGGTGGGGGGTACTGATGTCAGCACGAAATGTCAAGGCTACAGTGAGCCATAATCACAACACTATATTCCAGCCCGGGTGACAAAATGAAACCATGTCTTAAAGAAAAAAAAAGAACAAAAAAAGGGCTGGGATTGGTGGCTCCTGTAATCTCTGCTATTGGTGGGGGTGGTGGGGGGTACTGATGTCAGCACGAAATGTCAAGGCTACAGTGAGCCATAATTACAACACTATATTCCAGCCCGGGTGACAAAATGAAACTATGTCTTAAAGAAAAAAAAAAGAACAAAAAAAGGGCTGGGATTGGTGGCTCCTGTAATCCCACACTTTGGAAGGCCGAGGTGGGTGGATCACCTGAGGCCAGGAATTCAAGACCAGCCTGGCCAACATGG
>NW_012102166.1:1651694-1661543 GCF_000951045.1 Mandrillus leucophaeus
AAAAAAAAAAAAAAAAAGAAGTATCTTCAACTAGAACAGGAATCAGCAAATGATGGTCTTCGGGTGCCTGTTTTTGCATAGCCCACAAACTAAGAATGGCTTTTACATTTTAAAGGATTGGAAAACAAACAATATACAATAGAAACTATATGTGGTTCACAAAGCATAAACACTTCCTATTTGCAAACATATACTTCACAGAAAAAGTGCTAGACTCTGAGCACCAAGAAAGCAGGGCCACGTACATCTCGCTGTCTCCCCAGAGCTTGGTACACCCCAGGCCTGCCATATGTGCTTAGAAATGCTTGTTAAATAACTAAGTGGAGATGTTACCAAAGGATGTAAAAGTAGGGGAAAAAATTAAGACGTTAAAAGAGTAACAAGTATGACCAACCTACAACCAACCTTATACTGAACAGGAAACAGTTGAAAGCATTCCCCTTGAGAACAGGAACAAGACAAGGACGCCCACTTTCACCACTTCTATTCAATACAGTACTGGAAGTCCTAGCCAGAGCAATTAGACATGAAAAAGAAAGAAAGGGCGTCTAGGCCAGGCGCAGTGGCTCACACCTGTAATCCTAGCACTTAGGGAGGCCAAGGCAGTCAGATCACCTGAGGTCAGGAGTTCGAGACCAGACTGGCCAACATGGCGAAACCCTATCTCTACTAAAAATACAAAAATTAGCCAGGCGGAGTGGCAGGCGCCTGAATCCTGCCTACCTGGGAGGCTGAGGCAGAAGAAATGCTTGAACCCAGGAGGCAGAGGCTGCAGTGAGACAAGACTGTGCCACTGCACTATAGCCTGGGCAACAGAATGAGAGACTCCATCTAAAAAAAAAAAACAAAACAAAAAAAAGAAGAAGAAATAAAGGATATCTAAATCGGCACAGGAAGTCAAACTGTCGCTATTCACCAGTGATATGAACATATACCTAGAAAACCCTAAAGACTCATCCAGAAAGCTCCTAGAGCTAATAAATGAAGCCAGTGAAGGTTCAGGATACAAAATCAATATACACACATCAGCAGCACTGCTGTACGCCATCAGCAACCAAGCTGAGAATAAAATCAAGAACTCAACCACTTTTACAACAGCTGCAAAAAAATTAAAATACTTAGGACTATACCTAACCAAGGAGGTGAAAGATGTCTACAAGGAAAAGTACAAAACACAGGTGAAAGAAATCATAGACGACACAAACAAATGGAAACATGTCCCATGCTCTTGGATAGGTAGAATCAATATTGTGAAAATGGCCATACTGACAAAAGTAATCTACAAATTCAACGCAATTCCCACCAAAATACCACCATCATTCTTCACAGAACTAGAAAAAACAATCCAAAAATTCACATGGAACCAAAAAATATCCTACAAAGTCAAAGCAAGGCGAAGCAAAAAGAACAAATCTGGAGGCATCACATTACCTGACTTGAAAATATACAACAAGGCTACAGTTACCAAAACAGCATGACACTGATATAAAAATAGGCACCTAGACCAATCGAACAGAAGGGAGAACCCAGATATAAAGCCAAATACTTACAGCCAACTGATCTTCAACAAAGCAAACAAAAACATAAAGTGGGCAAAGGACACCCTTTTCAATAAATGGTTCTGGGATAATTGGCAAGCCACATGTAGAAGAATGAAACGGGATCCTCATCTCTCACCTTACACAAAAATCAGCTCGAGATGGATCAAAGACTTAAATCTAAGACCCGAAACCATAAAAATTCTAGAAGATAACATCAGAAAAACCCTTCTAGACATTAGCTTAGGCAAAGAGTTCATGACCAAGAACCCAAAAGCAACAAAAACAAAGATAAATAGATGGGACTTAACTAAAAAGTCTCTGCACAGCAAAACAAATAAAATCAGTAAACAACCCACAAAGCGGGAGAAAATCTTCACAAACTATGCATCTGACAAAGGACTAACATCCAGAATTTGCAAAGAATTCAAACAAATCGGCCAGAAAAAAACAAATAATCACATCAAAAAGTGAGCAAAGGACATAAACAGGCAATTCTCAAAAGAAGATACACAAATGGCCAACAAACATATGAAAAAATGCTCAACATCACTACCATTTGATCCAGCAATCCCACTACTGGACATCTCCCCAGAGGAAAAGAAGTCATTATATGAAAAAGACACTTGCGCACAATATTTTATAGCAGCACAATTCACAATTGCAAAACTATGGAACCTGCCTAAATACCCATCAGCCAACAAGTGGATAGAGAAAATGTGGTATAGGCCAGGAGTGGCGGCTCATGCCTGTAATCCCAGCACTTTGGAAGGCCAAGGCAGGCGGATCACGAGGTCAGGAGTTCGAGACCTACCTGGCAAACATGGTGAAACCCCATCTCTACTAAAATTTTAAAAATTAGCCAGGCATGGTGGTGCACACTTGTAATCCTAGCTACTCAGGAGGCTGAGGCAAGAGAATTGCTTGAACCCAGGAGGCAGACATTGCAGTGAGCTGAGATCGTACCACTGCACTCCAGCCTGGGCAACAGAGCGAAACTCTGTATCAGAGATAGATAGATAGATACATAGGTAGATAGATAGATAGAAAGAAAGAAAATGTGGTGTATATATACCATGGAATACTACTCAGCCATAAAAAGGAACAAAATGATGGCATTAGCAGGAACCTGGATGGCATTGGTGACCATTAATCTAAGTGAAGTAACTCAAGAATGAAAAACCAAACATCATTATGTTCTCACTTACAACTGAGAGTTAAGCTATGAGGACACAAAGGCATAAAAATGATATAATGAACTCTTGAGGACTCGGGAGGAAGGGTGGGAGATGGGTGAGGGATAAAAAACTACATATTGAGTACAATGTACACTGCTCAGGTGATGGGTGCACCAAAATCTCAGAAATCACCACTAAATAAATTATCCATGTAACCAAACACCACCTGTTCCCCCAAAACTACTGAAATAAAAATATACATATAGGCTGGGTGCAGTGGCTCACACCTGTAATCCCAGCACTTTGGGAGGCTGAGACAGGCGGATCACTTGAAGTCAGGCATTTGAGAGCAGCCTGGCCAACATGTTAAAGCCTCGTCTCTACTAAAAATACAAACAGGGGCCTATAATCCCAGCTACTCAGGAGGCTGAGGCAGGAGAATCACTTGAACCCAGGAGGCAGAGATTGCAGTGAGCCCAGATCATGCCATTGCCCTCCAGCCTGAGTGACAAAGCGAGACTCCATCTCAAAAAAAAAAAAAAAAAGGTTTCTATTTGAAGCTTATCCTCTCCACTATCAGGGAATTGTTTTCCAATTATTCTGTCCTCAGAACTACACGTTCAAGTTGAAAAGAACATGCCACATCCAAGATGGGGAATAAGGTGGGGGAAGAGGAGGAAGTAGGGCAGCAGCTGAATCCTCACCTGTAACACCTGCTGAATGCTCCGAAGCCAAGACACACAGTGCTGCTGGAATAGCTCTGTGGGACTCTCCCCTACCAGCAGGGACAGCAGACACAGGCCCTCGAACCTTCGAAGAAACAAGAGAGTCATGATAAGTGGGCAGAGGCTAGACTTCCGAGACAGCGACTGACTGCTCTTTTATTCTCACTAGGCTACAGAAAGACTTCACTCCCAGTCCACTGTGGTTTCCAACTCCCGAAATACTTGGAGTGAGGTGGAAGAAGCAAAGAAAGAAGGCAGCAGAGGTAATCCCAGGGGAAATAGGACGTCTGGGAGCTGGAAAAGGTAAGGTTCAAATCAAGTGAGCTCACACAAGGAATGTAACTGTCCACATTCTTGGGAATAGAGAGAGGTCTTGAATCCTGGGGGCGGTGACAATGAAAGGAAAGATGTACATATGCCCACTTCCTAAGGGAACACGCCCCTGGAGAAGAAACAGGGCCAAAGACTTACCGAGTTTTGATGGAACTGAGACGTGCATTACTGAGACTCACCAATGCCCCAAGAGCTGAAAGGTTCTGGGGGAAAGAAAACGGGGAAGCGAGTCACAAACGGGATGTTAAAAATGCAGAAGATTCTCCAAGCCCTTCTCTGTCCCAGCACCCAGGAAGCCTTTCTGAAGTTGCACCTCCTCTGAGGCCAAAAGGCCATCCCATTAGAAGCCTTAGGCTTTTCCCTTTTTCCTGTGGGAAAGGCTGTTTCTCCGCCTTTCCTCGAGTTATATTTCACCTGATCCCTCCCCCCATGCCCCACCCAAGTAGTCCCAAACAGGACAGCCCAACTAATCCTACTACCAGACTTCAAAGATGGGTCTGCTTCACCTCTGTATGTCTGGACAGCACCTAACATAGGATACATCCATAAATGCTTTTGCTGAATGGACACTGAACTCATCCATTATCCTTCCTTCACCCTCAAACAAATCCTCCTCCTCCTGTTCCTGGCTTCCTTACAGCTGTAAAAATGCCAACACAGACCGAGTCAACCAGAATCCTCCTTCCAGTTCTCCCCTTCTCTCGCATTCTGGAAGCCCACGAAAGATGCTTCCTCAACAGCCTCCCAGGTAACCTCTCCATGCCCCGAATGGCCAGCCTCCTCTCACGGCACCCGCATCTCCCTAACGGCATGCATCGCTCCTTCTTCCAACACACACACTATGCACGAGGTTAGGTGAAGGAATACAGAGCTGAACAAAATTAATAAGGTGTCTCCCTTTTGTGGAGGGAAATGTTGATTCATTTGTTCAATAAATATTTACTTCACATGGCTGGGAGCGGTGGCTCATGCCTGTACTCCCAGCACTTTGGGAGGCCAAGGCGGGCGGATCACGAGGTCAGGAGAGCATGACCCTCCTAGCTAACACGGTGAAACCCCATCTCTACTGAAAATACAAAAAATTAGCCAGGCGTGGTAGTGGGCGCCTGTAGTCCCAGCTACTCGGGAGGCTGGAGAATGGCGTGAACCCAGGAGGTGGAGCTTGCAGTGAGCCAAGATGGCGCCAGTGCACTCCAGCCTGGGCAACAGAGCCAGACTGTCAAAAAAAAAAAAAAAAAAAAAAAAGAGCAGTGACACTGGACAGAAGGTAGGAGGGAGACGAGGGAAAACGTAGGGGCAAGTGCAGGGAGGCTTATGAGCTACTACTCTCAGCTCTACCCCAGTTCAGCAGCCACATTCCATCCACAGGAAGGATACTCCACAAAACAGAATCCACATGCTGTTTTCTTCATTTTATCCAGACCCATAATGATTTTCTTTATGTCACCACTTTTGCTGAAGAGTTCGTAGATTTGTTCTTCGGTTGTGTAAAAAGAAAGATTTCCAACATATAACGTACAGCTTTTCTTCAGTAATTTTTCTTGTTCTTCATTGTCACCCTAGAATTTCAAAGAGAGACAAAAGTTAAGCAACTTCAGAGCCTTGCTTAAATAGTATTTCTAAGCATGGTAGAAACATTCATTAATTCTGATTTGGAAATCAAATTCTCTCATCCCAGCCTACCACAAATCCCTTGCTCAAAAAAAGGGAGATGTTCACATCCTGTGAAGCACTTATGCAAAGTCCAGACTCTTAGTAGAGACAAGGCGCAAAAGTTATACCGCATACAGCAAAGTCACCCTACGCCAGACTGCCACACAAGCGGCTTTTTCCCTGCACACGCCATCTTCTCAGCAGTGCATCCTTTCAACCAAGGTCAAACTCTGGACCTTGACCCATGTATGACAAAGGGCCCTTTTACACTCTGTAGTGAGAAATAAGTGGAGTTTCAGAGTCCCCTTTTATAACCCCATAGAGACTGTTCACAGCAACAACTCTGATGCTTTACATGCTCATGTACTTTTTCTGAATTGAGGAAAAAAATGTAGTGATCACTAAAAACAAAGCAGAGCTCACTTTCCTAATGGGCTTCCAAACTGGGATGACACGATGAAGCCAGAGATAAGGATATAACTGGGCTTCATCCAACACACCTGACAAATCCCTGGATCCAAAATGGCTCATCAGGGTCGCGCACAGGGGCTCACACCTGTAATCCCAGCACTTTGGGAGGCCGAGGCGAGCGGATCACGAGGTCAGGAGATCCAGACCATCCTGGCTAACACGGTGAAACCCCGTCTCTACTAAAAAAAAAAAAAAACAAAAAAACAAAAATATTAGCCGGGCGTGGTGGCGGCGCCTGTAGTCCCAGCTCGCCAGGAGAATGGCGTGAACCCGGGAGGCGGAGCTTGCAGTGAGCCGAGATCGTGCTACTGCACTCCAGCCTGGGTGACAGAGCCAGACCCCGTCTCAAAAAAAGTGCAAATCATGCCTGGCACTTAAGCATCTAAAAACTGGACTGGCCGGAGTCAGTGGTTCACGTCTGTAATCCCAGCACTTTGGGAAGCCCGGGCTGGTGGATCGCTTGAGTCCCAGAGTTCGAGACCGGCCTGAGCAACACAGGGAGACCCTGTCTCTACAAAAAATTAGCCGGATGTAGTGCGAGAGCCTGTGGTCCCAGCTTCTCAGGAGGCTGAGGTGGGGAGGATCAGTTGGGCTCAGGAGGTTGAGGCTGCATGAGCCGTGATTGCGCCACTGCACTTCAGCCTAGGCAATAGAGCGAGATTCTGTCTCAAAAAATAAAATAAATTGACCTAATTTTTTTTTTTTTTTTTTTTTTTTTTTTTGAGACAGAGTTTCGCTCTTTTTGCCCAAGCTGGAGTGCAATGGCACGATCTCGGCTCACTGCAACCTCTGCCTCCCGGGTTCAAGCAATTCTCCTGCCTCAGCCTCTCAGGTAGCTGGGATTATAGGCATTCACCACCATGCCCAGCTAATTTTGAAATTTAGCAGAGATGGGGTTTCTCCATGTTGGTCAAGCTGGTCTTGAACTCCAGACTTCAGGTGATCCACCTGCCTCAGCCTCCCAAAGTGCTGGGATTACAGGTGTGAGCCACTGCACCCAGCCTCCGATTCTGTCTCAAAAAAGAAAAATAGGCCAGGCGCAGTGGCTCACGCCTGTAATCCCAGCACTTTGGGAGGCCGAGGCCGGTGGATCACCTGACGTCAGGAGTTCGAGATCAGCCTGGCCAACATGGTGAAACCCCGTCTCTACAAAAAATACATAAATTAGCCCAGCGGTAGTGGCATGTGTCTGTTATCCCAGCTACTCTGGAGGCTGAGGCGTGAGGATTGCTTGAACCCGGGAAACGGAGGTTGTGGTAAGCGGGGATGGTGCCACTGCACTCCAACCTGGCAACAAAGCGAGACTCTGTCTAAAAAAATAAATAAATAAATAAATAAATAAATAAATAAAATAAAAATAAAAAGAGCGAAGACTATGAGATGACAGCACACTTGGTATTTCTGAAGAACAGCAAGGAGACAAATTGTTGCTGGAGAAAAGTGAGCAAGGTGGAGAGGAGTAACCAACGATGAAGGTAGTAGGGCCAGACTGTGCAGAGCCATATAGGTGATTACAGACTTTCGCTCTGAATAAGATAAAAGCCGTGAAGGGGAGAGAGAAATTGAGCAGAGGAGTGATAATATCTGACTTCTGGTTTGCCTTTTTTTTTTTTTTTAACCAACAGCATTTGTGTTGTCTTGTTGAGAAGGAAGAAGCACACAGATGAGGTAGGAGGTTACTGTAATATGCCAGACAAATGATGATGCAGCTTGAAGAATGTGGTAACTGTGGAGATACAGAGCAGTCAAAATCAGGATGTATTCTGAAGGCACAGCCAACAGGATTTGCCATCAAATTGGATTTGGGTGGAAAATAAAAAGAAGGGTCCAAGATAACGCCAAGGTTTTTTGCTGAGCAACTAGAAAGATGAAGCTGCCATTCACGAAGAAGGGAACTAATGCAGGAGGAGCAGGTTTGGGGATGACAATCAGGAGTTCAGTTTCAGAGCTGTTCAATCTGTGATGTGTATTTAACACGAAAATGGAGATGCCAAATAGCCACTGGGTAGACAAGTCTGAAGAGAACTCCTGGCTGGAGATGCAAACTCAGGAGTTGTTGGCCTTGAGACTGGATCAGTTCACTAAGGGAATGAGAACAAAGAGAGAAGAGAAACAGTGCAAGCACTGTTGTAGGCACTCAAACCTTCAGAGGTCACAGAGGTGAGGAGGGATCAGCCTTTACTGGAAAGGAGTAACCAGTGTGGTAACAGGAGAATCAAGAGAGGAGAGGAGCTGGGAGAGGTGACTCATGCCTATCATCCCAGTACTTTAGGAGGCCAAAGTGGGAAGACTGCTTGAGCTCAAGAGTTCAAGGCCAGCCTCAGCAACATAGCGAGACCTCTTCTCTACTAAAAATCAAACAAAGTAGTTGGGTGTGGGCGCACACACCTGTGGTCCCAGCTACTCAGAAGGCTGAGGAGGGAGGACTGCCTCAGCCTGGGAGATCAAGGTTGCAGTGAGCTATGATAGCACCACTGCACTCCACCCTGGGCAACACAGCGAGACCGTCTCAATGAAACAAACAAAAACAAAAAGACAGGGGAGAGACATCCCAGAAGTCAAGTGAAGACAGTTTTTTAAATAGGAAAGTATAATTAATTGTATCAAATGGTACAGATAAGTCAAATATGATGATCCAAATTGACCTTTGAACTTAATGTCTTGATGGACACCAGTGATCTTCAAGAGTTACCATTTCACCCAGCAAAGGGTTGTTTCGGCAGCATTGAGGCTAAAAGCCTGAATGTAATGAGTTCAACGGAACAACCATCATAGTAATAATTCATTCAGGGAAGAACCTTTAATAGATGTTAAAATGAGTGGGTGAAAGGTTGACAAGATCTAAGATATTCACATTATCTCCCCCCAAGACACTTAATTACAAATGAAAAACATCATACCGTTATAACAGTGAAAACACCTGGCAGAGACCCGCTTAACCTACAGCACATGCTCCTGATAAGATGCACCAAGAATGACACATCATTTCTGCAGGGTTTTTTTCTTTTTTGTAGAGACGGGGTCTTGCCATGTTGCCCAAGCTAGTCTTGAACTCCTGCGCTCGCTGATCCTCCCACTTCGGCCTCCCCACTAAGCCTCTGAATCTCATGCTGGGATAACAGGCATGAGCCACTGCACCTGGACGACTTCTGTAGTCTTCTTGCTGAAAACGCACAAAGCTCCAGTTTAATTTGTCTGCTGTTTCCTCATGATTAGATTCCAATCTGAGGGGCATCCTACAAAATAACTATCCTGTACTCTTTAAAAATATCAAGATCATAAGACAAAGGCGGAAGAACTATTTCAGATTAAAGAAGACTAAAGAGACATTATAACTAGATGCAAGCTGGGCGCAGTGGCTCATGCCAGCACTTCGGGAGGACAAGGTGGGTGCATCATCTGAGGTCAGGAGTTCCAAGACCAGCCTGGCCAACATGGTGAAACCCCATCTCTACTAAAAAATAATAAAAATAAAAATAAAAAATTAGCCGGGCATGGTAGCAGGCGCTTGTAATCCCAGCTACTTGGGAGGCTAAGGCAGGAGAATCGCTTAAACCCAAGCGGCGGAGGTTCCAGTGAGCCAATATCATGCCACTGCACTCAACCTATGTGACAGAGTGAGACTGTTTCAAAAGAAACAAAAGCAAAACAACAACAACAAACTAAATGCAATGTGTGACCCTGCATTAAATCCTGGACTAGAAATTTTGTTGTTGTTGTTGTTATAATGGGTGCCTTTAGGAGAACTGATGGCAAAACTTAAAAAAGATCTGCAGGTTAAATAATTTATTGTACCAATATTAATTCTCCGATCATGATGATGGAGTGTGGTTATGTAAGAGAATGTCCTTGTTGGCCGGGCGCGGTGGCTCAAGCCTGTAATCCCAGCACTTTGGGAGGCCGAGACGGGCGGATCACGAGGTCAGGAGATCGAGACCATCCTGGCTAACA
>NW_012102166.1:1665353-1669621 GCF_000951045.1 Mandrillus leucophaeus
TTTTTGAGACGGAGTTTTACTCTGTTGCCCAGGCTGGAGTGCAGAGGCACCATCTCGGCTCACTGCGACCTCCACCCCCTGAGTTCAAGCCATTCTCCTGACTCAGCCTCCTGAGTACTGGGAATACAGGATTATAGATGCCTGCCACTGCACCCCGTTAATTTTTGTATTTTTAGTAGAGACAGGGTTTCACCACCTTGGCCAGGCTGGTCTTGAACTCCTGACCTTGTGATCTACCCACCTTGGCCTCCCAAAGTGCTGGGATTACAGGCGTGAGCCACCACACCTGGCCAAGGGTGAAGTTTTGAGCTGTGTGCTGATGAAAATGATCCAACAGAAAGCGAGGCCAGGTGCAGTGGCTCATCCCTGTAATCCCAACATTTTGGGAAGCTGAGGCAGAAGATTTTTTTATTTAAGTAGGAGTACACTCTAAAATATGACAAAAAGTGGCCGGGTGTGGTGGCTCATGCCTGTATTCCCAGCACTTTGGGAGGTCGAGCGGGGGGAGGATCACTTGAGGTCAGGAGTTCGAGACCAGCCTGACCAACATGGTGAAACTCCGTCTCTACTAAAAATACAAAAATGGCTGGGTATGGTGGCGGGGGCCTGTAATCCCTTCCCCCCTCAGGAGGCTGAGGCGTAGAAGACAGAACAAGACACTGTCTCTGTCCTTCAAAAGAATATACAGGATAAATGACATTTGGGAATTTGCTTTAAAATGGCCCACCAGGCTGAGCACAGTGGTTCACCTCTGTAATCCCAGGATTTTGGGGGGCCAAGGCAGGAGGATCACTTGAGTCCAGGAGTTCAAGACCAGCCTGGACAACACAGAGAGCCCCTATCTCTACAAAATTGTTTTTTTAATTAGCCGGGGTGGTAGCACACCTCCAGCTACTCAGGAGGCTGAGGTGGAAGGATCACTTAAACCTGGGAGGTCGAGGCCAAGGCTGCAGTGAGCCATATTCTGGCCACTACACTCCAGCCTGTGTTAGAGTAAGACCCTATCTCAAAAAAAAAAAAAGAAAAAGAAAAGTTCCACCAAAAAAAAAAAAAAAAGCCAAGGTATGGGAGGAATGAAACAACACTGGCAAGTGTTCACTGTTAAATTTGGGTGATGGGGGCAGCATAGGGTGGGGTGGTGAAAATATTACTTGTTTATGTCTGAAATGTTACATAAGTTTTATTAATTACATACAAAAACAAATCAAAGACTTGTCGAGTGTAGGGGAGAGAGGCTGTAAGCATATGTGAAATAAATAAACAAACAGTAGGATAAAGAGCAGTCAATCATAGGTGGCCAAGAAATATATCCCAAAGGCAGTGACAAATAAGCAAATTGAGAAGACTGGGAACGAGGATGGGAGTTGGGGGGAGAGCGCTGCACAGAGAGGGATTCCAAGAGGAGAACAGTAAGTACAAAGGCTCTGAGGAAAGAACGCCCACAGGCTGAAGGATTTTTAAAAGCTGCAAACAGGATCAGAATTTTACTTTAGAAAGCTCACTCCAGCTAGGATTAAAGAGGGTAAGACTGAAGTCAAGGAGACCCTTAGAAGATTGTTGCTATAATATACTCCAAGCTAGATACGGAGCACTGTGCTAGGATGGTTCCATTTTGGAACTACTGAACTTGCAGCACCTGTGGCAAAGACAAGTTGGCAGGTAGATGATCAAACAGTGGATCCCCCTTGCTCGCAAGCTCCAGGTCTATTTGCTGACTTTCATTTCTCATCTTAGCTAGACTAGGAATTCTCTGAGAGAAAGGACCATGTCTTATTTGTCTACCTAGACACGAGAAACAGTACCTAAAACATAACAGATACTCAATAAATGTTTGCTGAATGAAACCTTTGGGGAAGGAAAGGAAACCCTCCACATAATCCCATGTATTGAGGATCCAATTCAAAGAACACAAGTAGAAAAAAAATTCAAGGCAGGATGTATCTAAAAATGTAGCACAGGAAATATTAAAGTGGGGCCCTAGTTTCCCACATCACTTAGCTTCTTTACTCGAAATTCTACTAGACTTCAGACATTTAAGAAAAATAAGCAAGACATTAAGTTCATGTAGTTGACTTTGAGGGAGGAGAGGAAGTACTGAAAGAGATGACAGAAATCACACATTTATAGGCAGGATAGGTAATATTTCACAAATACTTATTAAAAAAATTTCTGGGGGCTAGGCATGGTGGCCCATGTCTCTAATCCCAGCACTTTGGGAAGCAAAGGCAAGTGAATCGCCTGAGCTCAGGAGTTTGAGACCAGCCTGGGCAACATGGCAAAACCCCGTCTCTACCAAAAACACAAAAATTAGCTGGGCACTGTGGCGCGTGCCTGTGGTCCCAGCTACTCTGGAGGCTGAGGTGGAAGGATCCCTTGAGCCTGAGAAATGGAGGTTGCAGTGAGCCAAGATCATGCCACTGCACTCCAACCTGGGTGACAGAGTAAGACCTTGTCTCAAAAAAAAAAAAAGAAAAAAGAAAAAAATTCTGGGACTATTGTGAGATAAAGAAAACAGAAAAAAACAAAAAAACAAAAAAAACCCCGCTGTAATATAACTGATGAAAACCACATAAATTAGAAGAGGGGAATTTAGAGAGAAGAGAAAATACATAATCAGCTCCAGCCTCTGATACTGGGCTGAGATAGCAGAGATATAGTCTTCTCACCCTCAACTATGCAGAGTAATGTTAAAGACAAACAGATAGGGTTATCTGTGATAAATCCGGGGCTAAGGTTATTGAACCACCCAGCAGGCTGTGACAACCGTCTTCCTGGAAGCTAGCACAGAGCTGGGAAGGTCCCAGGAAAGAAGGGTGGACACAGAAGATCTCCTGTATATGGGTCTTGAAAGACAGGTAGAATTTGGGGGAGGTTTAGTGGGAGAGGGAGGAGGACAGGAGATTGTTAAAGCAGCAGCTATTATGGGCTAGAAATATGCCTTCTTAGAATCAGTGCTTTCACCTGGACAAGATGGCGGGTTCGAGCTAGACTGGGGGCAATGAGAAAGAGATGGAAAAGAGTGGACAGATCTGAAAACTACTCAAAGGATTAAAATCAACAGGACTTGATAGATTGCATATGGAGGTGTATGAAGAAGAGTTTATCATTTCTTGAGTGTCTAGCTTGCAGAACTGAATGGATATTAGATTCCATTCTTATAGAAGTCCAAAGGCTCCTAATCCGGCCTAAAACGCTCTGCCTGACCCGACCACTGCCTACCGACCTCACCAGTCTCATCTGTACCGACTCTCTTCCCCTCCACATCTGAGCCCCAGGAACGATGTCCTTCTTTCCAGTTCCTTCCTACCACAGGGCCTTCCCACATGAGCTCTCCTCTGACTGAACAGCCCCTCCCATCTTTTTTTCCCTACCCAACCCCTATTCATCCTTAGGGTCTCAGCTTAAACACCGGTTCCTTTCGAAAATCTCTGTCAGTCTTCAGATAAGGTTAGAGATCCCTGATATTCAATTCTCATCTTGTTTCGCAGCATTTTGTATATCGCCACCACGTCTGTAACCGGAGCGCCTAGTACAGTATCTGACCCTCAGTAAGAGCTCGGAAAATGTTTATTGTTGAATGCGTCATTAAGTCCGTCAAAACAATCCCCGAAACAGATACTGCCAGAGGAAAAAGAGGTTTTTAGATTATACAACTAGTGAGTGACTGGGCCTGAAACCTAATCGATTCCTGTATGCCGACCAATAGACTAACAACAGAAAAATAAGGCCCATTTTTCCCCTGGAGAAACTCAGGGCCGACGAAGGAGAAATACGTGCGTCCCGTCCGGAATGATACCTGGATCCCCTTTCTGCCCGCAGCTCTCCTTCCCTCAACCTTCCTATCGCACTTGCACTGCACCGCAATCCTGGTGCACAGGTGCCGCGCCAACCTCCCCACAGGGCCGCGGGCACGCGGGCCACGGACTCACCTGGGCCCCGCCCACCGACCCATGCAGCCGCAATAGGCACATGAGCCCGGGCAAATGTGGGGCCGAGCGGTTTGGGGGATGCACCGGAGCAACGGCAGACCCCGTTCGAGGTTGCAGCAAACCAGAAACACTCTCCAGCAGCAGCAGGCGGAGCCGCGGGCCCGAGTTCACTGCCGAGAGACCCCCGGTCCCGCCAGGAACCCCAGCCGCGGAGCCCGCAGAGGGCCCACTCAGAACGGCTGCCGCCATCTTCCCCCGGGCTCCAGTGGTGGCGTGGCGCGATGACGCAAACACACCGCGACGGCCGCCTACTGGGGAGTGGGCGTGGGGAGGGGGCTG
>NW_012102166.1:1670201-1672871 GCF_000951045.1 Mandrillus leucophaeus
CGGGAGGCGGAGCTTGCAGTGAGCTGAGATCCGGCCACTGCACTCCAGCCTGGGTGACAGAGCGAGACTCCGTCTCAAAAAAAAAAGAGAATGTCCTTGTTTTAAAGGAAATACACACTAAAATATGTCAAAGTAAAAGGACATCATATCTGCAACTTACTCCTAAATTGACCCAGAAAAAATATTTGACAGAATTCCTGTGTCCTCTTCACCTAGAATTCTCCAATTTTTAAATGTGCATTTATGTTATTCTCACAATGATAGTTTAGGAGATCTGTCATTATCAGAATGATAACATAAATATGCATTTAAAAACCAGGAAATCCGGCCAGGCGTGGTGGCTCAGGCCTGTAATCCCAGCACTTTGAGAGGCCAACGCGGGTGGATCACTTGAGGTCAAGAGTTCAAGACCAGCCTGGCCAACAGAGCAAAATCCAGTCTCTACTAAAAATACAAAAATTACTAGGGTGTGTGGCACAGGCCTGTAATCCCAACTACTTGGGAGGCTAAGGCAGGAGAATCGTTTGAACCCGGGAGGCGGAGGTTGCAGTGAGCTGAGACTCCTCAAAAAAAAAAAAAAAAAAAAAAAAGGAGACTCTAAGAGAAGAGTATATATTGAAATTCTTTCAAATATTGTTCCAACTTTTCTGTAAATTTTCAGTTATTTCAAAGTAATGCTAAAAGAATGAGAGACAAAAAGTACAGATAGCACTTTTAAGGAGTTTTTGCCATAAAAGGAAGTACACAAATGGCAAATGGGGCAGTAGCTAGAGGGTGATTTGTTTTTTGAGACAAAGTCTCCCTCTGTTGCCCAGGCCAGAGCTCACAGGCGCAATCTCGGCTCACTGCAATGTCTGCCTCCCAGACTCAAGCAATTATCCTGCCTCAGCCTCCTGAGTAGCTGGGATTACAGGTTTGTGCCACCACACCCAGCTAATTTTTGTATTTTTAGTAGAGATGAGATTTCACCATGTTGGTCAGGCTGGTCTCGAACTCCTGGCCTCAAATGATCTACCCATCTCAGCCTCCCAAAGTGCTGGGATTACAGATATGAGTCACTGCACCCGGCCCTAGAGGGTGATTTTTTTTTTTTTTCTTTTTGAGACGGAGTTTTACTCTGTTGCCCAGGCTGGAGTGCAGAGGCACCATCTCGGCTCACTGCGACCTCCACCCCCTGAGTTCAAGCCATTCTCCTGACTCAGCCTCCTGAGTACTGGGAATACAGGATTATAGATGCCTGCCACTGCACCCCGTTAATTTTTGTATTTTTAGTAGAGACAGGGTTTCACCACCTTGGCCAGGCTGGTCTTGAACTCCTGACCTTGTGATCTACCCACCTTGGCCTCCCAAAGTGCTGGGATTACAGGCGTGAGCCACCACACCTGGCCAAGGGTGAAGTTTTGAGCTGTGTGCTGATGAAAATGATCCAACAGAAAGCGAGGCCAGGTGCAGTGGCTCATCCCTGTAATCCCAACATTTTGGGAAGCTGAGGCAGAAGATTTTTTTATTTAAGTAGGAGTACACTCTAAAATATGACAAAAAGTGGCCGGGTGTGGTGGCTCATGCCTGTATTCCCAGCACTTTGGGAGGTCGAGCGGGGGGAGGATCACTTGAGGTCAGGAGTTCGAGACCAGCCTGACCAACATGGTGAAACTCCGTCTCTACTAAAAATACAAAAATGGCTGGGTATGGTGGCGGGGGCCTGTAATCCCTTCCCCCCTCAGGAGGCTGAGGCGTAGAAGACAGAACAAGACACTGTCTCTGTCCTTCAAAAGAATATACAGGATAAATGACATTTGGGAATTTGCTTTAAAATGGCCCACCAGGCTGAGCACAGTGGTTCACCTCTGTAATCCCAGGATTTTGGGGGGCCAAGGCAGGAGGATCACTTGAGTCCAGGAGTTCAAGACCAGCCTGGACAACACAGAGAGCCCCTATCTCTACAAAATTGTTTTTTTAATTAGCCGGGGTGGTAGCACACCTCCAGCTACTCAGGAGGCTGAGGTGGAAGGATCACTTAAACCTGGGAGGTCGAGGCCAAGGCTGCAGTGAGCCATATTCTGGCCACTACACTCCAGCCTGTGTTAGAGTAAGACCCTATCTCAAAAAAAAAAAAAGAAAAAGAAAAGTTCCACCAAAAAAAAAAAAAAAAGCCAAGGTATGGGAGGAATGAAACAACACTGGCAAGTGTTCACTGTTAAATTTGGGTGATGGGGGCAGCATAGGGTGGGGTGGTGAAAATATTACTTGTTTATGTCTGAAATGTTACATAAGTTTTATTAATTACATACAAAAACAAATCAAAGACTTGTCGAGTGTAGGGGAGAGAGGCTGTAAGCATATGTGAAATAAATAAACAAACAGTAGGATAAAGAGCAGTCAATCATAGGTGGCCAAGAAATATATCCCAAAGGCAGTGACAAATAAGCAAATTGAGAAGACTGGGAACGAGGATGGGAGTTGGGGGGAGAGCGCTGCACAGAGAAGGATTCCAAGAGGAGAACAGTAAGTACAAAGGCTCTGAGGAAAGAACGCCCACAGGCTGAAGGATTTTTAAAAGCTGCAAACAGGATCAGAATTTTACTTTAGAAAGCTCACTCCAGCTAGGATTAAAGAGGGTAAGACTGAAGTCAAGGAGACCCTTAGAAGATTGTTGCTATAATATACTCC
>NW_012102166.1:1673279-1673849 GCF_000951045.1 Mandrillus leucophaeus
GTTCCTGGAGTGATGGCGGGTGAGCGTGTCCGAGGCGGTCCTGTGATGTTTAAGGTACACGTGGTCCGGACAAAAGGCGCCAAAGTCCGAACGATTTCCATTTAGCGAACGGAGTCTCGGGACATCTTCGCTGTAGGAATCAATAACTCTCTCTCTCTTTTTTTTTTTTTTTTTTTTGAGACGGAGTCTCGCTCTGTGGGCCCAGGCTGGAGTGCAGTGGCACATTCTCGGCTCACCACAACTTCAACCTCCCGGGTTCAAACGATTCCCCTACCTCAGCCTCCCGAGTAGCTGCAGTTACATTCGCGCGTCACCTCGCCTGCCAAATTTTTTTGTATTTTTGTAGAGATGGGGTTTCACCATGTTGGTCAGGCTGGTCTTAAACTCCTGACCTCGGGTGTTCCGCCCGCCTCGGCCTCCCAAAGTGCTGGGATTACAGGCGTGAGCCACCGCGCCCGGCGCAGGAATCAATAACTCTCTAGGTAACTTGAAATCACAGACTTTTTTAACTACATTTGCAACTTCAGAAATGATACGAGATGTGCGCCTTGCAAAAGCCAATTCAAACAG
>NW_012102166.1:1678239-1679646 GCF_000951045.1 Mandrillus leucophaeus
CTGGAGTGCAATGGCACGATCTCAGCTCACTGCAACTTCCGCCTCCCAGGTTCAAGTGATTCTCCTGCCTCAGCCTCATGAGTAGCTGGGATTATAGCCTAAATTTCAACATGTTGGCCAGAGTGGTCTCGAACTCCTGACCTCAGGTGATCAGCCCACCTCGGCCTCCCAAAGTACTGGGACTACAGGTGTGAGCCACTGCGCGCGGCCCCCTCTGCTTTAAAAACCACGACTGGTTCCTCGTGTCCTTCTGCGGGGCCCTCAGTCTCGCTCCTTCATCTGCTATACAAAATCCTTCACAACCTGTTCCAGGCTTCCCCACCAACACCACACAACAGGATGTGCCTTGTCTTTCTCTTTGGAATGCCCTGTCTTAACTTCTGCCCGGCCCGGCACGGTGGCTCACGCCTGTAATCCCAACACTTTGGGAGGCTGAGGCGGGTGGAACACGAGGTCAGGCATTTGAGACCAGCAAGGCCAACATGATGAAACCTTGTCTCTATTAAAAATACGAAAAGTAGCTAGGCATTGTGGCAGGCGCCTGTAATCCCAGCTACTCGGGAGGCTGAGCAGAGAAGTGCTTGAACCTGGGAGGCGGAGGTTGCAGTGAGCGGAGATCGCGCCACTGCACTCCAGCCGGGGCAACAGAGCGAGACTCTATCTCAAAAAAAATAAAACGAAAAAAAACTTCTGCACATCCTTCAGAAAGACTGTCCTCATATGTTCTCCGCTCCACCCCCGCCCGGGCCGAGCGCTGTTAGTGGCTGTGTCTTCTGACTCAGACCTCTGTAATAGCATTCCTGGGTAATACCTGTGTATGTGTCTCCTCAACTATTCTAGGAAGTCAGGGGCCATGGTAATTCATATGTGTCCCCATCGATTGGCATAGTAAATAGCATAAAATAGGCACGGATGGGTGGGTCGATAGATGGACCGATGGATGCGAGCGAGTGAGTGAGTGGATGTTAGCTGGGATGGGTGGGTGAAGGAGATGGATAGTCAGAGACATTGGAAAAGGGAACCCTGCGAAGATCAAATGTAGACACCAGGAGGAGCTGACACGCTGCGGTGAAGAAGCGGGAGGGCTGGCCACAGAAGGCAGCACGCTCCGCGTGGAGCAGGTGAGCGGCGCGCACTGAAGCAAGTATCACGCAATTGAACTGCTCACCCACGTGTTCCCCCCCACCATCCTCCTTCCCAGACGGCGCTTCAGCTCATTCCACCGCCCCCAACAGCCCGGTCGCCCCCACCGCCACTGAGAAAGCAAACAAAGGGGAGGAGACCCCTAAAGGTTCTGGATGCCGAGGGCCAATCGAAAGACTTAGATCCCCTGGAAGGCGGGCGCCTTGGTTTAGGGGGGCCCAATCGGTTTCAAGGGGTTGCGGCGGGGCGGGGAGATGGGCGGGA
>NW_012102166.1:1679925-1691353 GCF_000951045.1 Mandrillus leucophaeus
CCCAGACGAGGACGCAGCGGAGAGGATCTGGGGGCCGGACGCCTGGGTCCCTAGGGACAGCCATCCGGGGCCGCACGCGCAGGTCCTCGAGGATAATGAGGTTGGGGGGAAATGCCGGGCCCCTGCAGAAAGCGAGGCCGGAGGGGGATCACAAAAACCGGTGTCGGGGTTCTCTCAGGGATGTGGGGCCAGACTACTGGGCTCTCCCGTGCCCAGGAGTCTAGGCAGGCTGCGATGCAGGGACGGAGGGAGGAGCAGGTGGCTGGCCCCGAGGGGTCGTGTACGGGGAGGCTGGATGCTGGGAGGGGGATCCCCTCCAGACTCGTGCCAAGCCAATGCAAAGCCTCCTGTCCAATATCCCCCAGGTAGTCGCGCTGCCCACACCTGTCCCGAGGGCCGGGTGGCTCCTCATCCAAACTTCTACCTTCCCCTGGGTTGCCAGGAGCAACAGCTTCATCTTGGGAGAGCCCGACCCTTCCTGAAACTAGATCGGATCCCTATCCCTGGGGGTGGGGGAGGCAGTATTCACGCTGGGCGCGCGTCCACTCCCCGGATGTTTTCTGTGCAATCGAGGCTCTTTCCTTCCACTGATACCCCGAGTTCTCTTTTTTGGTCTCTAGCAAAATCCACTTCCTGTTGTGACTCAACACCCCCAAGGGGTAAGGGGTGAATGCCTGAGTCCCAGGGGAGCAGGAGCAAAAGACAGAAAGGTTGGGGCTGCAGGCCTCAACCCAGAGGGGATCGGGAATAGGGAATTGGTCCTGACCTCTGGCTTGCTCTGCAAAGCATCATATCGACCCCACTTCCAACCTATAGAGTAGGAGAACCCAGGTTTCTGAGCGTCAAGTAGATGAGTATCAGAAAGAGATCATCAGAGAGATGATCGGTGTCCTGGATTAGGGTTTAAACATCCCAGAGAAAGGGGAAGTTGCTGACTTGTGGGAGGCCCCTGATTTCCGTTATGTGGTTCAAGGAGTGGGACAGATGGACCAAAGGGGACTGCTGACTTGACCCAATTTCCCTCACCTCCATCAAATTCTGGGCCACAGGAAATGGAGAGAATAGCAGGAAGTGTGAAAGGACATCTGCTTCAGCTACCCCTGCCCCCATTGGGCACCTCCCTGGTCATCCCCACACTCTGCCTCCTTGGCCAGCCTAGTATCTGCACGCTGCTCCTCCTCAGCCTGGCAGGAGGTGGCTGGGTTGGGATCCAAAGGGCAGATGCCTTGCAGCTGCTCCAGGGCAGTTGCCCCAGAGCCACACTCCAGTTGGCCCACTGACTGTGGCTGTCACAGCCCTGTGCCAGGGCTCCTAATGGGAGGACACCCTGGGACAAAGAGGAAAACCAGAAGCAAAGGGGAGGGAGAGCCTGGATGATGCCACAGCACTCAGCCCCCAAGTTGGGACAAAAGATAGGATGTTTATTCTAGCTGCCACCGTATCGATGTTTATTCTCTTTTATTGGTTAGGAATACCTGGGGGCCTCCATACCCTTTACCTTATAATCTTTGGACAGCTTGGCTTTCTGGGAAGAAGGGACAAGTGAAGTTGTAGCAGAAACTGGGCCTATGGTAGAAACCATTTAGGGCCAAAGGCCAGAGTCATTGCTCTCCTATATGCTCCAGCTGTCAGAGCTGTAGACCAGATGGAAAGATGGTTAAGTCTTACCCAGATACTGCGGCAGCCTGCCCATTGGGATCCTCTGGGAATGGGCTGGTAGAGTTGGAGGAGGGATGGGCTAGTTGGCAGGATTTCACGTTCTGCTGTCTATCTGAGGATCCTTTCCAGGGATCACTGCTGAGGCAGAGTGGATTGGAAGGAGTAAGGTGATGCTTCAAAGAATAGGCTCACAATTGGCCAGATCACTGGAATTGCCAAACACTTCCTTACCCTCCCAGCAATGGGTGGAGTCCAGGCTTAAATTGTTTCAGCAACTGGAAAGCGAATACCCTTCAATTGAACAAACTATTGATGCCAACTACAGAGACGGATAGTGTAATATTGATTGAGAGGATGGACTCGGAGCCAGACGGCCTTGGTTTCTATTAATTCCCACCATTTACTCTCTCTGTGACCTTAAAACACTTAACCTCTCTCTGCCTCAGTTTCCTCACCTGGAAAATAGAGACATTAGGACCTCCATCACTGGGTAGTTTTATTTTATTTTATTTTATTTTATTTTTTTGAGACGGAGTCTTGCTCTGTCACCCAGGCTGGAGTGCAGTGACGCAATCTTGGCTCACTGCAACCTAAGGCCGGGCGTGGTGGCTCACGCCTGTAATCCCAGCACTTTGGGAGGCTGAGGCGGGTGTATCACCTGAGGTCAGGAGTTGGAGATCAGCCTGGCCAACTTGGGGAAACCTTGTCTCTACTAAAAAACTACAAAATACAGGCCAGACGCAGTGGCTTAAGCCCGTAATCCCAGCCCTTTGGGAGGCTGAGGCGGGCGGATCACTTGAGGTCAGGAGTTCGAGATCAGCCTGGCCAACATAGGGAAACCCCATCTATACTAAAAATATAAAAATTAGCAGCCAGGCACAGTGGCTCACACCTGTAATCCCAGCACTTTGGGAGGCCGAGACAGGCGGATCACGAGGTCAGGAGATCAAGACTGTCCTGGCTAACACGGTGAAACCCCGTCTCTACTAAAAATACAAAAAATTAGCCGGGCGTGGTGGTAGGCACCTGTAGTCCCAGCTACTCGGGAGGCTGAGGCAGGAGAATGGCATGAACCTGGGAGGCAGAGGTTGCAGTGAGCCAAAATTGCGCCACTGCACTCCAGCCTGGGTGACAGAGCAAGACTCCATCTCAAAAAAATAAATGATGGCAGGCACCTCTAATCCCACCTACTCAGGAGGCTGAGGCATGAGAATCGCTTGAACCCAGGAGGTGGAGGTTGCAGTGAGCTGACAGCATGCCACTGCACTCCAGCCTTGGTGATAGAGCGAGACTCCGTCTTGAAAAAAAAAAAAAAATACAAAACATACCTGGGCGTAGTGGCTCACGCCTATAATCCTAGCTGCTTGGGAGGCTGAAGCAGGAGAATCACTTAAACCTGGGAAGCGGAGGTTGCAGTGAGCCGAGATTGCACCACTGCACTCCAGCCTGGGCAACAGAGTGAGACTCCATCTCAAACAACAGAGTATTACAAGAGATGACACATTTGAAACACGTGGAACAGTGCTGGGCATGGAGAAGTCACTCTGAATGTTAGCAGCATTAGCATCTTCATGATCTGGGTGGCACTGTGCTGGAGATGCGTAAATGAATCAGGCCTCCGAGGCTCACAGTCTGAGGAGGGAGGCAGCTAACTGTCTGTGTGTGCTACCACACCACAAGTAAAACATCAACAAGGTGTGACAGGAACCCAAAACAAGGAGTGACCAGAGTTGGGCTGAGTCAGCTTCCTAAAAACTGGGCGTTCAAATAGGCTTTTAAGCTGTTGAGGTCGGAGTTGGGGACATTGGAGGTGAGTAGAGTCAAACTTGGGTAGGGCCTATGGTAGAAACCATCTAGGGCCAAAGGCCAGGGTCATTGCTCTCCTCTGTGCTCCAGCGGTCAGAGCTGTAGACCAGATGGAAAGATGGTTAGGTCTTACCCAGGTACTGCGGCAACCTGCCCATTCTGGTCCTCTGGGAAGAGCCTGGGTGGTTCCTAGGGCAACCAGTGGCCATTACTAGGGAGGGACGGGGACGAAGGAGGGTGGACAAGAGAAGGGGCATTTCCCCTTGCCGCCATGTTAGAAATAGGAAGGACCTTCCGGGAAGAAGGGGAAAGGGGCAGAGCTGGGCAAAGCCCTGCAGCCTCAGGCAGGAGGCCTGGGAGGGAGAGGGTCCTGGTGTGGGGTCCCTGCTGAGTCTGAGGGAGGCAGTGGGGTTTCCCTTTCTGTTTTGTTAGGGTCTTCAAGAAGTCGAGCCCTAACTGCAAGGTGAGTCTCCACAGCACTTACCCTTTCAACCCTCCCTGGGCCCCAGCAAAGCCCAGCCTTCCCCTAGACGATCCCCAACCTGCCCAAAGATGATCCCCAACCCCTAGCTCCCCACTTCCTGTGACAGCTAAGAGCCGACTTCCTTCCCTCCTGAAGCCCCTTGCCGCAGAGGCTGCTCAGCCTGAGCCAGCCACAGGCTGGGTGGGGCAGGCCCGGGTCCCCAAGCAGATCACAGAGGAGGTGGCCAGAAGCAAGCCATGTGCCTGTAGCCCTCCTAGGGCCCAACCCAAGGTGCGTGGGGCTGGGAAAAGTTAACAGCCCCCACCCAGGCTATGGCCTATTGATCCTAGAGCCCCTTGAGGGGACCTCGTGAGGGTGGCAGCTGCTCTCTAGCTGGCTAGTAGGACTGAGTTCTCCCTGAGGATCCAAAGACACACACACATAGACACACGGACACACACAGACACAAATACACACACACACACACCCCTCTGGCTGGTTGAGGATGCAAATGCACACACACACAGACACACACAAACACACCTCGCTGGTTGGGCTGAGTCCTCCCTGAGGATGCAGACACATACACACACAGACACACATGCACATACATGTTCACATGCACACCTGACTGGGTGGGCTGAGGCCACACACACACACAGACACACACCTGACTGGTTGGGCTGAGGACACACACACACACACACACACACACACACACACACCCCGGGCTGGTGGGCAGAGGTGTGCAGAGATTAGGGAGCAGCTAAAAAGCGTTAAGGTCCACTAGTCTGAGAAACGCCGCCACCCTCACTTTCCAACACTGTTGAGAGGAAAGCTGGAGAAACTCTTTCCTGATAGCCCAGCCTGGAGATCCCCGGGCAGGGCAGCCAGTTTTGAGGGCTCCGATGCCCTGTCACCATCCTCCCCAATCTCCCCTGTGACCCCTTGACATCCTCAGCTCACCGTGTACTTGGGCAAGCGGGACTTCGTAGATCACCTGGACAAGGTGGACCCTGTAGGTAAGTGTTCTCAGAAAGGAGCAGCTCGTTCCCCAAGAGGGGAAGAAGTTCCCGGGCCCAGGAAAGGGGGCGGCGGCTCTTTCCGGAAGTGAGCTGGTGTGTCCCCCTCCTAGATGGCGTGGTGCTTGTGGACCCTGACTACCTGAAGGACCGCAAAGGTACTGGCCCCAAGTCCAGGGGGCTCAGGGGAAGTGGGGGCTAGGGAAGTGAAATGGGCTGGCCTTGGAAGGGCACCCCAGAGAGATGGAGGCTGGAGGTGGAAGCCAGGAGTAGGGTTCAGGCAAGTCTTATGCTGCTGAGGGAGGAGCAGCGGCTGCTAGGTGCTGGGGGACTGGGGAAGCGGGGCTCTTGATCACACATCTTACCCTCCCTTGCCAGTGTTTGTGACCCTCACCTGCGCCTTCCGCTATGGCCGTGAAGACCTGGATGTGCTGGGCTTGTCCTTCCGTAAAGACCTGTTCATCGCCACTTACCAGGCCTTCCCCCCGGTGCCCAACCCGCCCCGGCCCGCCACCCGTCTGCAGGACCGGCTGCTGAGGAAGCTTGGCCAGCATGCACACCCCTTCTTCTTCACCGTGAGGATGCCCCTGCCCTCTGAGGGCCAGGGGGCTGGGCTGGGACTGTGTCTGGGGTGGGGGTAAGGCACTGCTATGGGCAGATCTGGAAGAAACAGTGAGGCAGGGACCCTAGATCCACCTCCCTTCAGGGTCCCCATGCATTCAGGAAGCCCTTGATTATCTGCCTTCTCTCTGGGTCCCTTCCTTCCTCCTTTCTCATCCCCAGGAGTCCTTTCTCCAGCCTCTTTTTCTTTTTTTTTTTGAGACAAAGTCTCATTCTGTCGCCCAGGCTGGAGTGCAGTGGCACAATCTTGGCTCATTGCAAGCTCTGCCTCCTGGGTTCAAGCGATTCTTATGCCTCAGCCTCCTGAGTAGCTGGAATTACAGGCGTGCGCCACCACACACGACTCATTTTGTATTTTTGATAGAGATAGGGTTTTGCCATGTTGGTCAGGCTGGTCTAGAACCCCTGACCTCAGGTGATCCGCCCACCTCGGCCTTCCCAAGTGCTGGGATTACAGGCGTGAGCCACCGCGCCCGACCTCTCCAGCCTCGCAAGTTGAGATTTGGAGGAAGATCTGGGGGTTTCCTGGAAGGACTGAAGTCTTCTCTTTCCTCTGCCACAGATACCCCAGAATCTTCCATGCTCTGTCACACTGCAGCCAGGACCAGAGGACACAGGGAAGGTATGGGAGGAACAGCTCTGAGGGCTCCCAGGGCAGGACAGGGGCCAGCAGGAGCCTGGAGGCACAGCTGAGCCAGAGGGTGAACTGTCGAGATGCCAGGGTGGGGCCGAGGGTAGGCCAGTGTCTCCATGGAAGTGGGGTGTGTATGGTGGTGCACGCGTGACCCTGCCTCCTGCTCTCTGGACCTGCATGGATCTGGGGATGGGGACTCCCCTTGCCCCTTGCACTACCATGACCAAGCCTCTGCCAAGTTCGGGGCTTTGGAGAGGAAGAAGGCTTGGTCGCCAGGGTCGTGAGACCACAATGGGGCAAGCATCCCTGCCCAAGAGGAGGGAAGGGGGAGGAAGGAAGGGGAGTGATGGTGGCGGGAGCCTTGGGTAAGATGTGGCCTTTTCTCCCCCTCCCGAGGCCTGCGGCGTAGACTTTGAGATTCGAGCCTTCTGTGCTAAATCACTAGAGGAGAAAAGCCACAAAAGGTGAGGGACGCGACCTCCTCTATGATGTAAGAGGAGGCTTTCCAGGAGCCCAGGCCCCGTGCGGGGGAGGAGTAGGGGTCTAGGTGTCTGAGGATTGACCCCCTTCTGCCCCCACCCCCATCCCAGGAACTCTGTGCGGCTGGTGATCCGAAAGGTGCAGTTTGCCCCAGAGAAACCCGGCCCCCAGCCTTCAGCAGAAACCACACGCCACTTCCTCATGTCTGACCGGTCCCTGCACCTCGAGGCTTCCCTGGACAAGGAGGTGGGGTGTGAGAGGGTGACGCGGATGCCACGGTGCAGTTTAGACCCAGGGGAGGCGGGGCGAAGCCACACGTCAAGATGACATTTGTAAAGGAGGTTGCCCTGGCTGGATGTGGAGAGTTGCCGTATGCTTGGGTTTGATGGGAGGGGGCCAGAACAATGTGTTGTGTTTGGGGACACACTGATGATGGGACCAGTAAAAACCAGATCCAATTCATATGACCCCCTCCCCCCAAAAGCTGTACTACCATGGGGAGCCCCTCAATGTAAATGTCCACGTCACCAACAACTCCACCAAGACCGTCAAGAAGATCAAAGTCTCTGGTAGGAGGGGGGGTCTGGAAGGGGGTCTTTGGGGAGGGTGTTACTGCACAGGTGGCTCCTGCTGTGATCTCAGCCCAGGCCATTTCCCAGGGCGGGAGACCCACCAGGGCTCAAAGAATTTAGGTTGTTCCAGAATGATACAGGGAGCCTCGGTGTTTACTGCTTCCGGGGGGGAGCATGGAGGGGCCACGCCACGGGGTCTGGAGTTGTGTTGTGGGGGTGGCTTGTGCTCCATCCAGAGCTGCCTGACCCCGTCCCCCCCCACAGTGAGACAGTACGCCGACATCTGCCTCTTCAGCACCGCCCAGTACAAGTGTCCTGTGGCTCAACTCGAACAAGAGTGAGTATCGGGAGAGACCCAGTTCCCAGTCTGGGGGAGAAGAGCAGGATCGGCAGAGTGTGAGGTGGGGGAAGAATTCTTCCTGAGCCGTCGCCACTATTTTTTTTTTTTTTTTTTTTTTGAGATGGAATTATTGCTCTTGTTGCCCAGCCTGGAGTGTAATGGGGCAACCTCTGCTCACTGCAACCTCCACCTCTCAGGTTCAGGCGATTATCCTGCCTCAGCCTCCCAAGTAGCTGGGACTATAGGCATGCAACACCATACCTGGCTTATTTTTATTTATTTATTTTTTTTTTTTTGAGACGGAGTCTTGCTCTGTCGCCCAGGCTGGAGTGCAGTGGCGTGATCTCAGCTCACTGCAAGCTCCGCCTCCCGGGTTCAAGCCATTCTCCTGCCTCAGCCTCCCGAGTAGCTGGGACTACAGGCGCCCACCACCACGCCAGGCTAATTTTTTTGTATTTTTAGTAGAGACAGGTTTCACCGTGTTAGCCAGGCTAGTCTTGAACCCCTGACCTCAAGTGACCCACCCGCCATGGCCTCTCAAAGTGCTGGGATTACAGGCGTGAGCCACCGTGACCAGCCACCATCTTCACTTAAAAGGGTATTCCCTCTACAACCAGGCACCTCTGGGCTGCTAATTTTCTTGAGCACGTTGAGCCACAACCTACTCCCTTGTGACCTGTGCCCAAAGAGAGAAGGGACTGGTGAAGGGGAGATGCTGCTTGGGGGTGATAGGCCGCTCCTCGCCCGCCCAGTCCAGCCCCCTGAAGTGTCTTGTTCTCTTGTCCCCACCCCCAGTGACCAGGTATCTCCCAGCTCCACGTTCTGTAAGGTGTACACCATCACCCCGCTGCTCAGTGACAACCGGGAGAAGCGGGGTCTCGCCCTGGATGGGAAACTCAAACACGAGGACACCAACCTGGCTTCTAGCACCATGTGAGGGTGGGGCTGGGGCTGGGGCGGGTCCCCCGCAGGCCAGGGGCCAGACGACCGTTGAGTGCTAACTATGTGCCAGGCCCTATCCTAGGTGCCAGGGAGGTACAGTGAACAGAAGAGACAAAAAGAACTCTTACATTCTAGGAGAGGGAGGCTAGACAAATCCGATCAGTGGTCACTGTACGGCAGGTTTAGTGACAAGTATGAAGGAGAAAAAGCCAGGCAGAGAAGGGAGGGATGGGGCGCAGTGAGATGCAAAGGTGAATTCGGAGTAAGGACCCAGCGGAAGTAAGCAACATGGGTGAGCAGGAAAGGAGAGTTCTGGGCAGAGAAAAAACAAAGACTCAGAGGTGGGGCAGCCTGGAGTGTTGGAGGAATGGGGAGGTGCCATCGTGCCCTCGGGCAGGAGCAGCCCTGGAGGTCCCCAGCTTCAGGAAGGGCTGGATTTCACCTTCCCCGGTACCTTTGTTCAGGGTTCTCACTGCACAGCCACATACAACAGGCCCGGAAAGCAACTAAGTAGCAGGAGAGGAGGAGGAGGTGAGGTCAGGGGCTAATGGAGAGCCAGACGGTGCAGTACTGTTAGCGGAGAAGGACGTCAGCTTTTACGGGAGAGAAACCACAGGAGGCTCTGCACGGGGAGTGCAGTGCGCACCGTACCGTAACCGCACACCCGGGCTGCTGGGGCCCCGCGGGCCTGTGCAAGTTTGTGGTCCTGCCCAGAGGCCCCATGGGAACCCCACAGTGGGCCAGGTGACAGGGTGATGGGCCCTGGTCTGACTCCACCACCCCTATTGCAGCGTGAAGGAGGGTGCCAACAAGGAGGTGCTGGGAATCCTGGTGTCCTACAGGGTCAAGGTGAAGCTGGTGGTGTCTCGAGGCGGGTGAGTGTCATGGGGGGTCCTGGGTGGGGGTCACACTGGCTCTCGATAGTCCTATGTCGTCATCCTCTTCACGATCCCTCTCCCCTTCCCCAGGGATGTCTCTGTGGAGCTGCCTTTTGTTCTTATGCACCCCAAGCCCCACGACCACACCCCCCTCCCCAGACCCCAGTCAGGTGAGCACACCACCCACCCCAAGCCCTCAGAGGGAGGGCCTGAAGCAGGGCCAGTGGAGGAAAACTGGCCCTTCCAGCACCCACCCCCACACCCCCTCTTCCCATCCCCCCAGCCGCTCCGGAGACAGACGTCCCTGTGGACACCAACCTCATTGAATTTGATACCAAGTAAGAAACTCATTCCCCTACTTCACCCTCTTGGAACAAAGATTCCTGTCACATTCAAATCTGCCGTCATACCTCTTCCTTGCTTTTTGGGGTGAGAAGGGGATTGCAGCGCCAAATCAAGATGCTTAGCCTTGTGAGGCTGCCTCTTGCTGCCTTTTCTTTGTCCCTTCCTGTGAATACCTCTGGTCCCACTGCTGTTCGAACGCCTCTGTCCCAGAGGCCCAGCCTGGGGGAGGGCAGGGAGTGGGAGGCTAGGAAAAGAATCAGAAGCCCTCACCTCACACCCCTCTTTCCCACCACCAAGCTATGCCACAGATGATGACATTGTGTTTGAGGACTTTGCCCGGCTTCGGCTGAAGGGGATGAAGGATGACGACTATGATGACCAACTCTGCTAGGAAGCAGGGCAGGAAGAAGGGAGGGGATGGGGTTGGAAGAGGTGAAGACAGGACCAAGATCCCCACTATCACTGGGGGATTGTCCCAGCCTCTCTTCCCTTCCCCTCCACCTGGAAGCTTCTTCAACCAACCCCTTCACTCTCCCCCGCACCCCCCACCATGATACGCACTGGACCCTCTCTTGCTGAATGTGGGCATTAATTTTTTGACTGCAGCTTTGCTTCTCCAGCCCCGCAGTGGGTGGCAAGCTGTGTTCATCCCTAAATTTTCTGGAAGGGGACAGTAAAAAGAGGAGTGACAGGAGGGAAAGAGGGAGACAAAACTCCCACTCAACCTCACACAAACACCTCCCATGATCACTCTGTCTGCCCCCATTCCTTCACGAGGAGACCCTTTGTGGACAAGGCTGTTTCTTTGTTTCTGAGCATAAAGAAAAAAATAAATCTTTTACTAAGCATGAGTGTGTTTTCTCTGTAGTGTTTAGAGAGTGTATGCTGTGCTTGTCCATGATTCTGTTAGCTTGTGGGGGAGGACCCAGTCTCTCTTCTGCACCCAAAAGGCACCTGACACAGAGGCTCTCAGTAAATGCTTATGGGATGACTGTGCTGTGGCTGTGTTCCAAGGTAAACATCAAAACTTGACTTAGTCCAAACTCAGGGTGAGGCTTGATAAGACCACAAAGTAAACTTAGTCATTTATAGGGGTCGTAATAGCTAACCCGCCTGCAGACAGACGCTCACAGGAGCTAGCCAGGGCAGGCTGTTCCCTGTTGCGGCTGACATGCATGACCACCTGTGACCTGTTGTGACCGAGTCGTGTTCATTTCCACTGTTCCTTATGGTTGCTCAAGCAGTGTGCTCCTGTGGCTCAGTGGGGCCACAACCGCGGGCCTCGCCAGAAAAGCCACAGGACGTCTCTGGAGTCTGGTACCTACATTCTAACACAGAAGCTGGGGCTTGGGCAGCAAGAACGTCGTGCTGCCATGAGGCCCTGTCCTAGGGATCACATCCTAGTGCTGCTCCTGGGACATTCATCAGGGACTCCCTGAGGCTTGACCGAAGCCCCAGGCTCGCCTGGAGGGAGTTAGCATCACTCCACGAACATTTCTCACCTCCATCATCTGCTTCCACTCATGTAGCCCAACCTTCCTCCTAAAGCTCCTTCATTCATTCCACAAACAATCGTGATTTGAGTCCCTACAAGGTACGAGGCGTAGTATAGCAGTAGAAGGAAAAAAAACCTTAATTCATTCCCTTTTTTTTTTTTTTTTTTTTT
>NW_012102166.1:1691403-1691976 GCF_000951045.1 Mandrillus leucophaeus
CTCGAACTCCTGACCTCAAGTGATCTGCTTGCCTCGGCCTCCCAAAGTGCTGGGATTACAGGTGTGAGCCACTGCGCCCGGCCAGTTTTTTTTTATTTTTTGTAGAGATGGGGTCTCCTCATGTTGCTCAGGCTATGCCCGGCCTACTTTCACAACCTTTAGATGTTTATTTTGGCATTTACCTCCCTATCTCTAAACATGCTTATTTGGCAACTTCTTGATTTTTGTTTTTGTTTGTTTTTTGTTTTGAGACAGAGTCTTGCTCTGTTGCCCAGGCTGGAGTGCAATGGCGTAATCTCGGCTCACTGCAACCTCCGCCTCCCAGGTTCAAGCGATTCTCCTGCCTCAGCCTCCTGAGTACCTGGGACTACAGACACCTGCCACCACGCCCGGCTAATTTTTGTATTTTTAGTAGAGACGGGGTTTCACCATGTTGGCCAGGCTGGTCTCGAACTCCCGACCTCAGGTGATCTGCCCACCTCAGCCTCCCAAAGTTGTAAGATTACAGGCGTGAGCGCCCAGCTGCCTACACACTAATTTTCTGCCTTCCTCATGCTCAAAGTGAGTTCTGTT
>NW_012102166.1:1692026-1693157 GCF_000951045.1 Mandrillus leucophaeus
GATGGGGTTTCACTGTGGTCTTGATCTCCTGACCTTGTGATCCGCCCGCCTCGGCCTCCCAAAGTGCTGGGATTACAGGCGTGAGCCACTGCGCCCGGCCTAATTTTTGTATTTTTATAGAGCCAATATCTCACCATTGCACTCCAGCATCGGCGACAAGAGCGAAACTCTGTCTCAATAAATAAATAAACAAACAAATAAATACATACATAAATAAATAGTCTAATTCAATGGCATTTAGTATATTCACGATGTTGTACAACTATCACCTCTGTCTAGTTCCAAACATTCGGCTTCCTGTATTTTTAATAATACATAAATGTTTAAAATTTTTCTTTCTTAAGGCCGGGCGCAGTGACTTACACCTGTAATTTGTAATCCCAGCACTTTGGGAGGCCAAGGCGGGTGGATCACCTGAGATCAGGAGTTCCAGACCAGCCTGGTCAACATAGTGAAACCCTGTCTCTACCAAAAATACAAAAAATTAGCTGGGCATGGTGGTGCGCGCCTGTAATCCCAGCTACTTGGGAGGCTGAAGCAGGAGAATCACTTGAACCTGGGAGACAGAGGTTGCAGTGAGCCAAGATCGTGTCACAGCACTCTAGCCAGGGTAACAAGAACAAAACTCCATCTCTAAAAAAAAAAATTATTTTTGCTTTTTAGGTTCATACACTAGGACAATTTTCTATTTTCATGTAGTCAGTTATAATAGCCACTAAAAAAAAAAAAAAAAAGCTTATGGTGGGGCGTGGCGGCTCACGCCTGTAATCCCAACACTTTGGGAGACCGAGATGGGCGGATCACGAGGTCAGGAGATCGAGACCATCCTGGCTAACACGGTGAAATCCCGTCTCTACTAAAAAATTAGCCGGGCGTGGTGGCGGGCGTCTGTAGTCCCAGCTACTCGGGAGGCTGAAGCAGGAGAATGGCTTGAACCCAGGAGGCGGACCTTGCAGTGGGCAGAGATCGGGCCACTGCACTCCAGCCTGGGTGACACAGCAAGACTCCATCTCAAAAAAAAAAAAAAAAAAAAAAAAAAAAACAGTTTATTGGGTTTTTTGTCACAAAGCTTTTGGCCCTTCTGTTTTCCCACTACTTGACACTTCATTTTCTTTCCAGACTATGCTTCAA
>NW_012102166.1:1693207-1694906 GCF_000951045.1 Mandrillus leucophaeus
TTTTTTGAGACCGAGTCTCGGTCTGTCGCCCAGGCTGGAGTGCGATGACGCCATCTTGGCTCACTGTAACCTCCACCTCCCGGGTTCAAGCGATTCTCCTCCCGAGTAGCTGGGATTACAGGCGCCTGCCACGACTCCCAGCTAATTTTTGTATTTTTAGTAGATACGGTGTTTCGCCGTGTTGGTCAGGCTGTTCTCAAACTCCTCACCTCAAGTGATCCACCCGCCTCGGCCTCCCCAAGTGCTGGGATTACAGGTGTGAGATACCGTGCCCGGCCTCCCTGGTTACGTAACTACAATATCTATGCTTCAGAGGAGAAGTACCGGAGCTAGGAGAACGCGTGACAGGGAGTTCTGAGCTAGGCTGGGTTTGGGGAAGATTTCCCTGAGAAAGTGACCTTTAAGCAGAGAAGTGAAAGATGAGGGGAGTTCGGGGACGGTGCAGGGATGAGCGTTCTCATCCTGGCAATGGCAGTGTCGTGTGAAGGCAGGAGGAAACAGAACATCTGGAACCTGAAGAGGCCAGAGAGACTGGGACAGAGACAGCCAGAGGCAAAGTCGTTCCTTCTGGCTGCTGAGCCAGATGGGGGCGGCTCGCACAGGCCTTTAGTCTATGTTATGGCTTATGACGTCTAGTTAAATCGCCATTTACCCACAAGCTTTAAGTGCTGCCCAAAGGCCCGTGACCTTGCTTACCCCGCCACAGCAGCAGCCTCCCCTGCAGACCCTGGACTTTCTCATGCGGAAGAACCATCCCCTCTAAAACCATCTCCAGCATCCCTCCCGCTCCCGTGCACTTGCTCCTTGACCTCTAAGCCCAGGGACCTCCATTTTTTTTTTTTGAGACAAAGTCTTGCTCTGTCACCCAGGCTGGAGTGCAATGGCATGATCTTGGCTCACTACAACCTCTGCCTCCTGGGTTCAAGCAATTCTCCTGCCTCAGTCTCCCCAGGAGCTAGGATTACGGGCGCCCGCCACCACACCCAGCTAATTTTTGTATTTTTAGTAGAGATGGGGTTTCACCATGTTGGCCAGGCTGGTCTTGAACTCCTGACCTCATGATTCACCCACCTTGGCCTTCCAAAGTGCTGGAATTACAGGCGTGAGCCACCGCGCCCGGCCTTTTTTTTTGAGATGGTGTCTCACTTTGTCACCCAGGCTGGAGTGCAACGGCACAATCTTGGCTCACTGCAACCTGGGAGACGAAGGTCTCCCGGGTTCAAGCAATTCTTCTGCCTCAGCTTCCCGAGTGACTGGGACTACAGGCGCACACCACCACGACTAGCTAATTTTTGTATTTTTAGTAGAGACAAGGTTTCACCATATTGGCCAGGCTGGTCTCGAACACCTGATCTCCTGATCCGCCCACCTGGGTCCCCCAAAGTGCTGGGATTACAGGCGTGAGCCACTGCGCCCAGCCGATCTCACCTTTTTTCCAGGAGAATCAGAACCCTCGGGGTGCCATGGTAAAAATCCAGAGTCAGGCTCCACCTTTCCAGATTCTGAGTCAGAAGGTCTCAAGAAGAATCCAAAAATCTCGATTTTTAATTAGTACACACTTTGAAAAACTGCCCTTTTTATTTATTTTATTGATTGATTGATTATCTTTTTTTGAGATGGAGTCTCATTTTGCCGCCCAGGCCGGAGTCCACTGGGGCAATCTCCGCTCACTGCAACCTCCACCTCCCAGGTTCAAGTC
>NW_012102166.1:1700031-1707366 GCF_000951045.1 Mandrillus leucophaeus
TTTTTGTATTTTTAGTAGAGATGGGGTTTCACCATGTTGGCCAGGCTGGTCTCGAACTCCCGACCTCAGGTGATCCACCAGCCCTGGCCTCCCAAAGTGCTGGGATTACAGGTGTGAGCCACTACACCTGGCTCGTGTGATAGATTTTTTTCATTACTTCCCTCATGGTTTGATTTTTCTAGGGTGTTTTTGTTCGTTTTGTTTTGTTTTCGAGACGGAGTCTTGCTCCAAATTGCAGTGTTACTGATACCTTCCAGTCTTCTGAAAATAATGTTCTTGGAGGAAGGGATCAAGAAATGTGGCACCATCATTTAAATTCCCTCAGGACCAACTCTATTGGACACATAAACAATAGCAACAACATCTACTTTCAATAAAATGTTGGCATTGCTCTCTGCCAATTACCTTGAGAGCCTGACTCAGGAACGAAAAGCTCTATACCGACCCTGGCCTTCAGCTCCTGACCTCAAGTGATCCCCCCGCCTTGGCCTCCAAAAGTGCTGGGATTACAGGCGTAAGCCACCACGCCCAGCCAAGGTTGCTTTTTTGGATTCAATCATGTTTTATACTATCTCTTACCTAAGAACTTGAATAGTTGTTCCCACCTCCCCCTTTTTATTTTGGTTTCTCTCTTTCGTGTTAGAAAGTTTCTTTAAATACCTAGAAATCTTTGCTTTCTGCTCACATTTGAGAGCGGGTGCTTAGCGTGACATGGTGGCTCACATCTGTAGTCCCAGTTACTCAGGAGGCTGAGACAGGACGATCACATGAGCCCAGGAGTTCAGGACTACAATGAACTATGATTGTGCCACTGCACTCCAGCCTGGGTGACAGAGGCCCTATATCAAGAAAAAAAAAAAAAAAAAGAGTGAGGTGCTAAGAAGTTGACTAGAATTTCCATGTACACAGTTGGGACTTACCAACTGTGAGTTTCACTATGAGGTTATCTGGCCAACTGACTGGTTGGAGAGCCCCTGATGTTCATATCCTGAGGTCTTTTCTCATTTATCAAATTCCCCAGAGAAGAGTCTTCCAGTCTCTTACCTGGAAAGTATAAGCCTTGCTGATGGAGTTCTGGAAACTACCACTCACTGTATAAACTTTCGGTGGGGGGGGGGTTGTTTGTTTGTTTTTGATACAGGGTCTCACTCTGTCACCCAGGCTGGAGAGCAGTGGTGTGATCAGGACTCACCGCAGTCTAAACTCCCAGGCTCAAGCAATCCTCCCATCTCAGCCCCCTCCAAGTAGCTGGGACTAGTTTTGTATTTTTTGTAGAGTTAGGATCCCACTATGTTGCCCAGGTGGGTCTCAAACTCCTGGGCTCAAGTGATCCTCCCGCCTTGGCCTCCAAAAGTGCTAGAATGACAGGCATGAGCCAACTCATCTGGCCCTAAACTTGCTTTTGTTTTCTTTTTTTTGAGATGGAGTCTTGCTCTGTCTTCTAGGCTGGAGTGCAGTGGCACAGTCTCGGCTCACTGCAGCCTCCACCTTCCAGGTTCAAGCAATTCTCTTGCCTCAGCCTCCCAACTAGGTGGAATTACAGGGGCCTGCCACCGCGCCCGGCTAATTTTTGTAGAGATGGTGTTTCACCATGTTGCCCAGGTTGGTCTCGAACTCCTGACCTCAGGTGATCCTCCCGCCTCGGCCTCCCAAAGTGCTGGGATTACGAGTGTGAGCCACTGCACCCGGCCTAATCTCTGTTTTCAATGCAGTGGTCTTGCCCTCAACTGTACTCAGGTGCTCTCTAAGCTAAAAACCTGTTTTCCATTTCCAACAAAGAAACCTCCAGTATTCTGATGGGTTGGGGAAGATCAGTTGCCAAGATATATAGAGTCAATAAAGAGATCTGGAGGTCTAACTTCAAATAATCCTCCTAATTTTAGTACCACTTTCACCCCAGTTGTACACGATGCTGCTAATTTCATGGTAAATCAGGTTGCTTGTAAGCTTTCTTTGCTGCTGGCTTAGTTACCACTTGACTACAAAATCAGTCTGTTTTCCAATATCCGTCTAAAGTTTTGCTATTAACTCCTCTCCCTTTGACTCCTTTTAAAAACACTTTAGGCCAGGCACAGTACGCTCACACCCATAATCCTGGCACTTTGGGAGGCCAAGGCAGGAGGACCCTTTGAGTTCAGAAGTTCAAGACCAGCACAGGCAACACAATGAGACCCTGTCTCTACAAAAAAAAAAAAAAAAATTAAAAATCAGCCACATGTGGTGGCACACACCTATGGTCCTGACTATTCAGAAGGCTGAAGTGGGAGGATCACTTGAGCTTGGGAGTTTGAGGCTGCAGTGAGCCATGACTGAGCCACTGCATTCCAGCCTGGGCAGCAGAGTAAGACCTTGTCTCGAAAAATACATTTTTTTAAAAATAAGCCACTTCACTGTCATTTGATTAGCTTTTAGGGAAGGATTAAGTCAAATGCCAGACCCATCAAGTGTTTTGTTTTTGAGACAGGGTCTCGCTCTGTCATCCAGGCTGGAGTGCAGTGGCACAATCCATGGCTTACTGCAGCCTCGACCTCTCAAGCTCAAGAAATCCTCCCATCTCAGCCTCCCAAGAAGCTGGGAAGACAGGTGTCAGCCACCAAGCCTGGCTATTTTTTTTTTATTTTAAAATATTTATATTTATATATTATTATTATTATTTATTTATTTGAGATGGAGTTTCACTCTTGTAGCCCAGGCTGGAGGGCAATGGCACAGTCTCAGCTCACCGCAACCTCTGCCTCCCAGATTCAAGCGATTCTCCTGCCTCGGCCTCCCAAGTAGCTGGGATTACAGGCATGTGCCACCATGCCCAGCTAATTTTGCATTTTTAGTAGGGATGGGAGTTTCTCCATGTTGGTCAGGCTGGTCTTGAACTCCTGACCTCAGGTGATTCACCCACCTCGGCCTCCCAAAGGGCTGGGATTATAGGCGCGAGCCACCGCACCTGGCCTTTATTTTTTTAAATATAGGAGACAGGGTCTCACTATATTGCACAGGCTGGTCTCAAAGTCCTTAGTTCAAGTGATCCTCCCGCCTCAGCCTCTCAAAGAGCTGAAATTACAGGAGTGAGCCAACATGCCCAGCCCCCCAATTTTTTTTATAAAGATAGTATCTCACTACATTCCCCAGGCTAGATCATTCAGTTTAACTGAGTATAACCTTCATTTGCTAACCTTGGGCAAACTGGTTTCATTTTTGATAATCTTCTATAAACTGTTACAAGAGATCTTTCCAAAAAAGGTAATTCTGGTCATAACACACTTCTTAAAAACACTTTAAAGGCGCAAATGCCTTCAAACTCGAGTCCAAAGTACTTAGCTTCCAAGACTTTTCCTGATTCCGCTTCTCTCTCCAGCCTCACCATTGTCATACCTAACCCCCACCACACTCCATTCACTCCAGGCAGACAGAATCCCTTGCTGGACTCCACATTTGCTGAGCCCGTCACAGCACCATGCTCTTGCCTATGACGTCTCCCTTTTCCACTACAAGCTCTCATCCACGTAGCTCACCTTTAAGATTGAGCTCACACCTGCAATCCCAGCACTTTGGGAGGTCGGAGCAGGTGGATTACTTGAGGTCAGGAGTTCGAGACCAGCCTGGCCAACATGGTGAAACCCCCGTCTCTACTGAAAATACAAAAATTAGCCGGGCGTGGTGGCGGGCCCCTGTAGTCCCAGGTACTCAGGAGGCTGAGGCAGGAGAATCGGTTGAACCTGGAAGGTGGAGGTTGCAGTGAGAGAGATCTTACCACTACACTCCAACCAGGGCGACAGAGTGAGACTCTGATAAATAAACTCATGTATAATAAACTAAATAGAGGCCACAGACGGTGTCAAGAAGGCGGACAGGTCTGAATGGCCTTGGGCGAGGAGATATTCCACTGTCGCCTCTGACTATAGGTGGTCCTGTGGCTGAGGCGCCGCGGACCCTGGGAGTTGTAGTTCACCAGGTGGACCGAGTGGGGGCGAGGCTGCGCTGAGCATCCTGGGAATTGTAGTGCTCCCTACACGGTGCCCTCTGCGCAGGCGCACACCGAGAGCCACTTCCGGAACAAGCGTCGCGTTTCTCAGGAGAAACTCCAGGTGAGAATTCCCAGAGTGACGATGGCTACCTATAGTCTGGCGAACGAGAGACTACGCGCCCTGGAAGACATTGAACGGGAAATCGGCGCCATCCTTCAGAATGCAGGTTCGGGATGCGACAACCCGGACGGCGGGGAGCGAACGCGTGGCCGGGCTGCACGCACAGGCTGACCCGGCACTTGGAGCGGGGTTGGGGGAGGAACTCCTACGTGCGTGCGCAGCGAAAGGGCGGGATTGAGAGGGGCTGGCCCTAGGGCGGGGCTACACTGGCAGTCTCCGTGTGTCCCCTCCCTCTCTCCGCCCTGGCAGGTACTGTCATCCTAGAACTGTCCAAGGAAAAAACCAACGAGCGGCTTCTAGACCGGCAGGCGGCGGCCTTCACCGCTTCAGTGCTACACGTGGAGGCGGAGCTGTCGGCTCAGATCCGCTACCTCACCCAGGTCGGTGTGTCTGGAGGGTGCTGCGAGCGGACCCCAGCTCTGGGTCAAAGCCTCAGCCTTGGGTGATCCCGGGTGGAGCATTAACTGGGCAGGCCCAGACCTCCCCAGCCGGCCGTCCAGAGCCGGTTTCTTCCTCTAAAAGGAAAGAATGGGCCGGGCGCAGTGGCTTGACAAGAGTTCGAGACCAGCCTGGCCTACACGGTGAAACCTGGTCTCTAACAAAAATATAAAAATTAGGCTGGGTGCGGTGGCTCACTCTTGTAATCCCAGCACCTTGGGAGGCCGAGACGGGTGGATCATCTGAGGTCAGGAATTCGAGACCAGCCTGGCCAACGTGGTGAAACTCCATCTCTACTAAATACACAAAAATTAGCTGGGCGTGGTAGTGAGCACCTGTAATCCCAGCTACTAGGGAGGCTGAGGCAGGAAAATCGCTTGAACCCAGGAGGTGTACTTAGCCGAGATCATGCCATTGCACTCCAGCCTGGGCAACAGAGCAAAAACTCTGTCTCAAAAAATAAAAATAATAAATCATAAAATGAAAGAATTAAAGGTGGCCCTGCGTACCTCACTGGGTAACATCACATGTGCCTGGGAGATGTGTAAATTATGCTAGAACTACAGAACTTTGTCACTGGAAACTTGGCCTGACTTCAAGGCCACGAGGTCCCAGATCCTTATATCCTGAGAAGAGGGGGAGGATTGAGAAGATTCTGAACTTGTCGCAGGGATCGCTACCATTACTAATTTTTACAGTGTGCCAGATACTCTGTATTATTTTATCTAATCCTCAACAACTCTAGGAAGTAGTTATTGTCACTCCCATTTTACAGACAAGATTAACATAAGTTAAATGATTTATTTATCCAGCTACCAGGTGGCCTAACAAATTCAAACTCAGGTAAGAAATGAGACAAGAGACCTGATGCCTGCTTGGAGTAAGGGTAAAGGAGATGGTGCTCCATTCATAGTCTGTCTTGTAGGTGGCCACAGGGCAGCCCCATGAGGGCTCCAGCTACTCTTCGAGGAAGGACTGTCAGATGGCTCTGAAGCGAGTGGACTATGCCCGCCTCAAGCTCAGTGATGTGGCTCGAACCTGCGAGCAGATGCTGGAGAACTAGGCCAGGGAGGTGGACCCAGAGCTCAGAGGGACACCATCACCTGCGCCATGGGACAGAACCTGAGAACATGTAGGGTGGGGAGTATGGGCACCAACATGCCCTGCTCATTAAAGTACCCTAGGACAAAGGGGCAAATGGTGGGCACGGAAAAACTAAAGCCCAAGCCTGCCCACAGCTATGCCCTGGCCTCTCCAACAGGGTGCTCCTGTTCTGCTCTCCACAAACACCCTGACAGGCTCAGAGAGGAGATGGAAACTCCCATACCCAACCCACTTCCTCTAACACTTCACGCTGCTGCCCCAGGCTTCCCGCAGACTTGGCCTAACGAAGACACATTCTTCTTCATTCAGAGAGACAAAACAAGAACTAGAGTCTCAATAATAATAAAAGCAATAACAATAAAAACAAGATCAGACTCTCACTGGGGTAGGCAAGAGACTGAGGAAGTGAAACCAGCCCATGTGGTGTCCCAGCACAGCGCCTGCTAAGGAGGGAGGGTGGGAAAGCCCAGGCCTTCGTTGCGGGGACAGGAGGACGCAGGAGAGGGCTGAGGTGGGGAGGAACAACTGGTGTACTGGGGGAGATTTGGGACGAGGGGGAACCATGAGCAGAACAAACAAGCCAGGAATCATGGTAAGGGTGCAAGGGCCTGAGGCCGGTTGTTTCCATAAAGAAGACTCAATCATTATAAAAATAATTTTTAGTAGTTAAAAAACACACATAGGGCCAGGTACAGTGGCTCACAGCTTTAATCCCAGCACTTTAGGGTGCCGAGGTGGGCGGATCACCAGATCAGGAGTTCGAGACCAGTCTAGCCAACATGATGAAACCCTGTCTCTACTAAAAATACAAGAATTAGCCGGGTGTGGTGGTGAGCGCCTGTAATCCCAGCTACTCAGGAGGCTGAGGCAGGAGAATCGCTTGAACCCGCGAGGCGGAGGTTGCAGTGAGCCAAGATCACACCATTCCACTCCAGCCTGGGCAACAGAGTAAGACTCAGTCTCAAAAAAAAAAAGAGTCCATCATTATAAAGATAATTTTTAGTAGTTAAAAAACACACATAGGGCCAGGCACGGTGGCTCACACCTGTAATCTCAGCACTTCGGAAGGCCAAGGCAGGCGGATCACTTGCAGTCAGGAGTTTGAGACCAGCCTGGCCAACATGGTGAAACCCTGTCTCTTCTGAAAATACAAAAATTAGCCAGGCGTGGTGGCGCATGCCTGTAATCCCACTCGGGAGGCTGAGGCAGGAGAATCACTTGAACCTGGGAGGTGGAGGTTGCAGTGAGCAGAGATCGTGCCACTGCACTCCAGCCTAGATGACAGAGCGAGACTCCGTCTCAAAGCAAAACAAAACAAAAAATACACATAGAATTTGTCCAAGTTATTATCACCCAGTATGAAAAGCACATTTTATAGTATAACCATTTTTAAATGAGGGGCCTAAGAGAGGGCAGTGGCTGGTTAGTCCTATGTTAGATATTAACAAATACGTGTAGGCTGAATATGGTAGGTCACGCTTCTAATCCACACACTTTCGGAGGCCAAGGTGGGAGGATCACTTGACTCAGGAGTTCCATAACAGCCTGGGCAACGTACAGCCCGTACCTGAAAAACGAAAAACAAAACAAGTATACAGTGCCTGCCATGTTGTCGGGTCGATCTCCTTTATTATACCTTGTGTAAAAATAA
>NW_012102166.1:1707416-1710511 GCF_000951045.1 Mandrillus leucophaeus
ACCATCACCTGCGCCATGGGACAGAACCTGAGAACATGTAGGGTGGGGAGTATGGGCACCAACATGCCCTGCTCATTAAAGTACCCTAGGACAAAGGGGCAAATGGTGGGCACGGAAAAACTAAAGCCCAAGCCTGCCCACAGCTATGCCCTGGCCTCTCCAACAGGGTGCTCCTGTTCTGCTCTCCACAAACACCCTGACAGGCTCAGAGAGGAGATGGAAACTCCCATACCCAACCCACTTCCTCTAACACTTCACGCTGCTGCCCCAGGCTTCCCGCAGACTTGGCCTAACGAAGACACATTCTTCTTCATTCAGAGAGACAAAACAAGAACTAGAGTCTCAATAATAATAAAAGCAATAACAATAAAAACAAGATCAGACTCTCACTGGGGTAGGCAAGAGACTGAGGAAGTGAAACCAGCCCATGTGGTGTCCCAGCACAGCGCCTGCTAAGGAGGGAGGGTGGGAAAGCCCAGGCCTTCGTTGCGGGGACAGGAGGACGCAGGAGAGGGCTGAGGTGGGGAGGAACAACTGGTGTACTGGGGGAGATTTGGGACGAGGGGGAACCATGAGCAGAACAAACAAGCCAGGAATCATGGTAAGGGTGCAAGGGCCTGAGGCCGGTTGTTTCCATAAAGAAGACTCAATCATTATAAAAATAATTTTTAGTAGTTAAAAAACACACATAGGGCCAGGTACAGTGGCTCACAGCTTTAATCCCAGCACTTTAGGGTGCCGAGGTGGGCGGATCACCAGATCAGGAGTTCGAGACCAGTCTAGCCAACATGATGAAACCCTGTCTCTACTAAAAATACAAGAATTAGCCGGGTGTGGTGGTGAGCGCCTGTAATCCCAGCTACTCAGGAGGCTGAGGCAGGAGAATCGCTTGAACCCGCGAGGCGGAGGTTGCAGTGAGCCAAGATCACACCATTCCACTCCAGCCTGGGCAACAGAGTAAGACTCAGTCTCAAAAAAAAAAAGAGTCCATCATTATAAAGATAATTTTTAGTAGTTAAAAAACACACATAGGGCCAGGCACGGTGGCTCACACCTGTAATCTCAGCACTTCGGAAGGCCAAGGCAGGCGGATCACTTGCAGTCAGGAGTTTGAGACCAGCCTGGCCAACATGGTGAAACCCTGTCTCTTCTGAAAATACAAAAATTAGCCAGGCGTGGTGGCGCATGCCTGTAATCCCACTCGGGAGGCTGAGGCAGGAGAATCACTTGAACCTGGGAGGTGGAGGTTGCAGTGAGCAGAGATCGTGCCACTGCACTCCAGCCTAGATGACAGAGCGAGACTCCGTCTCAAAGCAAAACAAAACAAAAAATACACATAGAATTTGTCCAAGTTATTATCACCCAGTATGAAAAGCACATTTTATAGTATAACCATTTTTAAATGAGGGGCCTAAGAGAGGGCAGTGGCTGGTTAGTCCTATGTTAGATATTAACAAATACGTGTAGGCTGAATATGGTAGGTCACGCTTCTAATCCACACACTTTCGGAGGCCAAGGTGGGAGGATCACTTGACTCAGGAGTTCCATAACAGCCTGGGCAACGTACAGCCCGTACCTGAAAAACGAAAAACAAAACAAGTATACAGTGCCTGCCATGTTGTCGGGTCGATCTCCTTTATTATACCTTGTGTAAAAATAAACCACCATTTACACTCACAAGGTTCCATTCTTGGCTCAGGTATTAGAGTCAGACGCCACAGGTATATAATGAAGCTGCAAATCTGGAAAAGATGAAGAAATTGAGAGATGAGCTCTGAGATCAAGGAGAGTGATGGGGGGATGAGGCTTGAACTAGGGAATCAGATCAAGACATTAACCCTATGACCTGGCCCACAGTAGGTGCTCAGTGAAAATTTGTTAATTGAATGACTTGCCCTCACCTCCCTCTGCAGCTTCATCTCCCACTAGCTTGCTCTAGCTATCTTCTCTGTGATGTTGCTGCAAGTACTAGTCCTTGTGCCCATGGTGGCTTTCTTCCCTCTCCACTCTCTACAGTCCCTGGCTGACTGTCCTCAGAGGGCGCAGAGTCAACCTTGTGCAGACAACCTTGATACTTGTGTGCGGAGGCCAGGTTTCCAGCCACCTGAGAGCCACTGGGTCAGGATCCCTGTCAGGAAGGCTCTGGGTCCCTGGGGGAAGGGTTCAGAGGTCCAGTTTACCTGGAGAGGACTGCGGTGACTGCCCCCTCCTCCTCTTGCACAGCACATAGGAAAGGAGTGCGGTGAGGATGAAGACGATGGCCAGGAGGGACAGGACCGGCACTGTAGCTGATGTCCCAGCTGTGGGACCAGCATTTTTTTTCAGCTGCTTCTGGTTCTCCCCAGCCTCAAGCCCAACTCCCAGACTGTGGCCCGCAGTGGGAATGGTGGTTTCACTGGGACGAGCGAGCTCTTTGTCCAAGGACAGTGATCCTGCTGGGAGGGTGGGGCGCTGGGTTGACTGCAAGATGGACAGGAGCATCTGGGTAGGGGTGCGGATGTCTGAAGATGCCCCCTCTGAGGCCTGAGAAATGGGGGTGCTGGTAGGAGGTAAATGCTCCTGGTGGGCCACACTCCCCAAGTAAGCATGTCCACATTCTGGAAAGGAAAGAAATGAGGAATCAGGACTATCAGGAGAAAAGGTGAAAAAGCAGATAGACGTGTAGCGGAGAAAAAGTATTATCTTTTCCTCACCCATCCCAAGGGTCAAGGCTGATACCCCTATAAATAAAAAACATTAACAAGAGAAAAGCCTAACATTTATTTAATCACAGTTTTACATGACATAGGAAATTTCAGAAACAAAGACCCAAATACCCAAGGAAAAGTGTATTTCTATGCTTAGGCTTGCTGTGAAGAATAGACAGTTGTATAGAAGTATGATTGGATTGGCTGGGCATGGTGGCTCACGCCTGGAATCCCAGCACTTTGGGAGGCGGAGGCGGGCAGATCACCTGAGGTCGGGAGTTTGAGACCAGCCTGACCAACATGAAGAAACCCAGTCTCTACTAAAAATACAAAATTAGCCAGGCGTGGTGGCACATGCCTGTAATCCCAGCTACATGGGAGGCTGAGGCAGGAGAATCGCTTGAACCT
>NW_012102166.1:1712051-1714136 GCF_000951045.1 Mandrillus leucophaeus
TCACCTGAGGTCAGGAGTTTGAGACCAGCCTGACCAACATGGAGAAACCTCGTCTCTACTAAAAAAATACAAAAATTAGCCGGGCACGGTGGCGGGCGCCTGTAATCCCAGCTACTTGGGAGGCTGAGGCAGGAGAATTGCTTGAACCTGGGAGGCGGAGGCTGCAGGGAGCTGAGCACACCATTGCACTCCAGCCTGGGTGACAGAGTAAGACTCCATTAAAAAAAAAAAAATGCATCGAGAAATAAGGTGATGGATGATGGATAGAAGGATGAATAGATTATACTTAATAAAGCAAATATCGTGTAAGTGCTGTAAAATTGATAGTGTAAAATATATGTTTATGTAAATATGTAAAATATACATAAATAAAATTGTTGAATCTAGGTGGAGGCATTGGATATTCAGTGTGCCATTCTTTCAACTTTTGTATATGTGTAAATTTTCATAATAAAATATTGGAAAAGAAAAATAGGCCAGGTGTGGTGGCTCACGCCTGTAATCCTAGCACTTTTGGAGGCCGAGGCGGGCGGATCACAAGGCCAGGAGTTCGAGACCAGCCTGGCCAACATGGTGAAACCCCGTCTCTACTAAAAATACAAAAATTAGCGAGGCTTGGTGGTGCGCGCCTGTAATCCCAGCTACTCAGGAGGCTGAGGCAGGAGAATCGCTTGAACCTGGGAGGTAGAAGTTGCAGCAAGCCGAGATGGTGCCACTGCACTCCAGCCTGGACGACAGGGCGAGACTCCATCTCAAAAAAATAAAATAAAATAGTACTTTGATTTCAAGAAAAATATTAATAAGTAGACAATAGCACACGTGGTAGAATGAATTGGCAAAAATCGTGAAGGTGATGGTGAATGATCAACCCGCTGGCAAACGGGGACTGAGTCTAAGTACTTTGGACAGGATCAGAAGAAGGTTCTGGGAATGCGCGGCCCCAGGGGAAAAGCCTCAGGTAAAGAAGACGGTCAGGTGGAAGCCGCTAAGCCCTGGAGGCAGAGCCTGAAGAGCAGTGGGGAAGTCTCACCTTTGAGATCAAGACAGCTCATCAATTCCCGAACCCATGGGTCCTTACTGCCCCCACACACGCTCCAGGAAGGCAACTGGAACCTGCGGAGGAGAGACCTGGGCTCAGCTGCGGCTCCTCCTTTCCTTCCTCATTCCAAAGGCGTTAAGTCGCTACCAAGTGCCCTTTCTGCTGGGACTGGGAAATTCCCCGGTAGGTGCGACGGAGTCATGAAATTTCGGGGAATGGGAGCAAACAGAACCCGGAGATCGGGCTAGGTGCGCCGGGAAGGAGTTCAGGTTTGACCAGAGAGGGTCCTGGACGCACCTGGCAAGGAGGGGCCGCGCAGGCGCTCGCAGAGGCAGGTGAAATTACCTGATGTAGTGTAGACAGTGATGGTAAGCTCTCAGGTGTTTCCGGAGACGATTCATGAACTGAGCCGATGGCGGGGAGTCAGAAGAAATTCTTTTACCACAATGACAGCTTCCAGTGACGGTGCCCTCGTTGCCATTGCCTGAGCAGGACAGAGGTGGTCAGCACGCGTTCCCAGGCCTAGGGTCCCCACTCCGCTGTTCCCTGGCCTCCAATCCACAGCTCCATGACAGCCTCTCCCGTGGACCCAGGGTCAGAGCGCCAGGCTCACCCCACACATTATCACGACCCCCACAACATCCATAATCCCGCCCGGAGCCAGGTGTCCCGGGGCCTCTGTCGCCAACCCCGAGCGGCTGGCTGGCTTTCCTCTTGTCCCCGCTGCCTTCATCAACTCAACTCCGTGGACCTCATGTCCCCTCCCCAAATCACCCCCTTCCCATGACTGGGGAATCTGGGTCCCCTGTCCCGCCCCCGGCTAACCTGGCGGAGGCAGCCACGCCAGCAGGAGCAGGAGCAGGAGCGCGCGGGCCCCGGGCCCCAAGGCCTGTCCCATGTCCGGGCTCCGCGGAGTCTGCGGGGATGGAGCCGCCGCGCTCTGACTCCCAGACAGGCTCCGGCGCATGACGTCCAGCTGGTTTCTCAATGGCTTTCGCCAAGGACTGGAGGAGACGGCGGCCGTCGACGCCAGGTCGCGGCCGGAG
>NW_012102166.1:1716936-1718502 GCF_000951045.1 Mandrillus leucophaeus
GTCTCTACTAAAAATACAAAATTAGCCAGGCGTGGTGGCACATGCCTGTAATCCCAGCTACATGGGAGGCTGAGGCAGGAGAATCGCTTGAACCTGGGAGGCAGAGGTTGCAGTGACCCGAGATCATACCATTGCACTCCAGCCTGGGCAACAAGAGCAAAACTCCGTCTCAAAAGAAAAAAAAAAAAGTATGATTGGACAAAAAGGGTATGATCTAATGGTAATACATGGGGAACGGGGGGACCAGAAAGGCCTGTCCAGATTCTTCTTGGCCTCCAAGTATAGGGCAGGACCCCTCTGAAACGAGGCCTATGACCTACTTCCAGATGAAGTTAGAGAATTCCTTTATGGCTAGCTGTCACAGAAAAACGGAAACAGCAGACTGAGCTACTTACTTCTGCTGTTTTCTTAATGACCAAAGTGCCATGTTTTGGAGTGTCGTGTTCTGAGCTCCAACAGAGGGAAGAGCGGGTCAGGGAGGATATCAAGCTAAAGGCCAGAAGAGGAAGGCAGTGACAGACAGAAAAGATAGGGGACAAGGAAGTGAGCAAACCACGAGATAAGTGGGTGTCATGAACTGGGAAATCAGAAGACCAGGGTTGGAATCCAGGCTCTGCTGTAAAGTAGCTGTGTAACCTCAAGTAGCTGTGTAACCTCGCCCCTTGTCCCTAACCTCTCCGGAAGTGATTTCTTCCAGCTGTAACATGAGGATAATTGTAGTACCAAGGGCCAGGGTAACTGGGAGGATGAAAGGAAATCATGTAGGTCTAGGCAGACTTAAAGGCAGTATGGATGACACAGATCGTACAAAACTTTAGCTAGGACATGGAAGAACCTTTTGTATTTTAAAGGTTGTATATTTATTTTAAGAGAAAAATACAACCAGTGCATCAAACTTGTGACTTCACAGATGTTATTGCTTAGGATAATTTACTATTTAAGTTTTCTTTCTTTTCTTTTTTTTTTTTTTTTTTGTTGCCCAGGCTGGAGTGCAATGGCGTGATCTTGGCTCACTGCACTCCGCCCCCAGTTTCAAGCGATTCTCCTGCCTCAGCCTCCCAAGTAGCTGGGATTACAGGCACCTGCCACCATGTCTGGCTAATTTTGTATTTTTAGGAGAGATGGGGTTTCACCATGTTGGTCCTGACCTCAGGTGATCCGCCCGCCTCAGCCTCCCAGAGTGCTGGGATTACAGGCATGAGCCACCGCGCCCAACCTCTCCAGCCTCGAGAGTTGAGATTTGGAGGAAGATCTGGGGGCCTCTACTTAGGTTTTCAAAACTAGTTTGTGCACACTTAAAAGTAATTCATTTCATTGTACGTAAATTTGAACTCAAAAGAGAAGAAAGCATTAAAATATTGAACTCTACTTAATATACATGCTGAAATGTCTTGGGATGAAGTACAACGATGTCCGCAACCTGCCTTGAAATGCACCAAGAGGCTGGGCATGGTGGCTCACGCCTGTAATCCCAGCACTCTGGGAGGCTGAGGCGGGTGGATCACCTGAGGTCAGGAGTTTGAGACCAGCCTGACCAACATGGAGAAACCTCGTCTCTACTAAAAA
>NW_012102166.1:1724652-1731789 GCF_000951045.1 Mandrillus leucophaeus
CCGGCGAGGGCTCGGGCAGCCCTGACGTCACGACCGCACCCGCGCACCCTCCACCCCGAGGTATTTACCTTCGAAAAGTGGTGGCGGCTGCAGGTACCGGAGGATTGGGGTGGTCGGGAGGGGCTAGGTCTACCGGGGCTGCCCGTCACGCCGATCCGAGCCCAGGGAACACCCTCGCTCCCACTCCCATACCCGACGGACACGTCCAAAATGCTTCCCTCCCCACCAAACCCTTCCCGATAGGATTAGCCCTCTCTCCTCTCTAGCCTTAATTTAAACTCTGCTTTTGAGGGTCTGAACTCTCCAATGTTAAGCCCCAAATACCATCTCATCCCTGAGTAGTCTTCTCCAACCCTGGTCACCCACTTTCAAGTCCAGCCCCCATTTTCCTCCCTGAACTCCCATCCTCAGCCCTGAAAACCCTCTTCTCAGCTCCTAGCATATTCGTGGATCCAATCCTAAGTGACTCTCCAACCTACCCTCTCCCCCAAATTTGTGACCTAGCCCCAAACTCCATCGTTGCTCTCCTGTCCCTCACCATATATCCCTTCTTTTGCTCAGTCTGGGCCGGGGCCCTGTGTGCCTGAAGACATGGAGTTTGTGTCTGGATACCGGGATGAGTTCCTTGATTTCGCTGCCCTTCTCTTCGGCTGGTTCCGAAAGTTTGTGGCAGAGCGTGGAGCTGTAGGGACTAGCCTTGAGGGCCGCTGGTGGCAGCTGGAGGCCCAGATCAGAAGGCTGCCCCAGGACCCTGCGCTTTGGGTGCTCCATGTCCTGCCCAACCGTAGTGTGGGCATCAGCCTGGGGCAAGGGGCAGAGCCAGGTCCTGGACCAGGCCTGGGGTCTGCCCGGCTCCTGGGAGATGACCCTCCACTCCACCTGCGAGACCTGAGCCCCTACGTCAGCTTTGTCAGCCTAGAGGACGGGGAGGAAGGGGAGGAGGAAGAGGAGGAAGATGAAGAAGAAGAGAAGAGAAAGGAAGGGGGTGCAGGCACAGAGAAGGTGGAACCAGAGGAGGACCAGGAGCTAGCTCCTAGCAGCAGGGAGTCCCCCCAGGAAACAAACCCTCCAGGAGAGTCAGAGGAGGCTGACCGGGAGGCAGGAGGTGGCAAGGATGGCTGCCGAGAGGACAGGGTGGAGAATGAAACAAGACCCCAGAAGACCAAGGGACAGAGGAGTGGTAAGAACCCAGGGCTGGCCCTGCCCTACCTCTTGCCCAGCCATCCTCCCTTCAGAAGCCCTCCCCTGCCACTAGTTCTGAGTGCTGGCCTTCAGGCCAATCTGGCCTGAAAAGGTGTTTTTATTGACCCATAGTGGGTTTTGTTTTTTTAAAATTTAATGTTTAAACATTACAAGAAAAAAAATATCCAGAAGTCTGGATTTACACATTCCCAAGAAAAATCTCCAGCTCTGACAGGGGGCCTACATTTGTGCATGGCAGCGCGTTCTGGTCCTCTGTAGCAGCTGTCCCCTTTAGAAGGAGTGTGCGCTCTCTACCCAGTGCCCTTTACTTGGTGAGGTTACTTGCCTAGCCCCTGTAGGTATCCGAGTTTGCTACTCCTGACCCTGACCACACGTCTCTCGCTGTCCCCTACCACCTCAACTTTTCCCTCTTTCCCCAGAGGCTGCCCCCCTGCACCTTTCCTGTCTCTTACTCGTGACGGATGAGCATGGCACCATCTTGGGCATTGATCTGCTAGTGGATGGAGCCCAGGGAACTGCCAGCTGGGGCTCAGGGACTGAGAACCTGGCTCCTCGGGCCTATGCTCTCCTCTGTCACAGCATGGCCTGTCCCATGGGCTCTGGGGACCCCCGAAAGCCCCAACAGCTTACTGTGGGAGATGCCCGGCTGCATCGGTATAGAAATCTGGTATCTGAGGCTGGGGAGGGCTGGGGCCCTGGATTCCCAAGCACCCCCTCCAGCCTGATTCCGTCTTCCCCCCTATTTAGAGAGCTGGAGAGCTTGGTCCCAAGGCTAGGTGTGAAGTTAGCCAAGACCCCAATGCGGACATGGGGTCCCCGGCCAGGCTTCACCTTTGCTTCCCTTCGTGCTCGAACCTGCCACGTGTGTCACAGGCACAGCTTTGAAGTGAAGTTGACACCCTGGTGAGCAGCCCAAAAGCTGCGGGGAGAGGAAGATCCCAACAGTCAGGCAAATAGAAAGAAAGCAGGGTGGTGGGGGGGCCTAGCAGACAGAAGGAGGGGCAGGGACATGAGAAGATGCAGATGAAACAATACAGGCTATTACAGGCGGTTAGAGGGTGTAAGACAAACAGACCAAGGGACATATGGGCAGCTGCTGGGCAGATGGACAGCAGACAGGGCCCACAGAGGTTAACACTAGGTGCCCACCACCCACTGTGTCCTCAGCCCCCAGTGTAGTGCTGTCTTGTATTGTGGCGCGGCTTGTCTCCGGGCTGACTGGCGGCGGTGCCCAGATGATGTGAGCCACCGATTTTGGTGCCCAAGGCTTGCAACCTTCATGGATCGGGCAGGAGAACTGGCAGCCCTGCCTTTTACCTACACCGCAGGTACCATAAGGAGGTCAGAATGGTTGGGGGAAACTGGGCCCAGGTGTTTGAGACTGGGAATTAGATGTCTGGGAACAGGGTCCTGGAGTTGAAGGCTGAGAGTCTGGGGCTAGAGCCTAGATCCCTGGAACAAGGGCAGGAGCTGGGTGTTTGGGGCTGGAGACAGGGTCTGTGAGGCCAAGGACTGAGTGTCTAGGTCCCTGAGAGAGTGCAGGGATTGGGGGACAGAGATCCAAACACTTACTTGCTTCCCGACTCCACCACTAACTGGCAGCGTGACCTTAAACAAACCACTTTGCTTCCTGAAGCCTCCGTGTCCTCATCTATAAAAGAGGGATATGAACATACATAAAGGCCCATGGAATTGTTACAAGGATTATCTTGGCTTGATATACTGGAGACACTCAGCAATGGTAGTTTCCTGCCTGACTGGAACCAGACTTAGAACCAGAGTCCTTGCGGGAGGCTGGGGAGAGTTCAAGTCTGGGGTTGTAGACCAGGCAATGGTTCACACCTGTAATCCCAGCACTTTGGGAGGCCAACCTAAGCCCAGGAGTTTGAGATCAACCTGGGCAACATAGACTCTTTCTCTACAAAAAATAGAAAAAATTAGCCAGGCATGGTGCACACGCTTGTGGTCACAATTCTCGGGAGGCTGAGGTGGGAGAATCGTTTGAGACCAAGAGGTCGAGACTGCAGTGATCCGTGATCACGCCACTGCACTCTAGCTTGGGTAACAGAGCAACACTCAAAAAAAAAAAAAGTCTGGGGTTCTAGCCCAGCACCTCAACTCCTCCCCTTCTCCTTCTCCAGAGGTGACCAGTGAAACCTTCAACAAGGAGGCCTTCCTGGCCTCTCGGGGCCTCACTCGTGGCTACTGGACCCAGCTCAGTATGCTGATTCCAGGCCCCGGCTCCTCCAGGCACCCCCGAGGCCACATGCCATCCCTCAGCCTTCGCGGTGGTGCGTGGGGTCTCTCTTCAGGCTTGGGCCCCTCGGCATAGGGGAAAGGACTGGGAAGAAGTTGTCTGGGTCCCAGATAATCCCTCCACATACACACTGACCCCTACCAACAGCACCAGGGCCATTTCAGGCCTTTCCCAGCAGGCAATGGAATCACCCCTACCGACTCCACCCACAGGCCCCGTCCGTATGCAAACCCCCATTCCTCTTACTATGGCTCTCTCAGGGAATACAGCTCCCTTGGAAGAAAGAAGGAGATGGGTCAGGTGGGGGTCTCCCTGACCCCAGGCCCCTCTTTCTTTCATCCTCTCAGGAGACCCCTACCAGCTTCTCCAGGGGGACGGACCTGCCCTGATGCCTCCTGTGCCCCCAGATCCACCCCGGGCTCTTTTTGGTGAGCTGGAGGGGCCCTGTGGGAGCTAGGGGTAGGGCCAGGGACTGGAGAACCAGAGCCTGGGTGGCTGTGAAGAAGCGGCCTATTAGACTAGAGGAGGTGGAGCCCAGGGACAGGTCCTCTCGTAACCCCCTCCTCCCAGGCTCATGGAAGGATTATTACACATGGCGTGGCCTCAGCTTGGACTCCCCCACAGCTGTGCTTCTCACCTACCCGCTGACCGTGTACTACGTCATCACCCACCTGGTGCCCCAGTCCTGTAAGGAGAGCGGAGTTGGGGGGTAGGGGGAAGATGGGGGAGTGAGAATGGCCCACATCCTTAATGCACTGGCTTCTCACCCAGTCCCTGAGCTCAACATCCAAAACAAACAATCACTGAAGATCCACGTGGTGGAGGCCGGGAAGGAGTTTGACCTTGTCATGGTGTTTTGGGTAAGTCACCCCAGGCCCGAAGGTTGGGTATCTTCGTATGGGGGTGGGCACAGGGTAGAACCCAGATCTGTCCTTCTTTCTGTCCTTCAGGAGCTCTTGGTCCTGCTCCCCCATGTGGCCCTGGAGCTGCAGTTTGTAGGTGATGGCCTGCCCCCCGAAAGCGACCAGCAGCATTTTACCCTGCAGAGGGTAAGGGCTGAGGGGGCCCTGCTTTTCAGCCCTGACCCCTCCAGTGACCTCCTGGTCGGGCCCTGCCCTTCTGCCTCCCACTCCCCATCTTGCCTGGTGCATCCTTCAGTTCCCTGACTTCCAGTGGCCTTTGCACCCCACTCCTGGCCCCTCAGGACGGCCCCAAGGTGTCTGTCCGTCCTGGTTCTGGCATATCAGCACGGCCCAGCTCTGGCACTAAGGAGAAGGGAGCCCGCAGGGACCTGCAGATCAAGGTGTCAGCAAGGCCCTACCACCTGCTCCAGGGGCCCAAGCCCGACCTGGTTATTGGTAAGAGCCTAGGTCTCGGGGTAGGCATGTGGGGAAGGTGGGGGAGAAGCCCACCACGGAAGCCAGCTTCTCCCTCCTCTCGTCTGCAGGATTTAACTCCGGGTTTGGTCTCAAGGATACGTGGCTGAGCTCTCTGCCACGGTTACAGGTGGGCAATGGGGGCAAAAGGGAACTTCTCTCCCCTCCTGCCTGGCCCCTCCCCATCTCCTTTTCTGAAAGTCTCTGGGCTCTCCTCTTCACCATCACCCGCTCCACAAACCTGGGGAGCGCCCACGGGTCCCCCTGCCTCTCTCTGTGTCTGTCTCGGTCCTCCGCCTCCTCCCTTCTGCCCGGTCTGTCCCGGGGCTTTCAGCCCTGTCTGTCATTCCGGCTGCTGGACGGATCTGGGGAGGGGCCTCTCAGAGCGAGTCTCGCTCCACCCCAGTCCCTCCGAGTGCCAGCCTTCTTCACCGAGAGCAGCGAGTACGGCTGTGTGATGGACGACCAGACCATGGCGGTGGCCACTGGAGGGGGCACCAGCCCTCCCCAGCCCAACCCCTTCCGCTCCCCCTTTCGCCTCAGAGCGGCCGACAACTGCATGCCCTGGTAAGGGCCTGCGACCCTATTTCCTTCCTGACCCTTCACTTCTCTTACTCTCTGGCTCCACATCCACAAAGACCCACCTCTGCCCTGGTCCCTGCAGTCCTGGGACCCTCCTGCCCCCAGCCCAGCAACCTGCCTTCTCTGCCCCCACTACTCGTCGCCCCCATGGGAGGTCTCGACATCCCCCAGCACACCCCTCTTTAGATGTAGCTCACGGAATCTCCGCAACCCACAAAAGACCCCGCGACCCTCCAACAGACCCAACCCTGGGTCTAGCCCCACGCCCTGGAACTCAGAGGGGCAAGCCCCGCCCCTGGAGCCCCGCCCCCTAGTCCCTGACTGCGCCCCGCGCCCCCCGCAGGTACTGCAATGCCTTCATCTTCCATCTGGTTTACAAGCCTGCGCAAGGGAGCGGGACCCGCCCGGCGCCCGGCCCCCCACCCCCGTCCCCAACTCCCTCCGCTCCTCCTGCCCTTACCCGAAGGCGCCGAGGAGAAAAGAAACCTGGGCGGGGGGCCCGCCGGCGGAGATGAATGCTGATACCATAGTAGACCCCCTCCCAAACACTGAGAGGAAAACGTGAAAACACTCAAGGTCGAGGGGGAGGACAGGCTGGTAAAACACGAAAAGGTCAATAAAATTACTTGTTTGAAACCACTGAGTCATTGACCTTTTGATTACACGCTCATAATTGGGCCATTAAACTGGGAAGGAAGAGAAAGTTTTTGTTTGTTTGTTTGTTTGTTTGTTTTTTGAGACGGAGTTTCCCTCTTGTCGCCCAGGCTGGAGTGCAGGGGATGCGATCTCGGCTTACTGCAACCTCTGCCTCCCAGGTTCAAGCGATTCTCCTGCCTCAGCCTCGGGAGCTGGGATTACATGCATGCGCCACCACACCCGGCTAATTTTTGTATTTTTAGTAGAGACAGCGTTTCCCCATATTGGCCAGGCTGGTCTCGAACTCGTGACCTCTGGTGATCCTCCCGCATCGGAAAAGGAGTTAGGGATGACTTACTTTCCCCCAGCCCCTTTTAGTCCCCTCGACGGCTGTCATTTCTTTAACTCAGAGTCAGGGATTGTGACCCTCCTTGGTAATCCCATGGCTCTCCTAATTATGTATTGACCAGTCGCTTTCCAGTCCTGGTCACCCTCAGGGACCAGCACCAAGGCAAGGAAAGACCAAGCAGCAGAAAGTGGCTTCTTCCTGGGGGCAGGGGAAACAAACAACCTCCTGGGACCACTCAGACCCTTGGTTTGGATTCAGTGAAAGGCCCCAGCCACCCAACTCCACCTTTTCTCACCACCTCATATCCAATAATCAACTCCTGCTGAGCTGTTCTCCTGAAATCACTCAAGTCCATCAAGGTATGTCCATTCCCGCTGCAAACTCCACCATATCTCATCGCCACATTGCAGCCCAAAATATTCCTCCTAAAAAAAAGACATCTGAGGATGGGGCGCCATGGCTCACACCTGTAATCCCAACACTTTGGGAGGCCGAGGCAGGCAGATCACCTGAAGTCGGGAGTTCGAGACCAGCCTGGCTAACATGGAGAAAATCCCGTCTCTACTAAAAATACAAAATTAGCCGGGCGTGGTGGCACATGCCTGTAATCCCAGCTGCTCAGGAAGCTGAGGCAGGAGAATCATTTGAACCTGGGAGGCGGAGGTTGCGGTGAGCCAAGATCGTGCCATTGCACTCCAGCCTGGGTAACAGAGCAAGACTCGTCTCAAAAAAAA
>NW_012102166.1:1737599-1738872 GCF_000951045.1 Mandrillus leucophaeus
ATTTTTTTTTTCTTTTTATTTTTTTCTTTTCTTTTTTCTTTTTTTGAGACAGAGTTTCGCTCTTGTTGCCTAGGCTGGAGTGCAATGGTGCAATCTCAGCTCACTGCAACCTCCGCCTCTCAGGTTCAAGCGATTCTCCTGCCTCAGCCTCCATTGTAGCTGGGATTACAGGCATGCATCACCACACCCGGCTAATTTTGTATTTTTAATACAGATAGGGTTTCACTGTGTTGCCCAGGCTGGTCTCGAACTCCTGACCCCAGGGGATCCACCCTCCTTGGCCTCCGAAAGTGCTGAGATTAAGGCGTGAGACACTATGCCTGGCCAATTTCAATTTTTAAAAATATATTGGGGTTGGTTTGATGGCCCGGGATATATGCACTCTCTTGGTATCTGTTGCATGAGTACTTGAATAGGTATTATCCAGTCATTGCGTGGAACGATCTATAAGTATTTACTGCATCCTGTTTATGATGTTGTTGAGTTCTTCTGTCTCCTTACTGGTTTTTGTCTAGTTGTTCAATCAATTGCTGACAGGTGAACCATGAACTATGAATTTAAACAAACCTGGTTTGAACCTGGACTCATCTGGTTACTAACTGAGCGGTCATGAGCAGATTTAGAATTAAAGTCTGGAGAAACTCCTCTGAGATCCAAACTTTACTGGTCTGACATGGAAATTACAAGTAGCAAACATTCATATAGCGCTTACTCTGTGCCAGACCGTGTTCTAATCACTTGGCATTTATCAGTCTATTCCTCACACAACAAACTTAAGTCAGGTGTTATTATATTACCCCCCATTTTACAGATGAGAAAACTGAGGCACAGGGAGGTGAAGATAATGTAACAAGTAGGCTGTGAACAAATACAGGCAATCTGGCTCTAGAATATGCACTTTTAACCCCTTCGCCATACCACTTCTGGGAAAATGAGGCAATTTCCTGGGATAGTTAAGAAATGTTTACTATGGAAGCCCTTCCTTCCCAGAAGCCTGTCTCTGTCTTGCTCTCTCTTTTTTTTTTTTTTTTTCCTTTTTGAGACATACTCTTGCTCTGTCATCGAGGCTGGAGTACAATGGTGGGATCTCAGCTCATTGCAACCTCCACCTCCCAGGTTCAAGAGATTCTCGTGCCTCAGCCTCCCAAGTAACTGGGACTACAGGCACACACCACCGCACCAGGCTAATTTTCATAGTTTTAGTAGAGATGGGGTTTCACCATGTTGTCCAGGCTGGTCTTGAACTGCTGACCTCAGGGGATCTGCTTGCCTC
>NW_012102166.1:1738922-1745722 GCF_000951045.1 Mandrillus leucophaeus
ATGGAAATTACAAGTAGCAAACATTCATATAGCGCTTACTCTGTGCCAGACCGTGTTCTAATCACTTGGCATTTATCAGTCTATTCCTCACACAACAAACTTAAGTCAGGTGTTATTATATTACCCCCCATTTTACAGATGAGAAAACTGAGGCACAAGGAGGTGAAGATAATGTAACAAGTAGGCTGTGAACAAATACAGGCAATCTGGCTCTAGAATATGCACTTTTAACCCCTTCGCCATACCACTTCTGGGAAAATGAGGCAATTTCCTGGGATAGTTAAGAAATGTTTGCTATGGAAGCCCTTCCTTCCCAGAAGCCTGTCTCTGTCTTGCTCTCTCTTTTTTTTTTTTTTTTTCCTTTTTGAGACATACTCTTGCTCTGTCATCGAGGCTGGAGTACAATGGTGGGATCTCAGCTCATTGCAACCTCCACCTCCCAGGTTCAAGAGATTCTCGTGCCTCAGCCTCCCAAGTAACTGGGACTACAGGCACACACCACCGCACCAGGCTAATTTTCATAGTTTTAGTAGAGATGGGGTTTCACCATGTTGTCCAGGCTGGTCTTGAACTGCTGACCTCAGGGGATCTGCTTGCCTCGGCCTCCCAAAGCAGGATTATGGGCGTGAGCCACTGCGCCTGGCCTCTCTCTCTCTTTGAGACAGGGTCTCACTCTGTTGCCCAGGCTGCACTGCAGTGATGTGGTCCTGGCTCACTGCAGCCCCAACCTCCCGGACTCAGGTGATTCTCCATCTCAGACTCCCAAGTAGCTGGGACTACAGGTGCACAACACCACACCCGGCTAATTTTTTGTATTTTTAGTAGAGACAGGGTTTTTGCTATGTTGCTCAGGCTGGTCTCAAACTCCTGGCCTCAAGCAGTCCTCCTGCCTCAGCCTCCCAATGTGCTGTGATTGTAGGCACCAGCCTCCTCGCCCAGCTGGAACCATTCTCTCTTATAGCAGGCATTGATGATTGGCCATGCAAAGAATCAGAAACATTCTGTCAAGTTTTCTTTGAACTATATTAAGGAACTTAAGGGAGACCCACAGGGCTCCAAGAGCTTCAGGTAAGATCTCTACTGCCCACTTCACCACTACAATGGGAGATGGAATCGAACATGATAAAGTTTGCCGGGCACGGAGTCTTACGCCTGCAATCCCAGCACTTTGGGAGGCCAAGGCAGGTGGATCTCTGAGGTCAGGAGTTCGAGACCAGCGTGACCCACATGGTGAAACCCTGTCTCTACTAAAAATACAAAAATTAGCTGGACATGGTGGCACATGCCTGTAATCCCAGCTACTCAGGAGGCTGATGAGGCAGGAGAATCGCTTGAACCTGGGAGGTGGAGGTTTCAGTGAGCCGAGATCCTGTCACTGCATTCCAGCCTGGGCGACAGAGTGAAACTCCATCTCGAAAAAAAAAAAAAAAAAAGATAAAATTTAAGGCTTAGGGGTCCACATCACCTGAGTTTAAATCAAGACTCCCAACTTAACTTCGTACACTGGATAAGTGACTCAACCTCTCCGTGTCTGTCTCCTTACCTGTAAAATGGGGTATTAACTGTACTTATTCCACAGAACTTGTGAGGACAAAGGCAATTAATAAATGCAAATTCTTAGAAGAGTTCTCAGCATGGTAAGTATTTAATAAATGGTATAGGCCGGGTGTGGTGGCTCATCCCTGTAATTCCAGCAGTTTGGGAGACCGAAGCGAGTGGATCACAAGGTCAGGAGATCGAGACCATCCTGGCCAACATGGTGAAATCCCGTCTCTACTAAAAATAGAAAAAATTAGCCGGGCGAGATGAGGGGCACCTGTAGTCCCAGCTACTCAGGAGACTGAGGCAGGAGAATGGTGTGAACCTGGGAGGCAGAGCTTGCAGCGAGCCGAGCTCGCACCCCTGTGCCCCAGAGTGGGTGACAGAGCCAGACTCCATCTCAAAAAATAAATAAATAAAAATAAATAAAAATGGTTTAAGTTGTTTTGTTATTATTATTGCAAAATAAGAGGTCAATCCCAAGCCATGGACGCAACTACAACTATTTCCCACCTTCCACAAAGAGAACGTCATGCCTTACCTCCCTGTTGGTTGCAGGCACCCCAGAAGCCCACAGTGGCCAGGGCAGGCATCGTCACCCGGACTTACCCCAAAGGACTCCGTTCATCTCCATTTGGGTTCACTCTTCTTTCTCCTTCCCACCCTGCCCCACATCCTTTCATTGCAGCCTTGGAAGCCTAAAGTATGTTTGCAAAACAAAATCCCCCAATCATCAAGCTCTTCTCTCGGGTTTGTTTGCCTTCTTGCTCTTACAGGAACCTGGCTCTTTCCCCAAAGACATTGCTCCCTTTCAACGCTCCAAGGAGGCAGCTATTTCCTTTTTCTCCCAGCCTCCACATACCCGCAGGTGAGGCAGCTGCCCCCTCCAAAACGTTTCTCCTCTCTCCAGAACAAAGCAAAGGCATCTGTTGTTTTAAATGTTTTTATTTTTAAGTTTTCTGGGTTCATAGTAGGTATATATATTTATGGGGTACAAGAGGTGTTTTGATACAAGAATGTAATGTGTAATAATCACATCATAAAAGATGCCATATCCACCCCCTTAAGCATTTATCCTCTGTGCTACAAACAATCCAATTATGCTCTTTTTGTTATTTTTAAATATACAATTAAATGATTATTGACTACAGTCACCCTATTGTGCTATCAAATACTAGACCTTATTCAAACTATTTTTTGTACTCACTAACCATCCCTACCGCCCGCACAACCCTCCTCTCCTCCCTGCCCCCAATCCCCACCCCCCACACACACTACCCTTCCCAGCCTCTGGTAACCATCATTCTACTCCGTCTCCGTGGGTTCAATTGTTTTGATTTTTAGATCCCACAAACAAGTGAGAACATGTGATGTTTGTCTTTTTCTTTTTTCTTTTTTTTTTTTTGAGACGGAGTCTCACTCAGTCGCCCAGGCTGGAGTGCAGTGGTGCGATCTCGGCTCACTGCAAGCTCTGCCTCCCGGGTTCATACCATTCTCCTGCCTCAGCCTCTCTGAGTAGCTGGGACTACAGGCGCCCGCCACCACACCCGGCTAATTTTTTTGTATTTTTAGTAGAGACGGGGTTTCACCGTGTTAGCCAGGATGGTCTCAATCTCCTGACCTCGTGATCCACTCGCCTCGGCCTCCCAAAGTGCTGGGATTACAGGCGTGAGCCACCACACCTGGTCTTTTTTTTTTTAATTTTAATTAATTTTTTTTAGAGGGAGTCTCACTCTGTTGCCCAGGCTGGAGTGCAGTGGCTGATTTCGGCTCACTGCAACCACCACCTCCTGGGTTCAAGAATTCTCCTCCCTCAGTCTCTCGAGTAGCTGAGACTGCAGGTGCCTGCCACCACATGCAGCTAATTTTCATATTTTAGTTGAGACGGGGTTTCACCATGCTGGTCAGGCTGGTCTCAAACTCCTGACCTCAAATGATCCGCCTGCCTCAACCTGCCAAAGTGCTGGGATTACAGGCGTGAGCCACCACACCAGTGTGATATTTGTCTTTCTGTGCCAAAGCATCTTTAAAGCACATGCCAACAGATTGTACCATCCATTGACCCTCCTTGTTGCAATCATCTTCCAACATCTACCAGCTTCATCAAAGCCTTAAGCATTTGGCTTAAATTTACCTCTTCACCATTAATCACGTTTCTATTTGTGTGGACTCAGACATCCACCTAGGCAATCCAACCAACACCGCCACCCCCACTCAGTTCCTTGTCCTCTGCACTTTGGTACAACTTTTTCCTCCACCCCACCTCAGCCACGCACTCCCACGGTCAAACCCTGGACCCTGTGGTGATGAGTAACAGCCCATTCCAACCTCCTGAGGACAGACGTCCCACCAGTATCCACCTTTTCATCCCCTTTTCTGGTACCCTCACTCTGACAATCCTTCACCTCTCAGGCTCTGTAGTCCATGTACCATTCCACATTTCCACTGTCCATCACCTTCTTCTTCTTGTCACATCTCCCCTCCCTCAGTTTTTTTGTTTGTTTTGTTTTTTTGAGACAAGGTCGAACAGCTGAGACTAAGGCACATGTCACTGTGCCTGGCTAATTTTTGTATTTTTAGTAGAGACGAGGTTTCACCATGTTGTCCAGGCTGGTCTTGAACTCCTGAGCTAAGGTGATGCACCTGCCTCGGCCTCCCAAAGTGCTGGGATTCCAGGCGTGAGCCACTGTGCCCAGCTGGTTTACTTGTTTATTGCCTACCTCTCCCACCTGAATTCCCAGAATGTGGAACAACACCTGATATAAAGTGAGTACTCCATATCCATCTTTCTGGTGTCAAAGAAAGAAAAGGAGAGAAGGAAGAGAGAAAGAAGTAACAAGCAAGTAAGCAAAAAGCCTCAGAAAAAATGGTTTTGGTGGCCGGACGAGGTGGCTCACGCCTGTAATCCTAGCACTTTGGGAGGCCGAGGCGGGCGGATCTCCTGAGGTCAGGAGTTCGAGACCAGCCTGACCAACATGCAGAAACCCCATCTCTATTAAAAATACAAAATTAGCCGGGCATGGTGGTGCATGCCTGTAATCTCAGCTACTCAGGAGACTGAGGCAGTAGAATCACTTGAACCGGGGAGGCAGAGCCTGCAGTGAGCCGAGATCACGCCATTGCACTCCAGCCTGGGCAACAAGAGAGAAACTCCATCTCAAAACAAAAAAAAGTTTTGGTTAAAGCCATCTTAAATCATTAGCTCTTCCTATCTGCATGTTTCGACAACCACATTGATCCAGTCGCATGGCAGTTACAACCACAGAACTAAGCAGGCCTCCTCAGTGCAAGCCCCAGCTTGATTAACTTCTGCTGTGTAGTCTTAGGCAAGTCACTTTATTTTTTAAAAAGAAAAAAGGCCGGGTACGGCGGACTTTTTTTGTCTCTTAAAAAAAAAAATACAGACAGGGTCTCCCTATGTTGCCCAGGCTGGTCTTGAACTCCTTAGCTCAAGGGATCCTCCCCATCTCCGCCTCCCAAAGTGCTGGGATTACAGGTGCGAGTCACCACACCTGGCCAGGCAACTTACTTCAACTCTGAGCCACATCCACTCATTCAACAATATTTACTGAGTACCTCCTCAGCAACAGGGTGCTACCCTAGGTTAGTTGTGACGATTATATAAAACAAGTATGAGAAGCCCCTAACACCAAGCTTAGTTCATTATAAAATAATAATATGACTGGGCGCAGTGGCTCATGCCTGTATACCCAGCATGTTGGGAGGCCATGCCAGGAGGATTCCTTGAGGCCAGGAGTTCAAGATCAGCCTGGGCAACATAGTGAGATGCTGTCTCTTAAAAAACAACAACAACAACACGCTCTTAACAATCTATTGTTATTTGTGCCCCATAGTGTGACCTTGGCTCACTGCAGCCTCAACCTCCTGGGCTCAAGCAATACTCCTGCCTCAGCCTCCTGAGCAGCTGGACTACAGGTGCATGTCACCAGGCCAGGTTAATTTAAAGAAATTTTTTTTTTGGAGAGACAGGGGTCTCACCATGTTGCCCAGGCTGCATCTAGATGTGTATAAGAGACAGGTGGTACAATCTTGGCTCACTGCAACCTCTGCCTCCCGGGTTCAAGTGATTCTCCTGCCTCAGCCTCCCCAGTAGCTGGGATTACAGGTGCCCGCCACCACGCCCAGCTAATTTTTTTTTATATATGGGGTTTCACCATCTTGGCCAGGCAGGTCTCGAACTCTTGACCTCAGGTGATCTGCCTGCCTCGGCCTCCCAAAGTGCTGGGATTACAGGTATGAGCCACTGCTCCTGGCCAGAACTTCCCATGTTCTTGCTCAACTAATTCTTAGCCTAGGTGGCAGCCTAAATGTCACTTCCTTAAGAAAGGAAGAATTTCCTGACCCCATATGAGGTTAGACACCCCTCTCCCTATTAAGCCCTTATAGCACCTTGCATATCCCCTTTCATGACCTTTATCACACTTACAATTTCTTGTCTACCCTTTCAACTGTCAACCCAGAGGGGATGGGTGCTACCTCTATCCCCCAGGGTCTAGCCTGGCCAGGCATATGGCAGCATACAGTAGGAGCTCATTAACTGCTTATCAGATTGCTTTTCCCCCATACTTTCCACCCTCCCTCCTCATCTTTTCTCTCAGCTTCACCTCCTACAGCCGGAAAGGGGAAGTCTGGGTCTCTGGTGGACTGATGAAAAATAGAACTTGTCACCACTCCCTTGGCCAAAAAATAATCTTTTCGTAATTCCTGACATCTATTACACAACAATAGGAAAGGATGTGGTTATCTCCCAGCGGTGGGGTTAATAAGGATTTGTTTATTCATTTTGTTTCACTGGACTGCTCATTTTTCTTCCACGAACACAAGTACTTTTGTAATAAAAATGCTTAATATACAAATTGCTCTTTAATAATTCACTTACCAACTATTGATTGAATGCACAAGGCTTTGTGCCGAACCTTAGCGATGCAATGAGGGAAAAAGACATATATGGTCTCTGCCTCCATAAAGCTTACAGTTTAGGGCAGGGATCAGTAAACTACGGCTTCCAGCATTTACTTCCAGGATATAGTAAACAAAATGTAGCCCACCTTTTGTTTTTGCATGGCTCGTAAGCTAATAAGAAGATTTCACGGCCAGGCGCGGTGGCTGATGCCTGTAATCCCAGCACTTCGGGAGGCCAAGGTGGGCGGATCATGAGGTCAGTAGATCGAGACCATCCTGGCTAACATGGCGAAACCCCGTCTCTACTAAAAATACAAAAATAAAAAATTAGCCGGGCG
>NW_012102166.1:1745772-1746349 GCF_000951045.1 Mandrillus leucophaeus
CTCCTGCCTTGGCCTCCCAAAATTCTGGGATTACAGGCATCAGCCACCAAGCCTCGCCTCATTGTCTGTTTATAATCATGTGTATTTGCAATTTGAATTTTCTCACTGATCAAAGAATTATTTAGAACTGTTTTGGGATTTTTTAAGAGGTTGATTTCTGTCACTTAAACATTAGAAATTTCTGGTTTATTGCATTATGAGTATGTGTCCAGTACAATTTCAGGATTGGGGAATTTCGTATCTCCTTCACGGCCTAATATTTGACCAAGATTTGTCAATGTTTTATTGGCATTGAAAAAGGTAGACTCTCCATTCATGAGTTACTAAGTTAAATAAATATAACTTGAGTACATGCTCCAAGAGGATGGAGGCTCAGGATGTTCACTGATCATGTATTTATGGCTGGTATTTTCCAGGCATCCAGCAAGGAGCCTGGCACACATCATTCCGTAAATATTTGTTGAAAGAGAGGCTAACTAATCAATCAACTTTATCATTAAGATTCTCTATTCTGGCCAGGCGCGGTGGCTCAAGTCTGTAATCCCAGCACTTTGGGAGGCCGATACGGGCGGATCAC
>NW_012102166.1:1747084-1748654 GCF_000951045.1 Mandrillus leucophaeus
TTTTTTTTTTTTTTTTTTGAGACTGAGTGCCCTCTCTCATAAAACATCAACCCCTTCCTCTATGGAAATAAATTTATTGCCAGTACCTTCTTGGGTCTTGCAAATATTACAGCCAAATGCATTTTTCTTGTTTTCTGGCATGTCAGTGTCTGCTCACCGCAGATATACAGAGGAGGGTGAGCAAGTTCTGGTCTCCTCCTCTCCAGGAGTCTGAGCTAGGAGAAGGAAGAAGAGAGAAATGTCAAAGGGCTATATTTACAGGGTTTCTATGGAAAAATCTGATTTCAAACAATCTTTATCATCTGAGATGGTTTCCCTTCTAATGACTCCATCTGGTCCTCATGTCGATCTTAGTTCTCAGGAGCTGATAACTCTGGCCTTGCCTTGCTCAGAGAGCGTTCAACCCCCACTCCTACCCAGGTCACATTGCCAAACACCTTCAGTGGCAATTCACGGGTCTTTGGAAAAGCATCACTCTCATTCCTGGGTCTTCATTCACAACCTTCACTTCCATAGTTCTTTGGGTTTTTTTGTTTGTTTGTTTTTGAGACAGAGTTTCGCTCTTGTTGCCCAGGCTAGAGCGCAATGGCGTGATCTCGGTTCACTGCAACCTCCGACTCCTGGGTTCAAGCGATTCTCCTGCCCCAGCCTCCCAAGTAGCTGGGATTACAGGCATGTACCACCACGCCCAACTAATTTTGTTTTTTGTGTTTTGTAGAGATGGGGTTTCTCCGTGTTGGTGAGGCTGGTCTCGAACGCCTAACCTCATGTGATCCGCCTGCCTTGGCCTCCCAAAGTGTTGGGATTACAGGGTGAGCCACTGCACCTGGCCCACTTCTATGGTTTTTTATTTTTTAATTTTTATTTTATTTATTTATGTTTTTTTGAGACGGAGTCTTGTTCTGTTGCCCAGGCTGGAGTGCAGTGGCGCGATCTCGGCACACTGCAACCTCTGTCTCCCAGGTTCACGCCATTCTCCTGCCTCAGCCTCCCAAGTAGCTGGGACGACAGGCACTCGCCACCATGCCTGGCTACTTTTTGTATTTTTAGTGGAGACGGGGTTTCACCGTGTTAGCCAGGATGGTCTCGATCTCCTGGCCTCGTGATCCGCCCACCTTGGCCTCTCAAAGTGCTAGGATTACAGGTGTGAGCCACCGCGCCCGCCCTCTTCCATGGTTTTAACTTCCCCACTTCAAGAAACAAAACCACTATCTATTTGGTTGCTCAAGTTCCCAATTTAGAAATCATCTTTGACTTCCTTCTTTCTCTCCACTATCTCTATATTTAACCCATCAGTGACCCCAGTAGTCATATCCCCTGGTCCACAGCTACATCGTTTCTCCCCTGAACTACTGTGATAGCTTTCTCACCACTGGTCTCCCTCCCTCCACTCCTCTCCTCTACAATCCCTTCTCCAGACACTACCAAATTGGGTTGGTTTTGTTGGTGGTGGTGGTGGTCGTGGTGGTGGTGGTGTTTTGAGACGGAGTTTTGCTCTTTTTGCCCAGGTTGGAGTGCAATGGCACGATCTCGGCTCACCGCAACCTCCGCCTCCCAGGTTCAAGTGATT
>NW_012102166.1:1748994-1750167 GCF_000951045.1 Mandrillus leucophaeus
TGAGTAGCTGGGACTACAGGCGCCCGTCACCACCCCCGGCTAGTTTTTTGTATTTTTTAGTAGAGACGGGGTTTCACCGTGTTAGCCAGGATGGTGTCGATCTCCTGACCTCGTGATCCGCCCGTCTCGGCCTCCCAAAGTGCTGGGATTACAGGCTTGAGCCACCGCGCCCGGCCCCAAAGTGCTATGATTACAGGCATGAGCCACCGTGCCCAGCCGGTTTTTTGTTTTTTGTTTTTTTTAAATAAATAAAATTGACTGGGCATGGTGGCTTACGCCTACAATGCTAACACTTTGTGAGGCAGAGGTGGGCGACTGCTGGAGCCCAGGAGGTTGAGACCAGCCTGGGCAACATAGGGAGACTCTGTCTCTACAAAAAATTTGAATAAAATTTAGCCTCACATGGTGGTGTGGACCTGTGGTCCCAGTTACTCGGGAGTCTGAGAGGTGGAGGCTGTCGGAGCACCATCATAGCTCTCTGATGGCACTACTGCACTCCAGCTGGGCAACAAAGCAAGACCCTGTCTCAAAGAAAAAAAAATTACACACACACACACACATGTATACATATATACACATATGCACACATACATATATGGGAGTTAAATTTATATATATGTGTGTGTATATTTGTGTGTGCATATGTATGTGCATATATATCTAAAATGGGAGTTAGCATAGAGTCTGGCATATAGGTTAACCATTATTATGTTCTTTTTTTTTGAGACAGAGTCTCTCTCTGTCACTCAGGCTGGAGTGCAGTGGTGTGATCTCAGCTCATTGCAACCTCCACCTCCCAGGTTTGAGTGATCCTCCTGCCTCAGCCTCCCGAGTAGCTGGGACTACAGGCGTGCGCCACCATGCCCTGCTAATTTTTGTGTATTTTTAGCAGAGATAGGGTTTCACCATATTGGCCAGGCTGGTCTTGAACTCCTGACCTCGTGATCCGCCCACCTCAGTCTCCCAAAGTGCTGGGATTACAGAAGTGAGCCACTGCGCCCGGCCCATTAATATTATGATCATATTCTGCTGGCCACTGCTAATATTTGTAGGGCCCAGGACAGCAGCTCAAATACAGGTGTACATGTCAGAAGTCTCACTACTTCAATGTATAAAACAAGCCATGCCCAAGCCCCAGCCCCGATTCACACCCTTAGTCTGCTCCCCTGGGAC
>NW_012102166.1:1754272-1755132 GCF_000951045.1 Mandrillus leucophaeus
CAGGCTGGTCTCAAACTTCTGACCTCTAGTGATCCATCTGCCTCAGCCTCCCAAAGTGCTGGGATTACAGGCATGAGCCACAGTGTCTGGCCAAACTATGATACAATGCTTTCTTAACACTTCAAGTTTTATTTTATGCTAATTGAAAGTTCTTTCAGACCATTAAAAAAATCTAATTCTGGTGCATACACAAAAACAAAAATAATATGATTAAAATATTCCAAAAACATCTTTAAAGCCTGACTCTTCCGAATCACTTTCTATCAATGTCTGTGTTACTGTCCTCTGTACTGCCGAGGGCATTGGAGAAGCAGAATTTCTTTAAAAAGTGCTCCACTACTGTCTCCGAGATTTTCTTCTAAGCTGCTGACACATTCTTGTTTTACCAAATAGTGTCAACAAAATTGATGTCTTCACTAACAAATTTTTGCTTCACTACTTTGTTTCTATGCCTAATACATCAGTTCCTTTTGATTTCCGTTTTAAAGCATGTTATCTTTCTGAAGATTTTTTTTTTCTTAATAGCTTTTATTTATTTATTTATTTAGAGACAGCCTTGCTCTGTCACCCAGGCTGGAGTGCAGTGTTGTGATCTCGGCTCATTGTAACCTCCGCCTCCTGGGTTCAAGTGATTCTCCTGCCTCAGCCTCCCGAGTAGCCATGATCACAGGTGTACGTCACCACACCTGGCTAATTTTTGTATTTTTAGTAGAGATGAGGTTTTGCCATGTTTTGCAGGCTGGTCTCAAACTCTTGACCTCCAGTATTCTGCCCACCTCGGCCTCTTTAAAGCAGGTTTAGGTTCACAGCAAAATTGAGCAGAAAGTACAGGGTTTTCTTTTCTTCTTCTTCTTTTTTTT
>NW_012102166.1:1755583-1758677 GCF_000951045.1 Mandrillus leucophaeus
ACAGGCGCCCTCCACCTGGCCCGGCTAATTTTTTGTATTTTTAGTAGAGACGGGGTTTCACCGTGTTAGCCAGGGTGGTCTCGATCTTCTGACCTCGTGATCTGCCTGCCTCAGCCTCCCAAAGTGCTGCGATTACAGGCGTGAGCCACCGCGCCTGGCCAAGTACAGGGTTTTCTTATACTCCTACCCCCACGCATGCACAGCCTCCCCCGCTGTCAACATCTGGCACCAGAGTGATAGATTTGTTCCAACCAGTGAACTGCATTGACATGTCATTATCAGCCAAAGTCCATAGCACAGTTTACATTAGTATTCGCTCTTGGTGTGGCACGTTCCATGGGTTTAGACAAATATATAATGACGCACCATCATGATATCATACAAAGAAGTTTTTCTGCCCTAAAATCCTCTGTGCTCTGTTTATTCCTCCTTCCCCTCCCTGACAACCCCTGGCTGCTGCTGACCTTTTTACTGTCTTCAGAGTTCTGTTTTTTTCCAGAAAGTCATATATTTGTAGCCTTTTCAGATCAGCTTTTTTTTTTTCTCCCTTGAGACGGATTTTCTTTCACTTTTTTTTTTTTTTTTTTTTGAGACGGAGTCTCGCTCAGTCACCCAGGCTGGAGTGCAGTGGCGCACGGTCCCTGCTCACGGCAAGCTCCGCCTCCCGGGTTCACGCCATTCTCCTGCCTCAGCCTCCCCAGTAGCTGGGACTACAGGTGCCCTCCACCTCGCCCGGCTAATTTTTTGTATTTTTACTGGAGATGGGGTTTCACCGTGTTAGCCAAGATGGTCTTGATCTCCTGACCTTGTGATCCGCCCACCTCGGACTCCCAAAGTGCTGGGATTACAGGCGTGAGCCACCGCGCCCGGCCTCAGATCGGCTCCTTTCACTTAGTAATATGTATATACGTTTCTTCCATGTCTCTTCAGGGCTTGAGAGTTCATTTCTTCTTAGCACTGGGTAATGTTCCATTATCTGGATGTACCACAGTTTATCCATTCACCTACTGAAGGACATCTTGATTGTTCCCAAGTTTTAGCAATATGAGTAAAGTTTTTGTAAACACCTGTGTGCAGGTTTTTGTGTGAACATAAGTTTTCAAGACATTTGGTTATAAACACCAAAGAATGGGATTGCTGGATCATATGGTTATCGTGCATTTAGTTTTGTAATAAACTGTCTTCGGGTGCAGTGGCTCACACCTGCAATCCCAGCACTTTGGGAGGCTGAGGCAGGAGGATGGCTCACACCTGCAATCCCAGCACTTTGGGAGGCTGAGGCAGGTGGATCACCCGAGGTCAGGAACTCAAGATCAGCCTGGGCAACATGATGAAACCCCATAAAAAAAAAAATAAGAAGAAGAAGAGGAAGGAAACTGCTAAACTTTCTTCCAAAGTGGTGGTACCATTTTGCTTTGTCACCAGCAGTGAATGAGAGTTCCTGTTGCCTTACATCCTTGCCAGCTTCAATGTTGTCATGTTTTGGATTTTGACGATTCTGATAGGTGTATAGTGGTATCTCATTGTTGTTTTAATTTGCAGTTCCCTAATGACATATGATGTGGATGACATATACTCATTTGCCATCTGTATATCTCCTTTGGTGAGATGCCTCTTCCGGTCTTTTGCCCGTTTGTTAATTGAGTCATTTGTTTTCAACAACTCATTTGTTTTGAGAGTTTTAGGCCAGGCACAGTAGCTCATGCCTGTAATCCCAGCACTTTGGGAGGCCGAGGCGGGTGGATTGCCTGAGGTCAGGTGTTCGAGACCAGCCTGCACAACATGGCAAAACCCTGTCTCTACTAAAAATACAAAAAAATTAGCAGGGCGTAGTGGCAGGCGCCTGTAATCCCAGCTACTCGGGAGGCTGAGGCAGGAGAATCACTTTAACCCGGGAGGCGGAGGTTGCAGTGAGCTGAGATTACACCACTGCACTCCAGCCTAGGCGACAGAGACTCTGTCTTAAAAAAAACAAAAAAACAAAAAAACCACAAGGCTGAGCGTGGTGGCTCATATCTGTAATTCCAGCACTTTGGGAGGCTGAGGCAGGTGGATCACCTGAGGTTGGAAGTTGGAGACCAGCCTGACCAACATGGAGAAACCCCATCTCTACTAAAAATACAAAAAATTAGCTGGGCATGGTGGTGGGTGCCTATAATCCCAGCTACTTGGGAGGCTGAGACAGGAGAATCTCTTGAACCCGGGAGGCGGAGGTTGCAGTGAACCGAGATCGCACCAATGCACTCCAGCCTGGGCGACAGAGCAAGACTCCATCTCAAAAAAAAAAAAAAAAAAAAAAACTTATTTGTGTGTTTTGGATAACAGTTCTTTAGCAGGTTTCTCTTTTGCAAATATTTTCTCACACTCTGTGGCTTGTCTTCTCATTCTCTTGATAGTGTCTTCGCAGAGAAGAAGTTTTTAATCTATTTATTTTTGAGACAAGGTCTGCTTTGTCGCCCGTGTTGCAGTGCAGTGGTACAATCACAGCTCACTGCAGCCTCAACCTCCCAGGCTCAAGTGATCCTCCCACCCCAGCTTCCCGAGTAGCTGAGACCAGAAGCCCTCACCCCCCACCTGGCTAATTTTTAAAATTTTTTGTAGACACAGGGTCTCACTATTTTGCCAAGGCTGGTCTTGAACTCCCGGGCTCAAGCGATCCCTCTGCCTTGGCCTCCCAAAGTGTTGGGATTACAGGCATTAGGCACCATGCCCAGTAGAAGTTTTTAATTTTAATGAAGTATTTTTTTTTAGTAGATATGGGTTTTCACCGTGTTAGCCAGGATGGTCTCAATCTCCTGACCTCGTGATCTGCCCGCCTCTGCCTCCCAAAATGTTGGAATTACAGGCGTGAACCACCGCGCCCAGCCAGAACTGACATCTTGGCAATACTGAGTGTTCCTATATATGAACATGGACCATACAGCTGAAGGCCATTATTCTAAGCAAATTAACACAGGAACAGAAAACCAAATATTGCATGTTCTCACTTACAAGTGGGAGCTAAACATTGGGTGCACATGGACATAAGGATGTAAACAATATGGCCGGGCGCGGTGGCTCAAGCCTGTAATCCCAGCACTTTGGGAGGCCGAGA
>NW_012102166.1:1759482-1766277 GCF_000951045.1 Mandrillus leucophaeus
AAATTATAAATGAATTAAAATAAATACTGTATTGTGGGGATCTCATAGAACTTACAGAAAACATCTGCATTATTCCTTAAAACCAACACTGCAGTAAGGTAAGATCAAGTAGTAGCATTCTCACAAAAAAATAAAAAACAAAGTTGATCAAATCATTTACACTCCTTCCCATAAGCCATAACTATGTGACAACTCATGGCCACAGCTGCAAAAGAAGTTAGAAAAAATAGGGTTTTATGTTGCTGTTGTTGTTGTTGTTGTTGTTGTTGACACAGGGTCTTGCTCTGTCATTCAGGCTGGAGTGTAGTGGTTCGATCTCGGCTCATTGCAACATCTGCCTCCCAGGTTCAAGTGATTCTCCTGCCTCAGCCTCCCGAGGAGCTGGGATTACAGGCATGAGCCACTATGCCCAGCTAATTTTGTATTTTTAGTAGAGATGGGGTTTCTCCATGTTGGTCAGGCTGGTCTCAAACTCCCGACCTCAGGTGATCCACCTGCCTTGGCCTCCCAAAGTGCTGAGATTACAGACGCCTGGCTAATTTTTGAAATTTAGTAGAGACAGTGTTTCACCATGTTGGCCAGGCTGGTCTCAAACTCCTGACTTCAGGTGATCCATCCGCCTCAGCCTCCCAAAGTGCTGGGATTACAGGCGTGAGCCACCGTGCTTGGCCGAAAATATAGTCTTTAGCTGAGCAGCCATGTGCCTTTAGCAGCAGACTACAAAGTCTACTACTACAATAAAAACAGAAGAATGGGACTAGCTCACTATCTCTATCACATACTAGGTCAAGCGTGTGCTACTCAGCAGTGAGTATGGAGCCCCAGACTTTAGACAGATTCCCTGGAGAGAATATTTGTTGGATGCCTCCCCATCATTCATTCTGTCTTTCCTCCTTCCTGAAAGTGCTCTTAATTTCCCAGCCTGGGGGCTTAGATGGAATTGACAACGCCCCCTGTGCTGGAATGCCCCCATGTGAAGAAGGACATGTTTGCTTCCCCTTCCACCATGACTGTAAGTTTCCTGAGGCCTCCCCAGCCATGCTAAACTGTGAGTCAACTAAACCTCTTTCCTTTAGAAAGTACCCAGTCTCGGGTATGTCTTTATTAGCAGCGTGAGAATGGACTAATACAGCATGTTCTACCCTCTGGCCACAGTGATCTGTGTAAGGGACAGACATAGAACCCAATCTGCACCAAAGAGAAATTTTCAGGGGTACATGGGAAAGAAACGTCCTCTCTCCTCAGGGAAAGCTATGGGAGGAGATTCTCTTCCTCCTGGTGGTAGGGTGTAAAGACATAAGGTCTGGCACTGCTGCAGCTAATACTACGGTCAGGAGGAGGATCCCACTTAAGGAGGAAGTGAAAGCCAAAAAAGGAACAGCAGAGAGAATAACAGAGAAATAAAACAAGAACACTCATGACATCCTAAACTTCTGGACCAAACTGCACCCGAAGTTAGTCCCACTGGATGTTTTGATTGCTTGAACCAATAAATTCCCTTTTTGTTGCAGTAGAGTTGGGTTTTCTGTTACCTGGTATAGTTCCTTACAATGGACCCAGAGTATGGCAAGCAATAATGACATTCAATAGTATTAATATCATTTTTAGAATTTCCATTATACATTTGCCCTTTAAAAGAAATTTTTGTGGGGCTGGGTGCAGTGGCTCATGCCTGTAATCCCAACACTTTGGGAAGCCTATGTGTGCAGATTTCTTGAGCCCAGGAGTTCAAGGCCAGCCTGGGTAACAAGATGAAAACCTGTTTCCGCAAAAAATATAAAAAGATGGCCAGACACGGTGGTTCACGCCTGTAATCCCAGCTCTTTGGGAGGCCGAGGTGAGCGGATAACCTGAGCTGGGGAGTTTGAGACCAGCCTGATCAACATGGAGAAACTCCGTCTCTACTAAAAATACAAAAATTAGCTGGGCGTGGTGGCACATGCCTGTAATCCCAGCTACTTGGGAGGCTGAGGCAGGAGAATTGCTTGAACCCGGGAGGCAGAAGTTGTGGTGAGCCAAGATCGCACCATTGTACTCTAGCCTGGGCAACAAGAGCGAAACTCCATCTCAAAAAAAAAAAAAAAGATTAGACAAGCATGGTGGGTGGTGAACATCTGTAGTCCCGGTTACTTGGCAGGCTGAGGCAGGACGATCACTTGAGCCCAGTAGATAGAGGCTGAAGTGAGCTAAGATCATGCCACTGCACACCAGTCTGGACAACAGAGTGAGACACTGTCTTTAAAAAAACAATGAGGCTGGGCACAGTGGCTCTGGCCAGGTTGTGGTGGCTCATACCTGTAATCCCAGCACTTTGGGAGGCCGAGACAGGTGGATCACTTGAGGTCGGGAGTTCAAGACCACCCTGGCCAACATGGTAAAACTTCATCTCTACTAAAGATATAAAAATTAGCCAGGCGTGGTGGCCCACGCTTGTAATCCCAGCTACTTGGGAGGCTAAGGCTGGAGAATCGCTTGAATTCAGGAGGCTGAGGTTGCAGAGAGTCAGGATGACGCCACTGCACTCCAGCCTGCGTGACACAGCAAGACTTTGACTCAAAACTAAAGAGAAGAAAAAATTTTTTTTTCCAAAACGTACATCCAGTTTTGTAACCAGATATATGAAAATTATTTAGACTTACGTCAAGACTTCCCCATTTTGGGGTTTTTACTTCATCTCTTGGTGAGTCAAGATAATTTCTCTTAAAAAAAAAAAAAAAGGAGCCACTGTGTTATTTTGAAATCGAAACATTCTCAGAAATGCAATTGTGTTGCCCTTAACATACAAAATGCAGCTTAGACGTGTATACGATAGTTCTAACTTTTTTGGTTGACACAGCTACCTTACTCCTTTGTCTTCTGACATTCAGTATTTCAGTGAAGACTCTGGCCACACCAACCTTTGTTTCTTTCTAAGTAGCCTTTTTAATTCTGCCTATATGTATCTTTTCATTCAAATATTTGTTCAGGATGAATCTATGGTCAGCTGACTTTTAACATTTTACCTGCGATGTGGTATAACTTTCAACCCACTGACCTGAGCGGATCTATCTGCGTTCGGTGACGTCTCCTCCTAGTGCAGATGTTTTAACCATGGTGTCACTTCCACCAGGTCTATTCTTGTTCTCAGGAGCAGCCAGTTTCTTGAATTTTTTCTTTTTTTTTTTTTTTTCAAGATGGAGTCTCACTCTGTCACCCAGGCTGGAGTGCAATGGTGCGATCTTGGCTCACTGCAACCTCAACCTCCCAGATTCAAGCGATTCTCCTGCCTGAGCCTCTCGAGTAGTTGGGATTACAGGCATGTGCCACCATGCCTGGATAATTTTTGCATTTTCAGTAGGGACGTGGTTTCCCCATGTTGGTCAGGCTGGTCTTGAACTCCTGACCTCAGGTGATCTGCCCACCTCAGCCTCCCAAAGTGCTGGGAATTACAGGCGTGAGCCACCATGCCCGGCCCTTTTTTTTTTTTTTTTTTTTTTTTTTTGAGATGGAGTCTTGCTCTGTTGCCCATACTGCAGTGCAATGGCATGATCTCGGCTCACTGCAACCTCCACCTCCCGAATTCAAGCGATTCTCCTGCCTCAGCCTCCTGAGTAGCTGGGATTAAGGTGCCTGCCATCACACTCGGCTAATTTTTGTATTTTTTGTGAAGATGAGGTTTCGCTATATTGGCCAGACTGGTCTCAAACTCCTGACCTTAGGCGATACGCCCACCTTGGCCTCCCAAAGTGCTGGGATTATAGGCGTGAGCCTCTGTGCCTGGCCAGGAGCAGCCAGTTTCTTTACTCGAAATTTCTGTTCTCTCCCAACATGTATCTTCATTCCTTTCACTGTTTTTTTTTGTGCTGGTCCTTTTTTCTAATTTTTTGGTCTTTTCCTCTGAATTGGAGACTTTTGTCAAATTTGCCCTCTGCATCCTTCATTTACTTTTTCCCATTTTCAATACTGTTCTTCACTGCTTCCGAAGTGGACTGAATTTTCTTTGTGCATGTTGAGAGAATTCTCCCTTCTCTCCCTCAAATACATGCCAGTGCCTTTTCATCTCAGTCTTTTTTTCTTTTTCCTTTTCTTTTTTTAAGACTGAGTTTCGCTCCTGTTGCCCAGGTTGGAGTGCAGTGGCGCCATCTGGGCTCACTGCAACCTCCACCTCCCAGATTCAAGCGATTCTCCTGCCTGAGCCTCTCCAGTAGTTGGCATTACAGGCGCACACCACCATGCCCGGCTAATTTTTGTTTTTTTAGTTGAGACAGGGTTTCCCCATGTTGGTCAGGCTGGTCTTGAACTCCTGACCTCAAGTGATCTGCCCGCCTCGGCCTCCCAAAGTGCTGGGAATCACAGGCGTGAGCCACCGCGCCCGGCCAGCCTTTTCTTTCTTAAGGTATTCTGTTCCTAGTTCCAGGAGAATTCTAGTGATATTATCAAAAATCTTCCTGGAAATCTCTTCCAAATCCTATAGTAAATATTCCTCCAGAGGATTCTTTTTCTTTCAGTCTTCAGGATGATGTACCCTTCCCTGGTTTTGAGAAAAATTTTCAGAATCCCTATAATGTTTGTTAACATTGTTAACATTATTTCATTCATCCAGAGTTGTATAAAAATAATGTAATGAATGCCTGTGGACCACCCCACCCACACAACTATTTTTTTTCTCTTTATTCATCCTCAAAACAGGCACCATTTGGCTGGCCGCAATGGCTCAGTCCTGTAATTCCAGCACTTTGGGAGACCGAGGCGGGGGGATCACCTGAGATCAGGAGCTCGAGATCAGCCTGGCCAACATGGCGAAACCCTGTCTTCATCTTCACAAAAAATACAAAACTTAGCTGAGCGTGGTGGCAGGCACCTATAATCCCAACTACGTGAGTCGCCTGAGCTACGGGAGGTGGAGGTTGCAGTGAGCCGAGATCTCGCCACTGCACTCCAGCCTGGGTGACAAGAGTAAAACTGTTTCAAAAAAAAAAAAAAAAGAGGCACCATCTTTCAGAATCAGCTTGAGCAACTTGTAGACAAATAGGTGGCTAGCTCTTGGCCCTGCTCTCTGTCCATCGGGACAATGGCTAAATCCTCTCTTCAAGTCCACAGTTGGAAGGGCTGCTCTTTGGGATATGATAGCAACTCTGGTAGTTCAACGTTAGTTCTGGTGACTCCGCACAACCTCTCATCAGCCACCTCCTGAGGAACCGGAGCTTTCCAGTGCCTGTGCTTCTCTCTCTGTTGCTGTTTCTGAATAACTGTTCTCCACACACTTCTCTTGCTGTGACTTCTGCTCATTTCTGGTTTCAGTTGCCTCTGGCTTTTGCTCACTCGCTTCTTGCACACAGCTCTCAGTTTGAAACACCCCACTCTCGGATGACTCTCAGCTTGTCTCACAGACACTTTTCCCAATCACGAAGATCCAGTTGGTGGATTGGTCATTATCCAGTCAGCGTACCTCTGGTGGATGGAGTTCTCACCTCAAGAGACCTCACAGGTCTCTGGCTACGTGTCTGGCTTTGGGTCAGCTACTTGTTCCTCAATCAACCAGCCCTGGCCTGGATAAGGGGGTCTGTATCAGGAACCTGTTACTGGGCAGCAAACCAGCGCCCCCTGACGAAGTCTTAGCGTCATATAAATATACGCATTTATTTCACTGATACACACATATGAGTTGGCTGGGGGTCAGATGATCTAGGGTGGGATCCAATGTGACCCTTTTGCTTGTATCTTTTTATTTTTCCTACATGAAGTCTTCCTCTGTCACCCAGGCTGGAGTGCAGTGGCACAATCTCGGCTCACTGCAACCTCCACCTCCTGGGTTCAAGCAATTCTCCTGCCTCAGCCTCCTGAGTAGCTGGGATTACAGGTGCGTGCCACCACACCCAGCTAATTTTTTTTGTATTTTTAGTACAGACAGGGTTTCTCCATGTTGGCCAGGCTGGTTTCAAACTCCTGATCTCGTGATCCACCGCCTCAGCTTCCCAAAGTGCTGGGATTACAGGCGTGAGCCTCCGCACCCGGCCTCCTTGTATCTTACACCTTCATTTTACCAGTGGGATCACTCAGGTATGTCCTTTCCATGGCAATGATAGTGACACAGGATAGCAAGTGTCACCACACGCTGCCTCTGAAGGCCTAGGGTCAGAACTGGGAGATTGTCACTGCTGCCCACATTCCATTTTGCCCTTATGATAGGAGGTACATGCTACCTCTAGTGGGAGGAACCACAAAATGGCATAGCAAAGGGCATGGACACAGGGAGAATTGAAGAACTGGGGCAAACATTCCATTTTAATCACAAGATCACATGGTCCTATGGCTGTAAGCAAGGTAAGCCATCTATACCTTGTCCCTCAAAGGAGCCTGCAGGGATGACAGGCAGTTTCAGAAAGAGGCTAACTAACAAGTTAAAGGATACTTTCGCAAGACTTAAAAGTAACCACCACTAGGGTTTAAAATAAGCCTTTTAAAACTAAGGAGGACTGGGTGCACTAGCTCACGCCTGTAATCCCAGCACTTTAAGAGGCTGAGGTGGGTGGCTCAGAGGACAGGAGTTCGAGACCAGTCCCACCAACATGGTGAGACCCTGTCTCCACTAAATACACAAAAATTAGCCGGGTATGGCGGCAGGCGCCTGTGATCCCAGCTACATGGCAGGCTGAGACAGAAGAATCGCTTGAACCCAGGAGGCAGAGGTTGCAGTGAGCCGAGATTGAGCCACCGCACTCCAGCCTGGGCGACAGAGTGAGACTCTGTCTAAAACAACAACAACAACAACTAAGGGTACAGTAGCTCACGCCTGTAATCCCAACACTTTGGGAG